>NW_011494633.1:6245528-6251999 GCF_000754665.1 Bison bison bison | reverse complement strand
TGGCTACTGGCTGAGCGAGAAGAAAATAAAGAAGCTGAATTTCCAGGCCTTCGCCGAGCTGTGCAGGTAAGGAGGGACGGGGCTCCAGCCCCCCACCCCCCGGGGACCCCCGGCATGAGCCCCAGGTTCAGCCTCGGGGGGCTGGGGGCTGTTTCCGGAGGTTAGAGCGAAACGGGAAGAAACGGTGCGCGGGGACCCTGAGTCCGAGTAGCCAGGTGGCTGTGGTGGCCGCTGGCTGTGTTCGAGGGAAGCGGTGGGCAGTACGGGCGGTGTGGCACGGACCAGGGCTCTCAGGTGCACAGGGACCCCGGGTAGGGAGACCCCTGGCTCCCCCGGGCGTGATGGGAGCGCTGCTGAAGGTGGCAGAGGGACCAGGGAAATGGGGGGAATCCACGCTGTCTGCCTGTGGCTGGAGGTTACTTTTGGACTGGAGTGGTCCTCTTCCTTCTTCCCCCTTCTCTTCGTGGAGGCGGGCACCCATGTTTGTGTGTTTGCGGGGCACCTACTAGGTGCCCCTCCGGCGCAGCTCTCTGCAAGAATCTGTCATTGCATGTTGCTGGATTAAGCCTCTTTGAAGCGAGTAGCAATACTTGGCGTGTAGGTCATTTGCTGTCTCATTAGAGCCTCGCACCAGCCTTGAGAATTGGCTGGGCTGGTGATTCTGGCCCACATGTCTGAGGGGGGGAATCCATCCGCAGAGAGGTCGGGTACCTGGCCCGGGGTCCCACAGCCAGGGAGTGGCTGGTGCAGAATGTAAACGCTTGTGTAGAATGGCCTTCTTCCCTCGAGGTCCCCACCCCCCACTCCGTGCAGTTCCTTAGTGGTGAAGACTCCAGGTGTTTTATTAAGATGGGATCACATTCTTGGTCCATTACAGACGCATCCAGTCTTGGGTCGGCTTTGCCTCACCTTGTTCCCCTATGGTGGCTTTGCCTCTGAGAAGCCCTTAGTTAAATCTGGTTCTTAGTGAAAGCCTAAGAGAATCTGGCTCCCCAAGCCTTTTGCAAACTCCAGGTGGAAAACCTTTTGTTATGCCGTGTCTCCACTTGGTAGATTTGATTCTCAAAAATGGGCCCCCCTTGCATTTTTGTCTTTTTTGGGTCACCAAACATAATGATGAATTGAACAATTGAGTTTCCTTATCTCCTGGCATGCGGAGCGAGTGGCTGGTCTGAGCTGGCCTGTGCAGGCTGGCACAGCACCTCTATGCCCCTCTCATGCCTGTCCCCAGGGCCTGCTGCTCCTTGGCCTGTTCAGCCCTGCAGGCGCTCTGCTCCCTGCAGCCAGAGGGGCACACCTTGTCTAAAACAGTTCCTGAGGGTTGCGCATCCCTCGGTCTGGGTATGGAGTTGGCTGCCTCCTCTCCTGCTGGCTTCCCTGGGAGAAAGCACGCTTTTCATTTTCAGGAGGGCATGCCAAATGACCGGGGAATTCACAAGGAAACGGGGAGGAACTTGCAGCCAAAGCCTTGGAAGTGTGAGGACTTTTGCAGCATTAGAAAGGGGCGCTTGAACACACACACGTGGATGATGTGCCCTAGACACTGAAGACATGTGCAGAAACCCCTTTGATGTGTTCTTGAAATCTGGTCTGGTGTCGGGTGCCCAAGCTCCCCCTGCAGTCCTCTGAGACTTGGGAAATCCCCACTGATACCTTGCACCCTTTTTCCTGAGGTCTTTCTCTATTTGTGTCGTCCTGTGCCTGCAGCTGAAGCACGAGGCTTGTCATCTGGTTGGTATGTTTTGCTTGGTAATTAGGAGGCTCTCGCAACACAGTTCCCACCGAGACTGAGACTCGTGGCTGGGTCCTCAGGCTGGACTTGCAGACTGCCTTTCCCTCCCCAGAGACCCTCCTGCCCTTAAACACTGGGGGGTTCAGGGCAAGCTATGATGTCAGCCGTTCCGGGGAAGCTCCAGCATGGAGTGTTCATTTCTCTGAAAGAGTGGTTGCGTTCAAAGTCTAGTTGCCTTCTTCTGGCCAAAATATTGACTTCAAAGAGAGGAAGAGAAATATCTGGGTCATTCTAGAACCTCAGGAAACCCACTTTGTGTTTTCATCAGGGGAGCTTTAGCTATTTTGTTGCTTAAGCTTAGGAAGGAATGGAAAACACCGAAAAGAATTTTTCTGTTTCTTCTCTCCTTTTTTATGGATACTTTCAGGGTGGCGCCCCCTGGTGGCCGCATTTCTGTACTGGGTGCAAAGTACTCCCACCCTCTGGAGTGGCCAGAGTCCTTTGCCCGCTGGTGGGTGTGATGTGAATGCTGGTGCAGTTTCAGTGGCTGAGAGGGGCTGTGGACGGACATTGTCACGTGGGGTTGCCATTTGGATGGGTGATGAATCATCCTCGAGTTCCATAGTGAAAAAGTCCAGAGATGTTTGAAAATGGCTTGAGGTCCTGCTGCGAATGTTTGGGGCAGTATCAGCGCTGGAGAGGATGACTTGAACGCAGCGGGATGAGTTGTTTCGCCAAATGCCAGGCCTTGTTAAAAAAAAAAAAAAAATCTTAGGACCGGAAGGGAGATCTTGTCTACCCAGCCCCTTTGTTTCACAGGCACGAGACGGGGCAGGCTCCATACTTCTGTTCCTTTTGTTCAGCTACTAGAATGGGCGGACCCCCTCGTCATGGTCATGGGGGTGCTGCCGTTCTGTCTCAGAGATTCTTCCTTGCAATCCTGAGCTGTGGCCTCAGCAAGCGTCTTGTCTGCTCTCCAAGGAGCATTGCCCCCCGCAGGTGTCTGTGGACCGTGGACCGTTGGAGCAGGTCCCACCGGGACACCTTAGCAGGGGGGAGGGCCGTCCCTTCACACCCTGGTCCTGCCTGGTTTGTTGATAAGTTCTTTGCCTGCATTAGCCCAGGGCTCTGGGAGGCTCCGGGAGGAGGGAGCTGCGAGTTTCCTGTTAACAGTAATTTGGCTTCTAGGGTGGCCCATACCTTCAGGGCCTACATTCCTTTATTTTAATTTCTTTTAATTTTAAAAATTATATACTTTTTGACTGCACTGCAAGACATGTGGGATGTCAGTTGCCAGACCAGGGATCGAACTTGCGTCCCCTGCAGTGGAAGCGTGGTGTCTTAAGGAGCGTCCCTCTGGCTCCCTGACAGATAGGCCTTGACTTGGCTTATTTCTTGTGGGAGTGTTCGTTCCCGACATTTGCCAGTGAGTCTCCCCCTCTCCAGGGATGGCTCTGCTTGTGTCCCCTTGGCTTCCCACCTGCCTGCCCCTTCCCCTAACCCTGGAGCAGCCTCAAGGCTTCCTCACACGCAGAAGGGACTTCAGAGGGGAAGCCGAGAGGTAAAGCTGTTAGTTGAAAATGTTGGGTGATTTTTTTTTTTTTAAATGCTCTCAGTTCTCCGCGGTGGCCCGTGCGGATGTGCTGGCTGACCCGGTTCGCTGTGTCCACGTTTTCTGTGTCAGCCCTCCAGCGCCTCGCCTCGCCGCTCCTCTTTCCTGCAGCTGAACTTGCGGTGCAGGCTGTGGTGGAAAGACACACGACGTCGCAAAGCATTTTGGTGTGAAATGTGTCCTCTGTCCGTCTTTACCATCACGTCAGCTGACCCGAACGCTTTCCTTCCCGGAACCTCATCTCACGTCATCCTCCCAGCAGCCCAGGGTGGCAGAATGGGGAAACTGAGGCTCAGGCCATATGAAGGACTTGGATTCGAAGTGAAGGGCTTCCCTGAGCCCAGATCCCAGGCCTTTACACCTGAGGATGTGGCTGCCTTGTTTATTAATAAGTTCTTTGCCCAGGTTAGGCCGGGGCTCTGGGAAGCTGCAAGAGGAGGGAGCTGGGAGTTTGCTGTTGACAAGAACCTGGCCTCTCAGGTGGCCCATACCCTCAAGGCCTCCATACCTTTATTTTTATTTTATTTTTTTAATGTTTAAAATTTTTTGATTTCTGGCCATGCCTTGAAGCATGCAGGATGTTAGTTCCCTAACCAGGGATCGAACCTGCGCCCCCTGTGGTGGAAGCGCTGCGTCTTATCCATTGGACTGCCAGGGAAGTCCTCATTCTTTTCTTTAAATGAAGGACTCTAGGTTTGTTCTTTTTGCTGGGAGGATTTAGCGTGGTTCTATCTTTGGGGAGGTTCATAGTGGGGAGGAAGGAGAATTGTTTCCAGGGTTAAGTGATGCTGGTCTGTGAGTGGGTTTTATTTTTTCCGTTTCTTAATGATTGGATCTGGCACCATTTTGGGGGCATGGGGGTGGGAGGAGGTACTGACTTAAGTAACCTTTGCAGATGCACACTGGGACTGTTCATACTTAGCCTTTCAAATAAACACGTTCCACCAGCCTGCTGCGGGGGTGAACTGGGCTTCCTATGGGAGAAGATGGACCGCCAGGGCCGCTGCTGTCTGTTGATGAGCCTGCCCGGGTGCCGAGCCTGCCCGGGTGCCGGGCCTGCCTCGACAGCAGGCCACCCATGTGACCGGGGCTCGTGCCTCGGTGTCCTCACTTGTAAAGTGAGGCTGATGACAGTATTCGCTCAGGGGGACCCGGACTGTGCCTGGAACTCTGTGGGTGGTGGTTTCTGCTGTTACTTTTTAGTTGGTCCTTGGGGAGTGGGTGAGTGGGCGTCTGCCCGCAAATGTCTGTCTATTCCTGGATCTTGGGCATTTGCAGGTTGAGTGTTCCTAGTTGGGGCAGTTTTAGAGCGACCCTGAAGTCCAGGAGGGAGGCTGACTGCTCATCCTGCCTGGGTGTGGGTCTGGGGCAAGGCTGGGGGTGCGGGGTGGGGGAGCCTACCCTGCCTGCTGCCCTGCCAGCATCTCCCTACACACCCAGCCCGTGGGGATCTTACAGCCCCTTGGAAGCTGGGGCTGCGGTCTTCACCTGTTTTATGGATGCAGAGCCTGAAGAAATTATGTTAACGCAAGACGATACTTTTGTTTTTTTCAAGTTTGGAGATTCAAGAGGAGTTTGTACTGGGTTTCCTGAAAATGCCAAGAGTCTCCATGCCAATCACGCTACTGCTATGATTAGCTCACATTTATTTTTTTATCTTTTTGAATATTTAATACATGCCTATGTTAAAACCTAGAGGATTCAAAATACACAATGAAAAGGACTCAAAATACACAATGAAAAGTCAGTCCATTTCCTCCTTGTTCTTGAGTTCCGGTCACTCAGGGACACACGCTGTCGGCAGTCTCTTTCTCTCGAGGTGTTTTTTTTTTTTTTAACTTAAAAAAAAAATTGAATGATTCTTGAAATTCTGTGGTACTTTACAGTTTTCCAAAGTTTCACACATGTGATTTTGTATGTGTGTGACAGTCGCTAGGTCATGTCTGACTCTTGCAACCCCATGGACTGTAGCCCGCCAGGCTCCTCCGTCCATGGGATTCTCCAGGCAAGAATACTGGAGTGGGTTGCCATGCCCTCCTCCAGGGGATCTTCCTGACCCAGGGCTAGAACCTAGGTCTTCCGCATTGCAGGCAGATTCTTTACCATCTGAGCCACCAGGGAAGCCCCACACGATTTTGTATAATAATATAATAACCTTTTTAAAAAATCCCCTATTCCTATGTTGCCCCCCTCCCCACCCCCAAGGGTTTTGTGCAAAACACAGGGCATACGTGTATGGATCTCTTCCGCACGTATTGGTCTGTCCTTGGCTCCTTTCATGAAACGCTGTGTCTTAGAGACACTGCCCATCACTGCTTCTCTGGGGACACTTCTTATCACTTACCTCCTTTCTTTAACGGCTGTGGGTTTCAGGTGTTAAAACAATGGACCCTATTTCTTGCCCTGTGCTTGGCGTCTACTGGTGTAGATGGTAGGCAGGGCGTGCTCCACCCCCTGGTCTGGCTGCTCATTGCCAGATGAGTGAGGGGGTACAGGCGTTTGACTTTTTCGGGGCAGTTCTGAAACCACTCACCAGGACAGGGTGCTGCTCACTGGTGACAGCGAGCGGAAGGACCTGTCACCCACTCCCTCCCCGGCACAGTGTGTGGACATTTTTGATCTCGGCCACACACATGGGTGAGAAATGATACTGTTGGTTGCGTTTCTCTTATGATGGGAGGACTGAGTTCCCGTGGGCAGGGATGGCCGTGCTTGCTGGGGCAGAGCTCGGCTCACTTGTGCATCAGGCTGGGGCCTCCCTCCCAACCCCTGGGCCCTCCTGCCTCCACTCCACGGGTTATTTCTCCTTGATGTTTAGCAGGCTTGGGGCATTCAGCAAAGGCCCATGTAGTGAAGTGCCGCATGAGAGTTGGCTGTTAAAGAGGGTTTCTGTTCCTTGTTGTGTTTTGAGTTCAGTTTGTAAGCCGGCTTTTTACAGGAATATTCTGGTACCTTTTTTAGAAAGCCAGATTCATTTAGAAAGCACATGGTCATCCAGGAGCTGAGCACCTACTCCTTGCCACCGTGTGGATCTCAAACGCCATCCCTCTGGGTGCGGGAATCTGGTCCACGCAGCCATTCCCGCTCTGCTAGCCGGCCTGGGCATGTGCGGTCTTGCTGGGAGGGG
>NW_011494633.1:6229491-6245428 GCF_000754665.1 Bison bison bison | reverse complement strand
GGGGGGGCGGGGGTCGTCTCACTCCTAGACCAGAGCCCTCTCCCCACCGCCTGCTTTCAAACAGCGCTTCCTCCAGAGCTGTGAATGAGGCCATTCCCACTGGGCTATTTGAATTCCGCCTGCTGCTTTGTCTTGCCGGCTCCCCGCCGCCCTGAGAAGGCAGCTGTCCCTGCGGCCCGGGGCCTCTCCCTCCAGCCGGGCCCATCGTGGTGGCGGGGCAGAGGATCGTGACAGCCCCTGGGGGTGCCTTGAGGGCTCGGGGGTGGATCTGACACCGGCTGTGGGGATTTGAGAACCACTCCCGTGAAGGACCCCCCCACCCCCCAACTCCTGCCCCTTCCCTCCCAGGCCCTTGGGTGTGGGGTGCCCACTGTATTAACCGCCCTTGGAGGCCCCAGCTGGCAGAACGCGCTGGGTTCACTCTGCACAGCCACCAGCCGCCCCGGGGGAGTAGCGGGACACACACTTCAAAGTCCTCCCTGGATGGCTTCTGAGAGATGCTTGGTTTTCTTTTCGCTTCACTTAGGATCTCGAACCCTTAGTGCCTCCTGGCTGGCCTTGTTATTTCTCTCCGCTCCTTGTCCCTCTCTCCTTTGGCAGGTGGATTCCATAAAGGTCGAGACTTGGGCAGTTCTGTTCCCTGGTGAAGCCCCCCAGTGCTTGCTTGTAGTAGTGCGCACAGTAGGGGCTCAGAGAGGGTGTCTGTTAGTGGGTGAAGGAACCAACCGGTGGGTTTTGAAGCCTTTTCCAGGCCCTTGTGACTCAGCAGAGTTGCTTGTGATTCTGCAGTGCCCTGGGCCAGGAAAGAAACCCCAGAGTGAAGGTGGTGGATCCCAGGTCAGGTCATCGGCTTTATTCCTTCATTTTTTAAATTTTTTTATTGAAAGATAATTGCTTTACAGAATTTTGTTTTCTGTCAAACCTCAACATGAATCAGTCATAGGTATACATATATCCCCTCCCTTTTGAACCTCCCTCCCCGTCTCCCACCCCTCTAGGTTGATACAGAACCCCTGTTTGAGTTTCCTGAGCCATACAGCAAATTCCCGTTGGCTGTCTATTTTACATATGGTATTCCTTCGTTAAAAAAAAAAAAAAGTTTATTTATTTACTTGGCTGTGCTGGGTCTTCTTTGCGGCGTGGGCTTTTCTCTAGTTGCAGCGAGTGGGGGCTGCTGTCTATTTACGGGGTGCAGGAGGCCTCTTACTGCACTGGCTTCTCCTGTAGTGGAGCGTAGGCTCCAGGCCTCGAGGGCTTCAATCCTTGCTGCAGCGTGGGCTCAGTAGTTCAGGCTTTAGAGCACGGGCTCGATAACTGTGGTACATGGGCTTAGCTGTTCTGCGGCATGTGGGATCTTCCTGGATCAGGGATCAAATCCGTCTGTTGCATTGGCAGGTGGATTCTTTACCACTGAGCCACCAGGCACACCTTATTCCCTCATTCTTTCATTCACTCAGCAAGTCCTCAGCCTCCACCCTGGCCCGCCCTGTGCTAGTGCTGGTCCCTACCCTCCTGTGCCTAGAGGCTTGGTAAGGAGATGAAGGGAAACCAGCATACAGACATGTTTAAAATGCTGCAGGGTGGAGCTAGAGCCAGGAAGCCTGCAGATGGGAGAGCCATGGCAGGAGCAGCTGCAGCCACTGTGTGGCCAGAGAAGGCCTCTCTGAGGAGGTGACGTTTAGTAAGAGCGAGTGCCCATTCCTCTGGGAGGTAAAGAGCTACAGGGCGGGTGGGGTCTGCTGCCTGGAGGTCACTTGCCTGGCCTGCCTCTGCTGTGGCCCTGGGTGCCCTGAGGACCAAGGGCAGCCACCTGGGTAAGGGCAGGTCGGTTTCCACGTTGGACAGGTGGTGGTCAGAGGAGGCAGCAATGTTTCCTCCAGTGGCCTTGTTCCCTGACAGTGTCAAAAGGGACCAGGTGGGTGGCCCTGGGACCTTCCTCCACCTGAGGCTGTGCTCTGGGGGCTGGACAGGAGGACGGATGCTCCCCTCTGGCCTGGTTCAGTCCAGTCTTTGTGTTCGGGAATGAGCTCTTCTGGGCCTTGAGGGTGGGCTGGGGTGAGGGATCATGGGGGACCGTTGGGGGACCTGGGTAGGCCTTAGGCCAGCTGAGCTTTCCTGAGGATCAGCTTAGGCCTTGGGTCCCCAGGGAGCGGGGGGAAGGATGCTTGTTCTCTTTTACACTCATTTACCTTCCTCTAGGGGTTTCCCTGATGGCTCAGGGGGTAAAGAATCTCCCTGCAGTGCAGGAGATGTAAGAGACACGGGTTCAATCCCAGAATCAGGAAGATCCCCTGGAGGAGGGCATGGCAGCTCACTCCAGTATTCTTGCCTGGAGAATCCCATGGACAGAGGAGCCCAGGGGGCTACAGTCCATAGGGTCGCACAGAGTCGGATGCAGGACTGAGCAACTGATCACAGCACCTTCCTCCAGGCCAGTGTTTGCTGACCTTCCCAACAGAAGAAGCACTTGGGGCATCAATGAAGAACATATCCTTGAGTCCACCTGTCCCCCGCTTAAAACCCTCCAGGGAAAGGGTCTGGGAGCCTTCTCTTAACAAGTGCCCTGACAATTCTTCTGGGAAACAGACACTGTCACTTCCTGAAGAGTGTTACTAGGCCTCACCCCAGAGCCATCAGGCATGTTTGGCGCTGAGTTAAACAGGCTAGAGCAGCCTCTTTACTGTGGGGCTTCTCTGGGAAAGGGGCCTCCAGGAGGGCGTCTGGGATGTAAAGGTTCTTGGGCTGGTTTGTCCCCAGAACCGCTGTGTGGGACTTGTGTTGCCTGGAGCCCACCTGGGTAGCTCTGGTGTGGCACCCACCATCCACTGCCTTGTTTGATCCTCGTTATGTGAGAGGAGGGACGGGCAGTGGCAACAGGCTGCCTCCCAGCTACCCTGCCTGCTGGTTGCTACCTTGTGGGCAGTGTTCTCTCCCCGCTGATGCTGGGAAAGATTGAGGGCAGGAGGAGAAGGGGACCACAGAGGATGAGATGGTTGGATGGCATCATCGACTCAATGGACACGAGTTTGAGTAAGCTCCAGGAGTTGGTGGTGGACAGGGAAGCCTGGCGTGCTGCAGTGCATGGGATGACAAAGAGTTGGACACGACTGGAGGACTGAACAACAACAACTCTCCCCTTTTAAAAATGTCTTGCCTCCGGCGCCTGTTTTACACTGAAATTCCTTAGAGGCGGATCCTGGGGCTGGGGAGGAGCTGCTTTGGTCTTTGCTCAGGAAACATTCCTGGGGACTGGCTAGGCCAGGTGCACGCTGATTATCAGGCAGGGGGCCAGGAGCAGAGGTGGGGCGGGGGAGGGGCAGCCCCTGGTCTGCAGAGCCCCTTGTTCTGTCGTGTTGTCTGCAAACCCACTGGCTCCTCATCAGCCTTCTGCCTGCTCGGGTTTTGGAGCCTGAGACATGAAACCAGAACTGGGGGCTCATCCAGGAGGCCCCGATGCTGCAGAAGGGCTGTGTTCAATGCCCCCTGCTCCCTCCAGTGACTCACACCCAATTTCCAAGCAGAGGTGAAGCCTACCACAGGCCAGGCACTATTGAAGATGGGGAATGTCCTCTCCAAGACGGGTCGCGTGTCTGCATATGCTGGATGAGAACACGGAGGCATAGGGAGAGGCGAGATGACTTGCCAGATCACCCGGCTGTGAGTGGCAGGGTTGGGACTCACCCTCGGGGCGCACTGACTCCTGAAACTGTGCTTTTTCCACCCTGCCAGTTGGCCATCATCTCATCCAGGTACCACTGGCTTGAAACCCAGTTTCAGAAGAAAATCGAGGCGTTCTTTTCTGAGCATTCTCTGAGCGTAGTGGTTGGGCCCCGAGGCGTGGTGGGTGGTGAGATGACTGTACAGTCAGAGCGACAAGACTTGCCCAGTTGGCTGTGGATGCCTGGCGAGTCATTCCACTTCCCTGAGCCTCTGTGCTTCCCTCTGTAAAGGGGGGCATTAGTACACCCCCTTCCAGGGCTACTGAGCATGGAGCGCTTCATACGTGCTGGGACTTGCCCTCCCCACTGGCCCCCCTATCCAACCAGGCCACAGTCTGGGGTCTCTGACATGTGTCTGGCCAGAGCCCCCAGCCCAGGGCAGACAAGGTAGCCCCCCTGCCCCCTCCTCCCCGCTTTTCTGGTGTTGGGGTCCTCCAGCACCCGTGACCAAAACACGGCCTCTCAGCTGACTGCTTCCTGGGAGGGGCTGGGAGTGGTAGGTGGGTGCTGAGTGGAGGCCACTGTGGGAGTTTCGCTTTCATTTCTACCTCGCACCCTTATCCATCCAACAGTTGAGGGCCAGGGTGTGGAAAACCCTCGGGCCCCTCCTTGGGGCACCCGTCCCAGTGTAGGTTGCTTGGCGCCCCCTTCCCAGAGGGTGAGTCTGGGTTGCCCCGGGCGTCTTCTCTTTGCAGAGCACCCCATTCATTCCTTTGTGCAGTCACACAGTATGTATTTATCGAGTGCCTGCTGAGTGCTGGACACTCTTGGGCGCTAGGATCCATGCAGCAGTGAGCTCCCCAGGGCAGCCTGGGGCCATGGAAGCCTCTTCTTGCTGTGCGCCTGGCTGGGTCTGAGGGAGGGAGGTGTGGTAGGGAGGGGTGTGCAGGTTGTGTGGGGGCTCTCTTCCATTCTCCCAGAGGGGATCGGGGACCCTTGGAGAGAACGGGGGCATGTTGGCACGTGTTGGGGTATTTGTGAGTCCCCAGGGGCTGTTGGATTGGTGCTTATCCTCCCAGGGCCCTGGGCATCTTTCTGAGGACCATTCAGTGCTGTGGGCCTCTTGGGTTCTCTCTGGATGGAGTTTCCTCTTTGCACCCCAGCCCGGGTTACAAAGGCCCAGAAAGATGCAGAGTGAGCCCCTAGTTTTAGACCCAGTAGATGGGGCAGCTTGGATTTGAACCTTGCCTTGCTGACACTAAAGCATATCTTCTTTAAGATTTTATCCTAAAAGTCCTAGCACTCAGGCCCTTTTCAAGGGCTCCTTGAACAGAAAAGGAATGCTGGCCATTTCATCAGAGATCTTTTCCTGCCTCTGCGTGGGCAGGTCTGGGCAGGGACACCAGGATCCTATCAGGAAAGAGTTCTGGTTCTTTCGAAATCAGCCCCCAAGCCCCTCACCCTCACCTTGACCCGCACGCAGGCATGTTGCGGCCTGTGCTCATGGGGTTGTAGGTGCTCAGACCTTTGCTGCTTGACCCTCTGGGCATCAAAGCCCCTGCTGGTGAGAAATATACTTATTTTTCTTAAGTCCTTGGAGGTGCTGCTGTGGCTGCCCTGGTGGTGAGGGGACAGTGGGCTCCTTTGCATGAGGCCGTGGACATCATGGCATTGTTTCCAGTGCTGTGAGAATAGCTAAATCCTTGGAATCGGAGAAGGCAATGGCACCCCACTCCAGTACTCTTGCCTGGAAAATCCCATGGACAGAGGAGCCTGGTAGGCTGCAGTCCATGAGGTCACTAAGAGCCGGACACGACTGAGCGACTTCACTTTCACTTTTCACTTTCATGCATTGGAGAAGGAAATGGCAACCCACTCCAGTGCTCTTGCCTGGAGAATCCCAGGGACGGTGGAGCCTGATGGGCTGCTGTCTATGGGGTCGCACAGAGTCGGACATGACTGAAGTGACTTAGCAGCAGCAGCAGCAGCAGCAGCAAACCCTTGGAATAACAGTAGCTCCCCATCCTGGAGGTCCAGTCACCAGCCTGATCCTGTGCTTTAAGGCTGTCATTCCACATGTGGAAACAATCTCAGAGTAACTGACCTCCCCAGCACTTCATAGCTGGTCCCTCCTAGGGGTGTGAGTTGAACAGCACTTCTGTGAATCCAGAGCCCAGACTCTTGACCATTAGAGTTTATTTTCTTTGTAAGTAAAGGCAGAGGATGAGAGGATGGCTCTCCTTTTGTCTGAGTTCTTTCTAATGACCTGTCCTTAGCACCCCTTGGTTTTAAAATTTTCTCCTTTTCATTTTCAGTTTCGTTTGGATGCACGGCTTGCTGGGAATCAGGAAATTTAGGTCCTGGCTCAGGTGGTGTTCACTCAGGCTGGGCATCAACTGAGACACCTTTCAGCAGCGTTGTCATCTGTCTGTGGATGTTGAGTTTGGGTCTCCCAGTATGTGATGTGCTCTGTCCAGACAGTGTCACTCAGATTCCCAGGATCCCCTCATTCCTGCCTCTCAAACTCCTTCCTTGAAATGCTCTGAGCCCGTGTGGATGAGGCCCCATGGCCTTGTTATTGCTCAGTTGCTAAATCATGTCTGATTCTCTGTGACCCCATGCAGCACGCGAGGCTTCTGTGTCCTTTATCATCTCTCAGATTTGCTCAAACTCATGTCCATTGAGTCAGTGATGCCATCCAACCAACTCATCCTCTGTCACCCCCTTCTCCTCCTACCGTCAATCTTTCCCAGCATCAGGGTCTTTTCCAATGAGTTGGCTCTTTGCATCAGGTGGCCAAAGTATTGGAGCTTCAGCTTCATCAGTCCTTCCAATGAGTATTCAGGATAGATTTTCTTTAGGATTGACTGGTTTGATCTCCTTGCTGTCCAAGGGACTCTGCAGAGTCTTCTCCAATACCACAATTTGAAAGCATCAGTTCTTAGGTGCTCAGCCTTCTTTATGGTCCACCTCTCACATCCGTACATGACTACTAGAAAAACCATAGCTTTGACTAGACCGACCTTTGTCAGCAAATGGACTTATACTTCTGTTTAAGTTGCCATGTGTGTCCCTTTCTGGGGTCACCTTGGGGAACCTTGGTGCTTTTTTTCCACTGAAGCTCGAGGGTTTCAGAAGCACCTTGGAAAGATCCCCAAAGCCCTGGAAGGCTCTTGGGAACATTCTTGTTGGAGCCAATCCTTGGCTTCAGAAGTGGGAAATGCTTTTGAAGGAGCTTCAAGAACTTGGAGGCAGAGGTGCTGTCTCTGTGACTTTGGGCCAAACCACTTAACCTCTCTGAGCTTTTCATTTCTATATCCGAAATGGGAATTTTAGTACCAGCCTGCAGCAGAATACTTTAACAGATTGGGTGAGCTGAGGCAGCTTGAGTCCTTTTTAGCACAGAGCCTGGCGCCTGGTGGGCAAATGGTAAATACTGTTATTCGTGTTAGAGTCAGCCATTAAAGGTTGATGGACCGTATGTTTGAGCTTATGTGTGAGCAGCCCTCGTATCTGGGAAGAAGATGGGCAAGCCGAGTTCCAGAAGCCTCTTAGGTGGGGCCGTGCTAGATTGGTGTCCCAGGAACAGTGTGTGTCTTGGTCAGTGATGGGCTGTGAATGCTGACACAGCCTTTTACTGCCTGGGTGGCCCCTCCCTGGTTTCATAAAGGAAATCAACCCTGACTATTCATTGGAAGAACTGATGCTGAAGCTGAAGCGCCAACACTTTGGCCACCTGATGCGAAGAGCTGACTCGTTGGAAAAGACCCTGATGCTGTGAAATATTGAGGGCAGGAGGAGAAGGGGGTGACAGAGGAAGAGCTGGTTGGATGGCATCATTGACTCAAGGGACATGAGTTTGAGCAGACTCCGGAAGATAGTGGAGGACAGGTTAGCCTGGTGCGCTGCAGTCCATGGGGTCGAAAAGAGTCGAACATGGCTTAGTGATTGAACAAACAACAGTCGGGCCTTAATTTCCTCCTTGACAGGAGTCAACCTGATGCCTGTGCACAGGAGGGGCTCAGCACACAAGCTTCTCCTTTCTTGTTTGGGCCAGAGGCCATCCCTGACAGAAGCCGGGAGGGCTGCCTTTCACTCCCCGGACCTGTAGTCAGGCCGTCTGTGTTGTCTGTGTCGCCCCTCCCTTACTGCTGAGATGCAGCAGTTCGCCATCGCAGAGCAGCAGTTTCCCCGCCCCTCGGAGCCAGAAGGGGCCCTTGCAGGTGAGGATCTGCAGCTCAGGGCGCCAGGCCTTGCAGGTTCGAGCACTCAGTGAGTCAGCCCAGCGTGCTGGGCCCTCGTCCTGGAGGCCAAAGGAAGCCCGCTCGTGGACCACGAGCGGGCTTCCTTTGGCCTCCAGGGAACTGCAGATTGAAAGCAAGGCCAGAGTGTGTTCTGTTCTGTTCTGTTCTGGGTCATGGTTGACAGATCTCTCCTTGACCAGGATGAGTTCTTTGGTCCACAGGCCCAGATAGTTGGTGTCCCCCTGCCACCATCCCAGTGGTCTTTCCTCCAGCCTTGCCAGGAATGCCAAAGGGGCAAACTCTTTGAGGTGCTCCACTGGGAAGGGTCAGGGGGTGGCCATGTGGGACACAGACAGTTCTGAGGGGAAGGGGAAGGATGGTGACTCCCCTGGGGGTGAGCCTGGAGGACTGGCCAGGCGCCTACACCTCTGTCTGCATCAGTGGAGGACACCACAGGGCACTCTTCTTTCTCCATCAGCCGACAGACGTGGCGAGTTATTGGGGTGAAGTTAATGATCTGAGAGAAAAGCAGCTCTCTGACTGATTTCTACGAGTCGCAGCAGTGTCTGGGTTTCAGTAGAAACCTCAGGGCCGACCAGGTTCAGTCATAAAGTAGCTCCTGTAAGTGTTAACACAGTGCAGAGGCAGCTTCAGGTCCAAGTGGATCCAGGGGCTCTCATGGTGTCCGCAGGACCTGGTCTCTCTCCTCCCCAGTCTCCCTTGTGTGGCTTCGTTCTGAGGCCCAAGTGATGCAAGATGAGTCCTCACAGCTGACCTTTATTCTGAGTGCCGAGGTCCTCATGTGGTATCACCTTTGATCTACATTACACCCCTTGGGGTGTGGGCTTGGAGTGCCCCTGTTTCCTCATAGAAGGAGTGGAGGCCCCGAGGGGTTAAGGAACTAGCTCAGGGTCACAGCTAGTTGGGGGGGGGCTGGGGTGCGAACGCGGGCTGGGGGCTTTGGGCCTCCCCTCTACCTTGGAAGGGTCAGCCTGGGTCACACCCTCATCCCTGAACCAGTTGTGGGGGCCGGGGAGTGCCCGGTTCCTGACCCCATGGTCGGCGTGTGGGCAGGGTGGACCCCACGTAGGAAGCTGGGTACTTCCCTGAAGACAGCGGGCTGGCCGCTGGGCAACCAGGGGAGGTGCGGGTGCTCCCCGGTTCTGGGCTCCAGGGCAGCTGGTGGGAGGGGAGGGGCTTTCTGCCTGCCTGAGAGTTTGCACTCAGACTCCAGGGTCAGGGCGCTGTTCCCAAGAGCAGGGTGACGAGTATCGCTGCAAGTGGGCCCCTGGCTTCCGCTTTCCCCTCAAATAAACCTGAGCCTGGTTTATCTCCACAGTCGGTCGGACCCAGGCAGATTCTGAGGGCCCTGGGCCCAGGGTCACGCTGGGTCGTCCTGGAGGAAGGGCTTATGTAACCCTTCCTTGAGGGATGGAGTTCGGGGTGTGGGGCAGAGCTGCCTGGAGTCCAGGGCGAGGGCTGGTATCTTCCCTGTTCCGCCCGTCTGCATTGGGAGGAACTGTGGGGTTTTGACACCGAGTATTTGGGGTGAAACAGTCTTGTGTTATGTAAACGTGTTATCGCCCTCTTGCCGTTTGGCCCTGTCCCACGCTCACCGGGCAGTGTGAGCTGTCTTTCCCCCGGGGAGCCTGCAGGACTTCGCCGCTGTGAATTAGTGGGTGGGTGAGGGGTCAGTCCTCCCGCAGAGGGGCGTGTCAGTGCAGGACGCGGGACCCCCCTGCCGGCCCCATCACGTCCCAGCAAGCCTGGCGGGAGGAGTTCCACCGGGAAGGAGAGGGGGTGACTGGTGACTGGTTGGTGGTCCCACACCCAGGCCCTTCAGTCCCGAGGGCCCCCAGTGAAGGGGCTGGGCCAGAGACTAGGAGAAGGCTCAGGTTCTGGGGGAGGGGGTATGGTGAGGGTCTGGTTTTGGTCCCACATGGTTCCTTTCTGGAAGGACCCTTGAGAAGCCAGCAGCCACCCTGCTCAGAGCCCTTGTCCTGCCCCCAGGCCCTTTTCTTGGCTGTTGTGAAGTCTCGTGGGCCAGTGGTTCCTTTTCGGGGCGTAGCCTTCGGAGGCAGGTAGATAGTGGTGATGCGGGTGGGAACGCAGTGGAGAGAGGGCTGTCCCGGGCCCTCCCCTTTGCCCTGGCCACCGTGGGCTGCAGGTCTGGCCTGACTTTTGTCAGCAGGGCTTTCCGAGACAGTGCGAGGAGGGAGCGGGGTCAGGAAGCTCAGATCTCATTCATTTTCACTGTGAGCTGTTTGGCCTTCACCAGAGTCCCCTTCTGCGGGCGCCCAGCTCAGAGCTCAGAGGCCCTGGCGAGCGAGTCTGTGACCCGAAGCGTCCGGTTTAGCTGACGGGACTACCGGCCCGAGCTGACGGCTCGGCAGGTCTGTTACGTGAGGCAGCGAGGAGGGGTCATTTCAGTTTATCAGCTGATAAAAACAGCACTTGAAAACAAGCTAAGCTCAAGAAGGTCGGTCATCTGCATGAAATTCCACAGTCTCTCTTGGGCAGGTTCCCATCTGATCTGTGAATACCACTAAGACACTCTTATTACGAAGGAATAATGAACCTGATCAAAATTTAAACCACAGCAGGGAGCGTGCTGTGGAAAGCCGGTCTCCCTTAGACCTCACCCCAGGCCCTCAAGGCGGCCACGTTGCCTTGCTCTCGACTGTCCTCTGAGACGTGTGTTGTGTCTACACAAGCCCGTGTTTATGCATGCACACACATACACACACAGCCCTCTT
Organism: Bison bison bison; assembly: GCF_000754665.1. Taxonomy (NCBI): domain Eukaryota; kingdom Metazoa; phylum Chordata; class Mammalia; order Artiodactyla; family Bovidae; genus Bison; species Bison bison. Next base: position 6,234,769 of record NW_011494633.1, on the reverse strand, counting down.
TTTTGTTTCTGAAACAGAGATGATCCATTATCTATGCTTTCCTACGCTTAATGTGACTGGAGAGGGGAGGGGAGGAAAGTGATGGCAGAGCTGAAAGATCGTCAGCAGTAGGAGACAGAGGGCAAGCCGCAGTTTCACTCACACCAGACACTGATGGAACACACTTGCATCTTAAAAGATTTGCAACTTGAAAGTTCGGATGTAGGGGACTTACTCTACCCTCACGTTGGGGGTTAGGGCTTTGACGTGAATTTTGTGGGGAACACAAACACTGAGCCAGTAGCACCCCTCCTGGCAGGGGTTGTACAGGGGCACATCCACCTGAGGCTGGGGTCCTGTGCCGTCTGCATATATGTGGCCCTTAGTGCAGATGCTACTGGGGAAGGACGCTGACAGGTGTGCTGGGCCAAGCAGCTGGCTTCTGAGCCCAGTCCCAGTGCCCAGGGCATGACTGACCTGGGCAGGTGACGGATCTCCCTTTCCTCATCTGTAAAATGGGTGAGCATCTAATTGGGCAGTTTGGGGGATCAGAGGCAGTGACAGCCTGCCTCTGAATTGATGGAGGTGGTCTTTGACACACAATGGGGGGTCTGATTGTAAATAATTTCTTCTCTTCTCCAAATAATTTTTTTTTTTCTGCTGGTAGATAAATAGCTGGAAATCATCTCTGACTTCAAAACTGGTCAAAGAAAGGGATATCTGGTGTGGTCCCTTAAACTGGGAAGGACCTCTCTTGGATGATAAACTCCCGGCCCAGCACTCTTGCTGGGGGCACGTTGAGAGCAGGTGAGGGTCCTCTCGACAGCCTGACCAAGTCTGGGTTTCCTTCCGTGTCTTTCTGCAGAGCCCTCCCCCTTCCCATCCCACGTGCTTCTGAGAAAGGCCCCCCACCAGCCAGCCCCTCACTCATGCTGAGCCCCAGCTGAAGGAAATGAACACATGTCATCTTTTTTCTTGGAATTTTTGGTCCTCTGTAAAGACCGTGTAACATCATGAAAGCAAAATTTGAAGAGACAGATCATTCCTCTACTCCTAACCCAACCACCTCTAGTTCCTTTTTGTATCTAAAGTTGCAGAGTTGAAAACACTGTATGGGTAGCATTTTGATTTTTGCTTTCTGCAGGCAGCCTTATAGCTAAACAAACTCCATGTTGCTAGTCTTTAGAGTGATCTTTAAAACACTTTTGTTAACTTTTATTATGACCATTTCCAACATGTGTAAAAGAATAATAAAATGACCCCCCCCAATACCAAGTATTAACCATAAGTTATGACTTCTCTTGTTTTATTTATTATTATTTAGGAGAAAAATCTCAGACATATTTCTTAGGTAAATAATTCAGTGTGATCTTTAAAAGCTAAGGACTTAACATAATCCATATGATAATATATTTATAGTTTCGTTTTCCTTTTCGTACATCAAATATCTTAAAAGATGATAAAAGTGTCAGCTCGCCACCATCCACTGTACCCCACCCCTGCTAGAAAAAAAGATAGGGACTTAAAACATAACCCGGTGATGCTGCCACACCTGAAAGTGAAGTGCAATAGAGGATGATCCTTTTTCATTGCTTCGTGATAGCTCTGTTGGGCGTCTATGCTGTGATATATTGAGCTGTAATCTTATGATTGACTATTTAGATTATTTCCAGTTTTCTTGCTGGTGTAGATAATGCTTCGATGGCTATCATTGTGAATATAATTGCCTTCCTACTTCGTATGTATAGTTAAGATTTTTATCAATTCCATTACGTGTAAGAGTCTTATCAGTTATCACTGAATAACAGACCTTCCCCAGAGTAACCACTGTGAGCTCACTGCGCGGTGGGCTGGTGGTCTGGGCCAGGCTCCCTCGTGTGTCTCGGTCAGTGGCCGGTCAGTCAGGGTCTCTGCTCCTGGGGCTTGGCCTCTGGTCAGCCGGGGTGATGGGGGTGACCTGGCCACGTGTGTCTGATCCCCTAACAGGCTGCCTGGGTGTGCTCTGGGGGGCAGGGGTCCAAGACAGTGGGCGCTTCCGAGGCTCCTGGAGGCATGGTGTCTCCACCACGGTCTGTTGACCAAAACAAGGCTCAAGGCCCACCCAGGTTCAAGGGGTGAGAAAGGGAACGTCACCTCTTTTTTTTTTTTTTTTTGAGGCTGTCACATAAACCTGTTTCTGTGAAACGGCTGGTTCTTAACTTTTGTTGGAGGTTGGGCAGACCTTTGAGGTCCTGATGAAAGCTGTAGAGACTATTTGAAGAAACCACTCTGTACTATGCGCTAATACATATCCACCAAAATTCAGAGAAGGCCACAGGTTCTCCGAAGCAGAGGTCCTATGGATCCCAGGTGAAAGCTCCTTGTTCCACACCTGTGGCCTAGGTTTTCGGGAGAGATGGCATGTAAGCATCCTTTAGAACGTGGTTTCTACAGGCTAATCCTCCAGGGAGCAATTCCGTGGTCACGTGAATTTGGGGAGCAGTGAATACCTGGAGATTTAAAATACACAAGAGCGTATGAAAAATCCTAGGATGTCTTGCCAGAAACAAGAAACGAAGAAACCTTTTGTCTTCGTTTGACTTAACACTTTGCACTTGACACCAGAGAAGACATTTTAGGAGACACAACGTGGTCCAGTGTCTACTCTGTGACTTATTAGCTGTGTGACCTTTGACAGAGAGCTTAACGGTGTGTGTGGCCCTTGGTTTTCTCATCTGTGAAATGGGGACAGTGATATGAATGCCACTCCATTGGCCTGGTCAGAGCAGCAGAGTCCTTGCAGAGGATGCGGATACCGGGAGGAGTCATGGACTGGGAACCTTTGTGCAGATGAGTGTATGATCCGGCCTTAGTGTCAACCAGGCAGGCCCTGGACCCTTCTTTAGGACCCAGGAGGTCCCAGCTGTGCTGTGCTAGGCGGGGTGAAGGGTGGCAGCTAGCTTGGGGGCTCTCAGGGTGCTCAGTCTGGAGTGGACTCTCTGAGGAATGAAAGTCTACCCTTCATTCATCCTTTATGAGTACCCACTTTATGCCCAGCTCAAGCCAGGCGTTCTGAGGCCTGGGCCTCTGGGAACACAACGTCCGTATAAGGAGAGGAGGCTGGTGTGACTGCTGACCCAGGGAGCCCTGCAGGCAGGACTGCAGGGTGTGGGTGGGGGGCATCTGGGCCCCTTTCGGAGACCTGGTGTTACCTGTGGCAGCCCCGCCCCCCACCTGATGAGCTCCTTTTCTCAGCTGGAAGAAAACGAGGTTTGAACCTTGTTCAAAACAAGGTTCTTGAACGTTCCAACTGGGAACGCCCTCGGGATGTCTGAAGGGGAAACTGGAGTGAATCAGGCTGTAGCTCTTGCCACCCGACCCCTGCCCCCGCACTGCTGGGGGTCGATCATTTCCGGAGTGCTTCCAGGCCACGTCTCCTGTTGTCGGTCTGCTTCTGTGTATCTTTACCGGGACGGCCCCTGTGGTCCCCCCCACTCCGCCCCCAAGTCAAGTGTGTGTTCGCAAACATGCCGGGCCTCGTGAGAGACCATGAGTGTGTGAATCTGTCTGCAGCCAGGGTGGACAGGACCCTGTCCTTTGAGCTTTGGTCTATGGGGGGAGGTCTGTGTGGGTAACAGACATATCAGCCAGTGAGTTAAAGGGGTCAGTCCGGGGGTGAACAGGAAATGAAGTGCAAGCAGTGATGCGAAGGGGTCCGGGGACTGTCCCCAGAGTGGTCAGAGAGGGCCTTTCTAAAAGAGAGACTCCTCCTATGACGCGGCTGATCAGAGATGAGTTATAATAGCTGCAGAGAGGCCGGAGCATCTCAGGCTGGGGGAGAAGCAAGTACAAAGGCCCTGGGGTGCCTCAGAGCAGTGGGGAGGAGGGCTGGCCAGAGCTAGGTTTGTGACGTGTGAGGGAGGGAACGATAGGGAGGGAGGCGGGGGCCACATTCTTCAGGGCTGCCTGGGGGTGCATGCATGGCCATGCATGGGATGCAGTTTGACTTTTATTTATGTGAGAGGGAAGGCACCCATCAAATCACCCCACAAAATAGTCCTTGAACCCCTTTAAAAGCTTCAGCAAATGTTCTGAGCTCCAGGCCAAGGTGTTGAGGCTGTCTGTGCACGTCAACCTGAGGATGTTAAATGTGAGCTGCGAAGCATCGCTTGCCGCGGGCCTGGGGCTGTGCTCCGTCCTCAAGTGGGTGATGGCCTGCGTGTGTGACTGTGTCTTGGAGCAGGCTGTCCTTCTGGCTGGGTGGTCACAGGGACCCCTCTGTGTGCTTGGGGGCAGCCTGGGCTCCTCTCCCTCCAACTGAATAACAAAATATCCAGAGTCGGCTTTGGGAAGGAGGGACCTCGATTTCAAGCTGCTTCTCGCACTGTCTAGCTCTATGATTTGGGGCAAGTTGTTGAGCTTCTCCGAGCCTCAGTTTCTACATCTGTTGGATAAACAGAGCACTTTTTAACCTTCAAGATTGGTGTGTCAGTTGAAGTAATGGGTGTAAAGCTCCGTCGTTCATTGCTGGGCACATTTATTTACTTATGAATATCAGCAATACCCCATCACAGGTCCGTAACAAATGGGAGGTAGATGGTGTTATTATTGTGGGCGTGGGGTTAGCAGTTGGTGCTGTGGGTCTGGGTCAGAGCCCATGCTCAGAGCTGGGAGCACCGGAGCTCAGTTGGGTGGGGGAGATGGGAGCGTTGAAGGGTTAGACTAGTCACATTCAAGTTTGGAATGGTGGTGGTGGTGGGGGACAGCTTTCTCCATCTAGGAAGACCAGGAAGGCTTGACCCTGCAGATGACCTTTGAGGGTCGGGGCAAGCCCAGTGGACAGATGAGTGAGCTGGCACGTGGGAAGGTGTGATGCTGTAAGATCGAGGGTTCTCACACAGGGGCTCTAGACGTGTTGGGTTGGGGACAGAGTGGGGCTGCAGGGAGCCCCTGGAAGCCAGGCTGAGCATCTGGAGAGCGCTGAGATGGGGTGCAGGGGAGGGGGCACCCTGATTCTCCTCTCTCTGAGTGGCAGGTCTGTACGGCAGTACGGGTGTACAGGTTGGAACCTGGAGGTGCCCCCTCACCTGCGGAGCCTGGCTGCCCCTCCAGGAGGTCACTGCACATCTCTGAGCTTCACTCGGGGTTGGTGAGAGCCCCCCACTTGCAGGGCCAGTGGGGGGTGAGAGGTTCGTGGATGGTACTTAGCACACGGCAGGCTCTTGATGATGAAATGATGGCTTTTAAACGGAGTCCTTGAAGCCGAGCCTGTCTGACAGCCCCTTGTTGGTTTAGGGGAGGGGTGGTGCGCAGGGTGGTC
>NW_011494633.1:6227702-6229263 GCF_000754665.1 Bison bison bison | reverse complement strand
CGCCCCTGGAGGGATGGAGCAAGGTCATGGATGCTGGAGGGGGCATCCTAGGAACCCAGTGCAGTCCAGTCTGTCTGGACCTTGGAATTTGGGGTCGGCTTGAGTTGAGACCAGGTGGCTCAGGACCTGGTGAGCCCTGCTGTGGCAGTTTGGGCTTGTCCTGAGGACTGTCGGAGCCCTAGCAGGCATGTGAGCTGGGCAGGTGGAGGCCAGCTGGCCTGGAGGACATGCAGGGAAGTGTCATTTTTTTTTAATCTTCAGAGAATATAAATGTACTGAAATAGACAGTATAGTCACAATTCCAATCAAGAGGCAAGTGGAAAGGTCTGGTCCTGGCTGTGCCCTGTCAGCCTTATCTTCTCTCTTGGAATTGTTCCTAGTTTTTGTTTCCAGGATATTTCAGCAAATGCAAGCAAACACGTATGCATACCTATATCCGTATTTACATTTGTGTACTTGAACTGCAAGGAGATCAAACCAGTCGATCCTAAAGGAAATCAACCCTGAGTATTCATCGGAAAGACTGATGCTGAAGCTGAAGCTCCAATATGTTGGCCACCTGATATGAAGAGCCGATTATGAAAAGACCCTGGGAGAGATTGAGGGCAAAAGGAGAAGAGGGTGGCAGAAGATGAGATGGTTGAATGGCATCACCGACTCAATGGACATGAGCTTGAGCAAACTCTGGGAGATAGCAGAGGACAGGAAAGCCTGGTGTGCTGTAGTCCATGGGGTTGCAAAGAGTTGGACACGACTTAGCAACTGAAATTTGCTATACATATTTATTTATTTGAAAGTCTTGTTGTTTTGACCCAACCCATGTCTAGGCAGATCCAAATCCTTGTTCTCAGATTTCTGTATCTCAGGGTTCCTCAGCCTTGGCATGGTTGACATTTCAGGCTGGATCCTTCCGCTAGGGGCTTCCCTAGATCCCCTTCTGTTAGGGGCTGTCCAGTGCGTCATGGGATGTGGCGGTGTTCTTGGCCTCCGCCCACTGGGTGCCACCCCTTCGCCCATTGAGACAACAAAAGATGTCTCCAGGAGTGGGCATGTATCCCCTGGGGGCAAAATCGCTTCCAGTGAGAAGCACTGCTAGGCTGACTTTGTGGCCCCCCAGCCGCCAGGTGTGGGCCTGGCCTGCCCTGGTGGCCCCTCTAGGGGCTCCCTGTCCTCACACACACAGTCGAGGCCCTCACACACACAGTGGCAGTGTGCTTGTGGGCACTTCACATGGCCTGGGGGTCATGGCTCTCCTGTTCCCTTGATGGAGACCCTGAACCTGTCCTTTTATGCTTCTGCAGACCTCGATTTTCTCATCTTTGAAATGGGGCTGACACAGCCTTTGTCTTCCTTGGGTGCCGGTGCAGACTGGGGAGGCCCGAGTGTGATGCCCCTACCCCGCAGCGCCAGGCTCATCCTGGGTGAGACCTCCAGTCCCTCTCAGTTCTGGGCCTAGGTTCTCGTGTACAAAATGGGAGGACCCTGAGAGGCAGAGGGCCCAGGGCTAGAAGGCACCCCCTGAGGGGAGGGGCGAATAGTGGGGGTCAGCTTCGGTCAGAGC
>NW_011494633.1:6220638-6227602 GCF_000754665.1 Bison bison bison | reverse complement strand
TCAGCTTCGGTCAGAGCCTGTGGCGTTTTAAAACCCTGAGTCCCCGAGAGGGTCGTGGGCTGAGGATGGGGAGGGCCGGGCTGCAGGCTGAGGCCACAGTGCACACAGGCCTGGCAACTGTGCCAGGAGGGGCACCGAGAAGCTCTGAGTGGCCCCTTCTCCGTCACAGCCTCCCAAGCCCAGCTAAGGCCCCGGGGGGCCAAGAGCATGGAGTTCGGGCCCAGGCCAGCTGGGTTTGCATCCCTGCTCGTCTCCCACTAGCTGAATGGCTCGTGTAGCCTTTCTGAGGTCAGGCTCCACGTCTGTAGGGCCAGCAATGCCGTTCTGAGGCTTCATGGGAGCTGGCTGCCCGGTCGTCATTCAGTCCCCAGCATGGGTTACACTCCATGATCATGCCCGATTTACAGATGGGGAAACTGAGGCACAGAGTACAGCTCCTGGCTGTAGGAGGCATACAGAGACTGAAGTCGTCCTTGTTATTATGAACTGGCTCTTCCTGGGATTTGAGTCTGAACATCAAAGACTAAAGACAGAGAAAGATGTGCCTCTGGCTTTCTTGGGAAAGGCCCTGAGCCAGCTGCAGAGGGGAGCCAGGGTGGTTCTGGGCTGGGTTTCCTGGGCTGGTGCTTCCCCTGGGCAGCTGCAGGCCCTTCTCAGGGAGCTGCCTGGCCCTGGTGCCCTGGTTGGCTTCGTTATTTTTTGCCTGCAGGGGCCTGCATGATCTGTGCCGGCGATAAAACATTCCTCAGTTGACGCTGTAATCACACTGCAAGGGACACTTGAAATTACATTCGCATTTGGGAAGCTAATTTTAAAGAGCGTTTTTCCTTCATAATTATATGCAATCAGCCAGCCAGTGTTGATGGGGGTTCTCTTTTTCCCTCAGCAAGAGACCATCTGCGTTTCTCTTCCTGCCCCTCCTTCTATCATGCAATCGCCTACCTCCCTGGGAGGGGGACCCCCAGCCCTTGGCTGCCTGGAGACCCAAGTGAAATCGTTCTTTGGTGACTGATGCGAGAGAAGTGGAGGGTGCTGTGGGCTCTGGGTTGGGTAGCTGGATGGGTAGGAGTGTTTGCTTCCAAGATTGAGGCCCAGGTTGTTGGAGAAGGTGATAGAATATGATGCTTTGGTTTGGATGTTGAAGGAGCTGGGATTCTTGTGGATGCAAGTGACAGGAAAACCCAGTTGCGACGAGCTTAAGCAAAGCGAAGATTTCTTGGACCAGGGGAACAAATGGCACAGAAACAGGCCCTCTGGGCCCCAGACGTGCCTCCTGCCCTTCTCGCTCCTCACTGATGATCAGCCTCCATGATCTTTGCTGAGCTCTTTAGCTGCTCTAAATTCCTTCCTATCTCAGGACCTTTGCATACACTATTCCTGCTGCCTCACAGGCTTCCTACCCCCAACGTCTAGCTGCTCCTCGGCCTTTTGACCTCAGCATAGTCCCCCCTTCTCTGTCAGTCCCTTGAGCCTTCCTTTCAGAATATGTCATACCTTGTTGTACTTAATTCTGTGGTTTGCTTGTTCACCCACTCCTCTGTGCTAGAAGCTCCTTGAAGACAGGAGCCGTTTCTGTTGTCCTCACCGTGATGTGTCCACCATGCTGGGCACAGGGTAGGGGCTCAAGAAACAGGCATGAAATAAACAAATGAGTAAAAGGCGGCCTTGGATGGAAAGGGGGTTCTTGAGAAAGCAAGCCATTGGAGGAATTTAGTTTAAGAAAAATCTTGGCTAAGAAAAGGCTTCGCCTCCCTACCTCCTGCAGCTTGGACCCGTTCTTCTCCATCTTGAGTTCTTACCCTGCAAATTAAGGTCATCCCTGGAGAACTGTCCAGCAGGTTAACATCCTGAGTCAGGGAAGTGGGGCCCCCCCCCAACCCAAGCCACCCTGCCAGGGTTGGCATAGGGTGGATTGTGCGCATGGCTCTTAGTTCCGGGGGCACCCAGGTCAGGAGAAGACACTGTTTCCTGGCCCTTCCAGTCGGGGTTTGACTCCTCAAGCTCCTCGGCTGCCTTTCTCGTGGGCTGCCCTCGGAGAGGGGCCGTGCGAGGCAAGAGGCTTCCGCTGCTGTGGATGGTGGGCAAGGGGTGAGGTGTTCACACGAGGGGGCTGACAGTGAGGGCAGATGAGGGGGAGGGCATGGAGCCAGCTGTACTAGAAGCGGATGGGGTGGGTGAGGAATGGGCGCCTGCTGCAGAGGTCTTGAATGCTGGGGGCAGGGATGAGTCACAGACTAGATGTAGAGGCTCACAGGCCAGACCCCTAGGGGGGGGGCAGGGTCGGCGGGGTTGTGGCTGGTGGTCCTGGTGGCCCTCAGGACCGAGGCCTATGTCTGGGGCGGGGAGGCTGCCCTTTCCCGACCCAGAAGCATTCTTCCCCTCTGGCTGGATGGGGCTTCCTCTTTTCGGAGTTTCTCACTTCTGCCCAGGGCCCCGGCTCTCCTTAGCCTCGGGTTGGCCACTGCCATGACACTCTGCATGGGGCTGACTGAGGGATTTCTTGGGCTGTTTGGGGCCTGTTGCTATGGCTGCCAGCTGCAGGGCCTGGCTGGGTGAGAGGCCGGGCAGGAAGGAGGTGTGATGCGTGCCTGCCATCTAGGAGGAGGCTCTGGGGCTTCACCTTTTGGTGCTGGGGTCCTCTAAGGCCCCAGGCTCGTCCTCTCCTCCCTGGGAGGCCCAGAGGACCGATTGCTTCTTCTCACTCGGGGGTCAGAAATGCTTAGAGATGGGGAAGACCTCCTGAGATGTTAGCCCGTCCCCTCCCGCATGTACCCGTCTCCCTTCCATGACTGTGGCATCCGGCCTCGGCTTGAATCCCTCCCACCCCTGGGCAGTCACCACTTACCTACCTGCCTGGACAGCCTTCCTTGGGGGGCTGGCCGCCCCTTCTACAGCTGAGCCTAAACCGGCTCCCTCCGGCTTGGGAAGTGTGGCTTTGAGCTGACTTTGTGGTCAGAAGGAGGCGTCAGCCCCTTGGAGAGGGGAAAGCAGGCCTCCCCTTGCTCCTGGGGCCTCGGGGGACCCCAGGCGTTTCAGGTCCCCACTGCGCAGAGGTCTCGAGATGCCTGCGGCTCCTCAGGAAACCCCTTCTGGGCTGTTGACCTGCGGGCCTCTCAGGGGAGATGGCACCTGCTCCTCTAGCCTCCTGGGGGTCAGGGGTCTGAGGAGGGAGTACAGCCCAGACTTGGGGCAGTGGCTGGGCGGTGGCGGGTGGCGCAGGTGAGAGGCACGTCTGTCCAGAACAATTCCTCCCCCTGGAAATCCCAGAAGCTTCACCCCCGACAGACCTGGCTGGACCCCACCCTCACAGGTCACTGGATGGGTATGGTCTTTGCTGACAGACCAGACTTGAGACTGTGGTTCCACTGTGGCTGATTTCCTATGGGTCTTTGGGTGAGTTCCTTTTGTTTTTTCTTTCTTTCTTTTTAACACATAATGTATTTTTTTCACCTCTATTGAGGTATACTTGACAAATAAAATTGTAATATATTTTTTAAAAGGCAATATGACCTGAAAAAAAAAAAAAACCCAGAGTAGAAATTGTGATGTGTTTGAATATTTGAAGTCTCTGGCGTGATGGTTCAGCGTGTGTGCACTGTGGAAGGACCGATCGGGCCTGTCCCCTCACATGTTTATTTACTCCCCCTCTTCCTTTCCTGGGTGAGAGCGGTTACGTTCTACTCTCTGCAGGTTTCAGTCATATAGTGCAGGGCTGTCAGCTGCCGTCACCGCATTATTCATTAGATCCCCAGACCGTTTCCTTTGAACTGACACTTTGTCTCTTTACCAACCTCGCCCCGTTTGCCTCATCCTGCCAGCCCATGGCAACCATTATTCTATTCTCTGTTTCTTTGAGTTTGATTTTTTTTTTTCCCCAAGTTTCCACTTAGAAGTGATACTCTGCAGTATTTGTCTCTCTGACTTTTTTCACTTAGCATGATGTTTTGGGTGAATTTCTTGACCTCTTTAAATGTCCACACTTGCAGAAACAGGGCAGTCACAGCCCCTCGTGCTCAGTGGCCGTTGTTGGGCGTCTCTTAGGCCCCTCCTGGCCCCCAACTCTTCCCCTGCCTCTCCCCCCACCCCAGCCCCTGCTTTCCCCCTGAGTGGGGAGTGAGGGGCTTAGGAATTAGTCGTGTTGCCAGCCCTTTGTTTGGGTTGTGTCCAACCCCTTGGAACCCTCCCTGAAATTTGAGGGTCTCAGAGGCCCCAGATGAAGCCCCTACCTGTTTCTAGAGTTGGGTGCTCAGGGCTTCTGAAGGGGCCAAGGGGCAGGGCCTGGTACCCCCGGGGCCTGTAAATGGGTGCTGGGCAGGCCCCTGCTGGCCCCGGTGTGCCTAGGTGCTAGGCTCCGGTTCCAGCTTCTGTCTGCCGAGTCTTTTCTTGGCAGCTTGGAGCTGTGGCCTTCAGTGGAGCCAGGTGGCCTCAGAGTTGGGGGTAGGAAAGCCTCGGTGATCTGAGCACCTCTGTTAGGCCTAGAGGTGGACCCCAGGGTCAGGAATGTCATCCCTTCCCCCAGTTTATACAACTAAGACTTCCAGGCCTGGGGCTTGAGGTCTCTGACATCCAGGCCTGGGCCTTCTTCCCATCAAGAACCCCTGTATCGGTGTTTGGTTATGCCCAGTGCCCCCTTTAGAGTCCCATGGGCAGCGTAGGGGCTTAGCTCCAGTTTCCCCCTTGGTGACTGTCGAGGCTCCCAATGAACCTCTGGACAAATCTCAGTTTGCCACAGCCCACACATGGACACTTTGAGAGGGTGTCTGGGATGCAGAGGATGGCAGAGCTGCAAGAGCCTTGATGTTGGGATAGACAGAATAATGTCCGGCTACCCCAGCTGTCCTCAGAACCTGTGAATATGGTCCCTTATGTTGCAGAGGGACTTTGAGATGGGAGAGAATCCTGGATTATCTGGGAGGGCCCAGTGTAATCTCATGGGTCCTTATAAGAGGAGGGTCAGAGGGAGATGTGACAATGGAAGCAGAGGTCAGAATGATGTGGCCACAAGCCAAGGAATGCAGACAGCCTCTAGAACTGGAAACCACAAAGGCGTGATTTCTCCCCAAGCCTCAGGAAGGAACATGGCTCAGCTGCTGACCCATTTTAGACGCCTGATCTCCAGAGCTGCAAGAGAACACACTTGGGTTGTTCTCAGCTCTCCTTTGTTGTAATTTGTTACAACAGTAATGGGAAATGAATGCAGTGTTCCAATGCACTGCCTTTTCCGGAACCTCCTGCTGGGAGGGATTGGGTCAAGGTCAGAGCCAGGCTCTGACTCCTTACCCTTAGTCACAGACCCATGGATAAGGTTGGTATTTGACTCCCAGGGCCTGCTTTCCCACTCCCCATCCTGCAAGTAGATAGGGGTTGGGAAAATATTTGATTCAGGTGCTGTGGTTTAAGTTTTCAATGATTGGGGGTGGGGCCAACCTCACCCTTGCTTTGATGTGATAGCAGCCTTGGTGCTTGAGGCAGAGGGGCCCAGGGAACCCCAGTGCCCAGAGGCCCTGGCATTGCCCTAGCTGGTGCTGGTGCTTTGCAGCTGCCCTCCTGGCTGCGCCTGGAGCTCAGCTCAAGTGGCAGTCTTCAGAAACCTTCCCCTGTCACTGCCATCCCCCAGAGGCTAGGTCTGTTCAAGGGCCCTGTGGCTCCCAGCATCTCTAGGCAGGGCTTGTGGCTTGCGGCAAGTGCTCTGTTCCCAGGCCAGCCCAGAGCTGGGTGGAGAAGGTCAGCAAATGTTTAATGACAGGGAACTCTGCGCTCCTGTGCTTGAAGGCTCAGGACAGCACAAGGCACAGATACCTCCCCGTCCTCCCTCCTCCCCCCGACCCCCCCTCCAGCCACAGAAGGTGGCTCAAAGAACCCTTCTCTTGGTCTTGGATTCCAGCCCTTAGGCCTGGAGGGAGCTTTCCGTGGTGAGGGAATACTAGCAGCGGATCTGGGTAGATGGAGATACTTAATCTGCTGTGGCATGCAGCCTTTAAAGAGTGCCGGCATCCCAAAAGCAGGTCTGGCACACGCTTGTGCAGTTATTTTGAGCGTGTGTGGTACCTTGAGGAGAGTTGCTGAGAACAGTCCAGACCTTGGGCAGGCTTCTCCCTCCCCCAGTGGGTCCAAAGGACAGAAATATGACGCAGGGATTCCTGCCTGCCTTCCTGCTGGAGCTTACCTTGATCACTGGGCTGATGTTAAAATGACTTTGCATTCTTGGAAATAAACTGCTCAGGAGAGAACCGACTGAGTCATTATTAGCCCCAAGGCAAGTGCCCAGAGCTGTGGGTGGCGGAAGGCGCTGGAACCAACCCTTCCTGATGTCCCTGTGGGTCTCCTGTTCCTGGTAACACTCTCCTGCCTGCAATTTAGGGCCCCTCCCTGATTATGAGAAGGAAAAATTATAGCACCTGTGTGCAAGGGGGTAGTCAAAGATCTGAAAAGAATTTCAAGTAGAGGATTTTTATACTGAAAAGTGAAGGTGTGTCAAGCGCCATTAAGGGAATTTCAACATTTGTTTTTAGATGAAAAGTCAGGGCCGTTTCCAATCTGAAGCGATGACAGTTTGGAGGCAGCGGGGCACATTCTTGGGTCGTCTCCGCCCCTGCCTCAATTTCCCGACCCTGCAAATTGAGGAGTGGGCTTTTAGAGCGTCTTGGCCCCGTATTGTCATGTGTCTCTGTAGCCAAGGCCTTTGGGCCCGGGCGGTTCTGCTTTCTTCCTGGAGGTGTGGAAAGGTGAGTCACTAACCCTGCCTCGCCCACATCCTGGGTTCACGAGGAAAAGCCACTTCTGGGGATCCCGTGGGCTTGTTCTAGGTCTGAAGGAGCATGCTGACTCATGCCTCTGCGAGGACCCTCTGGCCCTCCTGCCTCCTCCAGGTGGGGCACCTCGTATGGGGGAAGGGCTTCAGTTACCGAAGTAGGTGACTGTCCAGTCTTGAGAAGGGTTTTACCCTCCCCCTTACCACTCCCCG
>NW_011494633.1:6219018-6220538 GCF_000754665.1 Bison bison bison | reverse complement strand
CCACTGCCCCCCAAGTAAAAAGACGTATGCTAGCTTTCAGTTTATCTGGTTCTTTCTTGGAGCTGTCCAAACAATTGAATGTTTGTCCTGGCTGTAAAATCTCTTCGTATGTTGCCTTTGTATTGGGCCATTTCAGTTTCTGGCGCTGCTAAGAGAAGGAAATCCAAATTAGGAAACCATCGGTGAGTGAACCATGCTGCAGCCTTGGAAGCAGACAGGTAGGGCTGCTCAGGGATGGAGTGGAGGCTGGTACCCTCATTCGGGAAGTACTTTCGAGCGCCTGCCAGGTGTGTGGGGGAGGGGTCAGTAGTGGGCAGGGGCGGCTGGAATAAAGAACAGACTCTCAGATTTCAGGGGCTCATGGCCCCAGACTGAGCACAGAGCGGCCTTAAGTGTCCATGGCCTTGTGGCCAAAAGGCCATCGTTTCTGCCCAGGGAAAGGGCCAGGAACAGCCTCTCAGCGTGTATGATGTTTGAGCTGCCCCTGATGAACGAGTAGGAGTTTGCCCAAGGACGGGAGTTTCGCAGCGGGACCAGCTTGTGCAGATTCAGAGTTAGGTCAGGCCTGGGTGTTTTTACAGCACAGGATCTCTCTTGGGAGAGTTTGATGAAAGGAGGGGGTTGCGCTACTCCCCCAACCCTTGTGTACAGCACCTCCAAATGTCTGTGCTAGGGATCTGGGGTGCAGATAGAGGACACAAGCCCTGTTTCCTCAAGGAGCGTTTGTCCATCGGGATAGGCCTGGTTAGGCTGCAGTAACAAGCCTCCGGAGAGGTTGGTAACAGGTTTATTTATAACTCATTCAGAGTCCACTCTGGGCCCGGGTGACTCTCCAGGGCTGGGGGCCTCCCTGGGTGTGGCCTCCCTGGGGACGCTCAGCACTGGTCCTCTGCATCTCGGCATCTCTCATATTCTCAGCACCATGGCCAGATGGTTCTTCGTTTCAGGGGCTGTTCTGTACATTGTAGGGCCTCTGCCTTCTACATGCCAGGCGCACTTGCCCCAGGTGTGACAATCAAAAATGCCTTCAGGTGTTGCTAAATGTCCCCTAGAGGGCAAAATTGCCCTGGTTGAGAACCACTCCTAAGCTGAAAGTCTTCTTAATAAAAAGTCTTTAAAAAAAAAGTCCTCTTTTTTTCCCCCTGGTTCCCAGACTCTTCACAGCCACCCAGCCAGGTTTCTCTCCAAGAGTGCATCTGGGATGGCTTTGGGGGCCATCTGTGCCCACATGCTCCCACAGTTTCTGAGCAATAGAAGGATAGGCTGGAGAGCCGAGCACCAGCCATCGAATGGTTCTATTTGTTTAGTGCACATTTCCTTGGCCAAAGCAAGCCACGTAGCTGTGCCTAGCCTGGTGAGTGTGTGTGTGTCCAAGGGAGTGAGTGCCCAGGAGGAGAACTGTCATACTGGTGGACACCATTAATGTCCACCTTACTAGCTGTTAGCCTAGTAGGGGTCGGCAGCCCAGAGCCAGGCAGCCTCAATGTCAGTGCACCGTTCTGGGTGTGGGGGCTCCAAGG
>NW_011494633.1:6214301-6218876 GCF_000754665.1 Bison bison bison | reverse complement strand
AAGGAGGGTGGGAGCCCAGGAGGGACCCTCAGGAGCTGACCTGGGCTGTGGGTTAGGTGGTGATGTTGGCGTGGTATTTGGGGCCATGGGACCAGAGTGTGCCTCCATGCACAGGTGAGAGAGGAGGCCTGGCCGCCCATTCGGGGAGCCCCGAGTCCTCAGGAGACATTTCGAGGACCCTGCCTTCTGCTGGCCGGGGAGAGATGGGGGTGTGGGGGGTTTGCCTGCTGGCCTCATAGGGCTAAATGGCGTTATTCGGGGCTCCTGAAATCTGGTAATTACCAAGCTGGCTGGGGTGCGAGTGATGCCTGGCTTCGCACTTACATAATTACACACTTCCCATCTCCAAGTGGTTTTTAGCTCTGGGGCAGGTGCAGCTCCTTTCTTCATGCCCACTGGGGGTGGTGGGGGAAGTCCCTGTTTCCGGGTCGATCCCTTCTGCTGTGAGATCGCTGCCAGGCCGCCTGGTCGACCTCCCTCCGCAGCGGGGTTCTCCAGCCTCTGCCATGCCTGAGGGGGGAGGCCGGTGGCTGTGGCCGCACCCGTTGTGAGAAAGCGTTTCTTGATGAACCCGAGGGGCCCCCTTTTTGGCAAACTTCGCTCTTCTTTGGCCGCTGCTCTCTTCTCTCGGAGCTTCTGGAATTCTCCCAGCTATCCCAGGACTTTTCTTTCCTTGTTGGGCAGAGGGCACCTCTGATGACCCCTCTGATGACACCCCATTGCTGATTTTTCTCCCTTGCTTCTGCTTCTCTTGCCTGTAGCCCTGTGTCTTATACCTGCCCTGGAAAGGTCTGGAAGGATTTGAAATTCCCCAAGAGTATGCTCTCCTTGGATGTCTGGGGACGGAGGTCCCTTTTGCAAAGCAGATTCTCCCTTCATTGGATAGCCAGCTTTTGGGAAAGCAAGCTTTTGAGTGGTGAGGTAGGCTTGCGTCCAAAACTTAGGAATCCAATATTTATCAAGGAAATGACAGTTTTAGATTTTCTTGAGGGATTTTCTTGAGGTACAGGTTTTAGGTAAAATTCTTTTATTATTTTTTATTGTTACGTTTTCCTATAATTTTAGAAGTATTCATAGTATCTATGCTCCTTGTCGAAAATTTAGAAACTACCAGAAAATAAAAAGAAGCGCACATCGCTTTACCGCTGTGGTGTGTGCGTGCTAAGTCGCTTCGGTCGTGTCCGACTTTTTGCGACCCTATGGACGGTAGTCCACCAGGCTTCTCTGTCTGTGGGATTCTCCAGACAAGAATACTGGAGTGGGTTGCCATGCCCTCCTCCAGGGGATCTTCCCCACCCAGGGATCGAATCCATGTTTCTTACATTTCCTGCTTTGGCAGGCAGGTTCTTTATAGCTAGCGCCACCTTAACGTTCCAGTTCCCTCCGTATCTGTTTCTCAGACACCCAAGTAGTTAAGTGGCTTAGACATCCAGTTAACTGGATGCTCTGGTGCCTGACAGGCCCTGGAGAGGGTGACAGGGCAGCTTCCCTTTGAGCAGCACTGGGAAGCTTTTCTAGATAAATCCTGAGCTCCTCTATTCCACTTCATCAACTGGTTGATTGACCCGTGTCTACATCAGGCATTTCTATGCCAGACCTTGGAATGCTGGCAACTGTTTTGTTTTTAATTGAAAACGTGCAGTTCTCTAGTTTGGGGGCATGCCTTAGACACACATGGCACAAAACTCAAGAAATGCATGAGGCTGCACAGCGAGAAGGAGGTCTCCTCCCCTTACCTCTCAGACACCTCTGTCCTTGCTCTTGACCGGAGGCTGGGCCACAACTGTTTTCTGGTTCTTTTAGATTCGTTCTGCGTGGCACAAGCATGCCAGGATGTTGTTCTGAACCCAAGTAACCACGTGCGGCCGAGGGTTTGCATCTTGCTTTCTGATAGCAGTATCTTGGAAAGAATGCAGGCCTTCCGGGGCCTGGAGCACTTCCTCGTTCTTTTAAACTGCTGCATAGTATTCCTTTGACCGCATGCCATTTGTTAGCAGCCCCTCTTGGGGGGTTGAGGTGCTGTGGGCTTTTGCTCTCTCGGGCAGTGTGGCAGTTAACATTTGCAGCCCCAAACGCTTTGCTTGTGTCTGTGGGGCGAGGCCACGGGGTTTTCAGGAGGAGCAGTTTACTCAATTGGCAGCAGGCTTGCTTTGTCTTCCCTTCTCTCACTCCCGTCTCCCTCCCTCCCTCCTGCCCTGCCTCCTCCCGCTTCTCCTTTGGTGTCACAATTTAATTTCTGAACTTTCTGGTTAGGACCAGATTTCGGGAGCCTGCTGCTTGGGAAACGAGGCTATTGATACCTTTGTTCTGCAGAAATTCCAGGTGCAGAAGTCTGAACCCCCGCAGGCTTAGAACTTGTTCTCCCAAGTGTGAGGCAGTAGGACGTGGTTTTCCGCTCGCCTCCTTAGGCCCCCCTGTTACGCCTGAGGCCCTGGGGCACGGAGACGAGACTTGCCCCCTTGGTGCCTCTGAACCAGCTGTGCCATGACCACGCGGCGTGGGGAGACTGGCTGCTCTCTGGAGGCAGCCGGGTCTCAGCTTGCTGGTCAGAGTAATGGGCGATCACTGTGCAAGGCACTACGAGCGCTCATTGGGCCTTCCCTCCTCACACCGTGAGCATGTGTGGTGTCCGTGTGGCTGGGTGCACGTGGAAAGGGGAGCTGAGCCCACTCTCTCCTGCTAGAAGCGCCGTTTATCCTGTTTCTGACGCTTTGAGCTGCAGAGAAGCTGTGACGGCTCCTGGGAGCTCAGCCCCACTTGAGGCTTTCAGTCTGTCCCCAAGACCACTTTTTTTGTTGTGGTTTGTTTCTTTTATTTTATGTGTTCCATCTGTTTTCAAAGTTGGAGTCCTGTTTGTTTTTTAGGACGGGGGAGGAGGGTGGGAACCTTCTGGGCTATGTGATGTGGACCGATTGGAAGTGACCGCAGCAGCTGGCTTCCTAAGGACATGAGAGCCGCATGCTGGGGTAGTTTGGATGCAGAGAGAATTCCCTCGGAGGGAGAAGCCAGGCTGGGCCGGCGCCTGGCAGAAACCCCGTCCACCTGGCACGCGTCATGTGCACGGGAGCCCGTCTCCTCCAGGCTGTCCGTCTGTCTGTCTGGAGTCTCGTCACCTGAGGCTTCTTTCTCCCTCAGCTGTTGGAGGTTTCCATCCAGGCTGGGGGCAGGGGCTGAGCCGGGCGAGGAGACTAAGAGCCTAACCTGGCCAGTCACAGTCACGCGGCAAGTGACGGTAGCAAGTTACTGTTCCTGGTGCTTCTGGGGCGCCAGGACCGTCGGGGATGGAGGCGGGGACACTGGGACTCAGAAAGAAACGGCCCGGGTTGTGAGCCGATGCCTGAGGCGGCGCAGGTGCCGCGTGACACCATCCGTGCCCCTCCCGTGGGCCCTGGTGGCCCAGGGCGGTGCTGCCGTGTCCAGCCTGACCCCTCGTGAAATCAGGGAGACAGATGGACTTCGGCTGTCGTTCCTTCCAGGACTGCAGAGCGGCTGGCAGTGGGGACCCCGAAAGCATCAGGAGCTGTGGTTTTCAGCTGGGGTTGCTCAGGGTTCCAGGCCCTGGGAGGTGCCGTGGGTGGAGGGGTGGGCGGCAGGCGTGTCCCGCCGTGTGACTCGGTCACCCCTCTGCTGCATCTTACCATCTCACGTGGGGGCCTCCTCGTGCATTGCTGCTCGGTGCCTGGTGCTTGGAAGGCACTGGGCAATGCTTGTGGGAGCCGTTAAATGACAGATTCCAGGATTGGCAGGTGTCCCCTCCGCTGTGCTGTGTGAGGTGATGGGTCTGCTCGCCGTGGCCCAGAGGTTTCCCCAGGGCTTTGTGCCTCCCTCAGGCAGTGAGCCCCTGGGCAATGCGAGCCATGACTGTTTCATTTGGATTTTCCCCTGCGGGCCAGGCCGGGCACAGGAACCAACCTCATGTGATGAAGTTCAGGGGGCATCTGGATCCTGGGCAGGTGCAGTTAGTGAACTTGACCCCGACCCTGCTCCAAGGAGGCAATGTGGGTGAGGGAACCCCAGATCCTGACCTTGCCTGGTCACAGCCTCCTCTGAGCATCAGGGGGGTGGGATGGGGGGGACCCCAGCCTCTCTTCTCAGGAAAGTGCACACAGGCCTGGCTGTTGTGGTGTCTGTGGTCCACGTGGGCTCCTCCCCGCAGGTGACAGCCTGCTGCTGCTCCATAACCACAGACTGGGAAGGAAGGGTGCCCCAAGTTCACCCTGCATACACGGGCGGGGAGAGGGTGTCGCGAGTCAGGGAAGGCTTCCCGGGAGGGTGTCTGTCGGAACCGAGTCCGAAGGGCTGGGATGGAGAGTGAGGCCTGGGCTTAGAGTTGCCAGCCGATCCTGTGCGCCCCGAACTGCTTGCAGTAAGGAATGTGGATGGGCGAGTCAGCAGGGAGCCTTTGTGTGCTTCTGTGGGGATCCGGACCCCAACCCCGGCTCAATGAGTGGGGCAAGTCAGGGGACACGGTCCTGGATTATGGGGGAGACGTCAGGGGCAGGGGAACAAGGTCCAGGCCTCGGAGGATACTGGTGAGGACGGTGGTGGTTGAACCAGGGTCAGAGGGTGGGCGGG
>NW_011494633.1:6198152-6214201 GCF_000754665.1 Bison bison bison | reverse complement strand
GGGACGGGCTGAGGCAGACCTGGGGGTGCCCGGGAGGGAGTGGGGTTGGGTGGTTGGCTTAAGGCCACCGGTGGGCGGAGGGTCTTCTTGGGGTGGTTCAGGCTGGAGCTGTGCCCAAGAGGCCCAGGCTCCGGGATTGGAGTGGGGGACGGCTGGCTGTGGGCCAGATGGGCAGGTGCCAGCCAGCCTCCTCTGGGCACCCAGCCTTCTCTCTCAGCCAGAAGGTGGCTCCGAGGACTGGCTGGGAGTTCATAAGCATCGCCCTCGAGAGCGAGGTCATCCCGGGGACCACGGCCTGAGAGGTGCAGCTGCCGCCCTGCCTCCAGCTGGCTGTGGTGGAGGTGCTGGAAGGGTACTTACTCCCTGCCGGAGTAACCTGTGTTTTCTTTGATTTTCTCCACAGGAAGCGAGGCATAGAAGTCGTGCAGGTGAGTACAGACCGTGCCCTCGCCGCTGTGCAGGTGGAAGGGCCTGCAGCACTTACCTTTCCTGCTCTCGGAGGAGTCTGGGTGCTTGGCCTCTCTCCACTTGCTCTTGTTTTAACTTCTCTTTCTGTGGAATTGACATGCTTGCTGCCCAGGGTGGACAGGAGTTGGGGCTGGCTGTCTGGGGGGGGTTGAGGAATTGCTGTGCTTTGTCGGTGGGGGAGCTGTGGGACCCTGGGTCAGGGTGGGGAGCGTGAGGGGGCATAGCCCCACGTCCCGGTCCTGGGTGCTGTTGTGACCCGTCTGTGCCATCCTCAGGGGAACTCCAGCCCCTGGGTATCTGCGTCAGCTGTTAGCCCTCTGGGGATGAGCCTTCTTCTACCTGGACCATTCTTGTATCATGACCCAAGTGGTGTCATCTCCATAGACCTTTCTTCTCCCCGCCCCAGGGTGCGTCTCCTCCCCCTTGTCAGTCCTTCTCTGCTCTCAGTGGCCGCATCTGATCTTCGAGATGTTCCCCTGGCCCCTGGGGCATGAACTGAGTCAGCAGAGACTCCTGACCCCCTGTGTTGCCTCACTTTGGGTTGGACTTGGATCACGAGGCCACTGGGGCTTCCCTGATGGCTCTGCGGTAAAGAACCTGCCTGCAATGCAGGATTCGCAGGAAATGCTTGTTCGATTCTTGGGTCAGGAAGATCTTCTGGAGGAGGAAATGGCAACCCACTCCAGTATTCTTGCCTGGAGAACCCCATGGACAGAGGAGCCTGGTGGGCTACAATCCCTGGCATTGTAAAGAGTTGGACATGACGGAGCACACACACATACACACACGCGAGGTGAGCTCATTAGCTGGGAAGGAAGGATAGTTGGAGAGAGAAGCTCACCTGGGGTGTGGAGCTTGCCCTGTGGGCCCCAAATGGATGACAAGCTCGGACAGCAGCAGTGATGCCAGGAGGCTGGGTCTGTCTGAGAGTGGGGAGGGGTGGGGACATGCCAGGGGTGCCTGCTGGCCAGCTCCGTTTGTCCTGGCAGTTATGACTTGTGGGGGGATGGAAGGGGGCCATTTTTCTCTGCGGGGACATGAAGATGCCCTCAGACCCTTCATGAGGGGCAGGCTGTGATGTTTGCACCAGAGGTTCTGCCTGGCACCTAACAGGTAGTTGGTGAGTCCCAAGGGTATCCTGGTTGGGCTCCCTGTCCCTGCCCAGGGTGAGTCTGCCTGTGTGTGCAGCTTGGCTGGTGGCCCTTCTTCCACCTGGGGCTGCAGAGAGGAGAACCCAGACTAGGGCTGCATCGGGGCTGATGGGAGCCTGCCCACCCGCTAGAATATCTGAGGAAGGCTTTTATACAGCCTGCTGAGAAGTTCTCAGAATCCACCTTGTTAACTTCGGCCCCCATCCCCCTCCCCACACCTGGCAGGTTCAGGGGGTGGTGCCCTCAAGCCGCTCTGTTCCTGGGACCCACGGGGTGGGTGGTGGGTGGGGTGGGGCTGGGCGCCTCTGTCTGGCCGCTGTGGTGTCTGGCTGCTGGGTTCTTCCTCCTGGCCTCCCTCTTCATAGCTTGTGGGTTGAACTTGTCACCCTGAGGCTGAGGTTTGTTTTGGAAGAGGAGGTCGTTTCTGGAAGCTTCTCAGCAGCTGTGTGTTTTTCATCCTGCCTCATCTAGGCTCTGCTGTTCCATGATCTGCGATGAACTCTTCTGTGGACCTCAGTTTCTCCATTTGTCGAAAGGGGGAGGTCCAAAGGATACTCAAAAGTAATGCTTTGAGTGCCGTTTTTGATTGATTAGTAGTGCCTGCCGGAGGATTTTAAAGTCTGTGAATGGCTGAGGACAGGGGTGGATTGGTAATGCCTGCCCGGGGTCCAGCAGCGGGCAGAGCAGGTGCAGCTGTATTCATGTCCTTCTGGAGCCTGGTGTCTCCTGCTCCAGGACACTTTGGCTTAATTTCATCTCTTAGTCATCTTTGATGGTTTCCTTGGAAGCCCCCTGATCCTTTGTAGATGCTGCTGTACTCACCACCAAAGCCTAGACCCGTAGCTGAAGCTATAGCTGGAGGTCACTGTGAAGGGCCAGGTACTTCCCGGAGGCTAACTACAGCCTCCATCAGGGTCCATGCGGAAATTTCTCTCAGGAGCCGTTTTTAGAGGCAATGAATTCATGTGCTCACAAACAGTCGCTGCTTAAAAGGTGAAGAAGTAAGCTCTGTCCCCAGTACCTGATCCCTGTTCATACCAGATCCCAGACTATAACCCAGTGCGATGCCACCTCTCCCATGGGAACGGACAGGAGGGGGGCAGGCGGAGGGAGCCCCTGGAGCTTCAGGGTGTGAGGGCCAACTCAGGGGTCAGTGTGTTTGCTTTGCATGGCTTGCCGGGAAGACCAAGACCTTTAATCCATTTAGTCTCTGGGTGGAATGGGAAACTGGAGCCATTGTTTTAGAATGTACCAGGCAGAAGAAGAGTTGTGAAATCTTTCTTGATGGGTCTGCTGTTCATTTGGGCGATGACTTGGGGAGAGGAAGTGGCGGCTGGGGACCAGCACGAAGGCAGGCTGGATGCTTTCCACGCCAGCATCTGAAAATAAAACCCACCACGACGCCTCTCTGTTCACCTCCTCCTGGCATCCCTGTGTGTTTGGAGAACTTGAAATTTCAGGATACAGAGTAAAAACTCTTTGAAGAAATTGGAAACCAAGCCACTTGGCTTTTTTTTTGTTTCCAAAATCAGCCAAGCCTCTGTGCAGCAGACCCCAGGCTGGTGGGCCCCTGGATGCTGGTGATGGATGTTTGCCAGTCACTGGGTGGCAGTGATTGAAGAGGAAGCAGCAGAGTGAGCACGCCGCAGCTGCCACTCAGCATTTCCCGTGTCAAGTGCTCTGAAGGGCACGGTCCCACTTTGTGCAGCCACCCAGTGATGTGAATGGTGTTTTCATGTCCATTTTAGAGATTAGGAAACTGAGGCTCAGAATTTTCCCCTCAAGGAACTGAATTGGTTAAGTTTGTGGAGTTGAATTTCAGTGCGGTTGATTTGTCTGTAAAGCCCATGGTTTTTGTGATAACTGGGTCTCTCCTGCATGTTTATAGATTGCTCTGCATACTACATTCTTTTATACCTGTTGTTACCTGGGCTTTGACTCCTGTTAATATTTTTTAAAAAAAAGGATGTTGGGACCTGGGTTCAGGAACCAAGAGTGTAAAATGGTGGTGAGACCTGCACTGTGGGTCCTGGTCACAGGAGTTGTTCTTCCGGCTGTTGAACAGCAGTAGTAACACTATGAGTGCTAACATTGTTGGGCAACACTGTCTACCAGGCAGTGATGCCATTTGCTAGAAGGAAGCATTTGTGTGTGACCTCTCCAAGGCGGGGCTGGGAACACACTGATGACAGTCAGCCTTGCAGACCCTCGGCCTTCTCATCTGTTCGTTCCCACAGCTGATGTCATGGCTTTTGGTTCTTCCACATTCCGGCCGACACTTCGTATCCTCTGTCTTTTCAATTTTAGACATTTCAGTTCGTGTACTTCGGTATGACCTTGTGATTTCCATTTTCATCTCCCTCAAAATTAATGACGCTCAATACTTCTTCATGTCCTTCTTGTCCATCCGTGTATATCTTCTGTGAAGTGTCTATTCAAATCTTTTGCCCACTTAAAAGTTGTTTTTTTTTTTAATTTTAGGAACTCTTTCTATATTCTAGGTACAAGTCCTTAGATGCAGAAAAAACGTTTGACAAAGTCCAGTGTCTACTCAGCATAAAATCCTAAGCAGTCTAGTGGAAGGAAACTTCCCCAGTCTGATAAAGGGCATTGTGCAAAAATTCTACAGCTCATATCACATGTAATGGTGAAAAAATAAACTTTTCTCCCTGGGTCGGGAATGGTGAAAAAACATTCCCTCCCCCCGGGTTGGGAAGATCCCCTGGAGAAGGAAATGGCGTTCTTGCCTGGAGAATTCCATGGACAGAGCAGCCTGGCAGGCTACAGTCCATGGGATCACAGAGTCGGACACAACTGAGCGACTGATGTTTTCACTACTTATATCCAATATTATATTGCAGGTCCTAACTAGTGCAGTAAGAACAAGAGGAGAAACAAATGGCATCCAGATTGGAAAAAAATAAATTGAGTTTTGATAATAAATTACTGTAATTCTTGCCATATAATTCTGAAGGAATTCAGAGAATTTGCTATGGTAAATCTCTTTCCATCTTTCTATTTATTTGACTAGGTGGTTTCAGCACTATAAAATTTGAAAAATGGAGATAGAATTGATAATAAACTCTGCTTTATTCTGGCAGTAGGTAATAGTCATCTGTGGGTTTGTGAAATAATTTAAAAGCATTACCATTCATCTCTGCTAAGATTTATTTCTAATAAAGTTTAATTTTTATGATTATTACCTATATAGATTTATATTTCTGCTGTATTGATCAATTATGTGCTAATAGTAGTTGTAATAATAATTCAATCCAGAAGAAAAATTTTGACGGTTAGAGCTTTATGGTTACATGAAATTAAAAAATTGACATTTATATACATTTTTCTTTTTTGTCTCATAGTATGGTAGACTAATCAATGAAAAAGGCCTTCAAACATGAAATACACTGAAAGTAGAAATGTCTCAGGGATGTGGATTGGAAAATTGGAGTTTGAGGAGGCAGAAGGAGCCTTGCTATCTTTCCAAGTGTTTAAGAAGCGTCCAATTCTGTAATTTTAAGATGGATGACGGTGGATCTTGAATTGCTATGGTATTTAGAATTCCACTGGGTCCATTTGAAAGAGACACAGTAACAGTTTTATTTTGAAATGTTAATATTTACAATATGTTGGAAATTACATCCTCTACAAGTATTTAAACTTACGATGAAAAATTTAGATGTCAGCTTGAAAATGTACAAATAGATACAGAGTTTTAAACATTTATTTTGGGGGGTTTGGATTGAAGGCCCATGCTTTAGAGTGTTACCCCGTTTGCTTCCCAGAACCAGGCCCTGAGGTGTATACAGCCCCAGAGAGGGGGGTCAGCAGCCCGGCTCTCAGGTCATCAGAGGCCCTGCTCCGAGGGGGGCCACTCGGACTCTGGGGTCCGGGCCTCCGCTGAGACTCAGAAAGGCCTTGGCAGTGGGCTTGTCTGCAGGCTAACTGGCCTCCCCTAACTGGGTCTATTAGGCCAAGAGATGCTTGATAATAATGAACGCCTGCCGTTACCTGCTCAGGAAGCCTGAGAAGCCCCAGGTGAGCCCCGGTCCAGCAGGGCTGGGAGGACTGGGAGTCCTGCCCTGTGATCAGTGCTGGGACTCAGCTAGAGCACAGGTGGGAGAGTAGGACAAGAGGCCGGCCACCCCCGTGTCCTCAGGGGGTGCCTGTCGTGATGGTGATGGTCGCAGGTCCCTGTTTGCCTCAGTTTCCCCCCTGCACTGTTGTAATGAGGGCGCTGGATACACAGACCCCGTTGACTCCTCCATTTCAGGTGTTGACAGGTGGCCTCACTGAACCAATGAGCGTGAAGTGAAGTGAAAGTCGTTCAGTCGTGTCCAGCTCTTTGCGACCCCTCAGACTGTACAGTCCATGGATTTCTCCAGGCCAGAATACTGGAGTAGGTAGTCTTTCCCTTCTCCCGGGGATCTTCCCAGCCCAGGGATTGAACCCAGGTCTCCTGCATTACAGGCGAATTCTTTACCCGCTGAGCCACAGGGGAAGCCCCAGCGAGCGTGAGGGTCCCTCATAGCCGGCAAATGCTGGTTGGGAAGACTGCCCCTCTCCCCCGCCCCTCGCAACAGGATTCAGCAAACCTTTCCCTGCTGGGTCACAGGCTGTGGGTGCTGGGGACTCGCATGGGCCCAGGCCACATCCCTTCAGCTCTCTGAAGCCTACCGTTGGCATTCAGAGCCAAAGAGGGTAGGGATCGTGGGCACAGACTGTAGGCACAGGCATGGAGGAGGGTCCTTCCCACACTTTTGTAAATCAGGAAGGCTTCCTGGAGGAAGGCAGGGTGAGCCTGGCTAGTGGCGATGAGCCTCATCCACCTGACAGAGCCTGGCTGAGAGGTAGGGTTAAGCCCACAACCCCTTCTGCTCCCGGAACATCTAGGTATTGAGTGACCTAGGGCTGAGCACAGCACGTCGTCATGGCCTTTCCACTCAGTGAACGTTTGTTGGGAGAAAACATGCCGCGACACTTGAGTCATCTGTGGCCTGGGGCTGAAACGTCAGCCTTGCAAGATGCTCTTCCAGGGAACATTTTTCACTCTGACCTGATCCATGGGGAAGGCTTGGGAGGGAAGCTGGTGAGTTTTCCGTCCCTGGACCCCATCTCCCTTTTCAAGGGCAACCCTGAATTTAGTGGAAGAAGTTGTGGTGGGAATATTGTGCCTATGTGGTCCCACCCACCTTCAGCCCCAGCATCCTCAGGAAAATGTATTTTGCATCCCACCGTCTGCCCCGCCAGGTTCCAGGATCTGTCTTTCACCAGTTATTTTCAAAGTGCAGGGGGGAGCAGGAGATGGCTGTTAGCAGGAGAGGGGTTGGAGTCTTATTTTAAAATGCAAATAAGCAAGCTGTAAGTGTGAGAAGGACAGTTGCTGATTCTAGATTCATGGTCCTCCTTCCAAATTCCTTGAGAATTCAGATATTACAAAACCCCCCGTCTCTGGAGCAGCCGCTCCTTCTCAAGCAGGTTGAGGAAGTAAATATGTTTTCCCAGCTTGCAGGAGTGAAGGGCGGGTGGCAGGTTCTTCCTGGAGGTTTCTCCAGAGTTGTTGCTGCTTGAGATGTTGGAGCTCTTTGTGTGTCCTTTCCCTTTTTCTGCACAAACCATTCTGGGCAGGAGGTTGGGCGGCAGAAGAAGCAGCAGAAAGGAAAGACTAAGAAAGAGAGATGGATGCCAAGGTCAGGCCATGTGCCCAGGGCACATGGAGGACTGGGTGCTGGGCATCTGGAGTCAAAGGGGTACCGTGACAGTGGTCCCAAGCTCACGGGCAAGCCTGGAGGGTGGGAGGACTTGTCTGTGCCTTCATGGGGGTCTGTGAGGACACAGGGGGCAGTGGGCATGGAAAGAGGGGTGTGGGCAGGGGCTGGGGAAGCCCTAATGGGGAAGTTGAGGCTTCTGGATACAGGATAAACCAGGCGCAGGTGTGGATGGGGAGGTGAAGTATTTGAATGTCATTCCGGGCAGGAAGCACAGCCTGTACAAGGAGCCTGGGGCTGGGAGAGGGGGTCGTTTGTCTGCCGGTGGAGTGGTTTGAAAGCACCGAGGCCTTGGCCACAAAGGAGTTGGCAAGCAGTTAGGTCAGAGAGGGTTGGTAGAGCCAGAGGAGGGCCAGGTGAGCTGTTGGTGGGCCGCTGGGTCAGGGAGCATCAAAGGGCTTCTCCGTGGGAGAGGTGATGGGGGAGGGTCCCGCTGGGAGGACACATGGTGGAGGGGGGCGATTAGACATGGCCAGACTGGAGGGGGAAGAGCTGGATCTTCTGGTCAGAGGCTGGGGCCAGGGCTTATCGAGGGTGCTGGGTCCAGCCAGAACAGACGCAGTAGTGGATGGCAGGGAAGACAGATGGCAGGGTGTGGTGCCTGGGTGTGTATGTGGGGGGGTGCCAGAGAGTGAGGGGGTCAGTCCTTAGACTTGGGGGGGGGTGTGGGCGGTGCAAGAGGTGGAGCCGTGGGGAGGGGTTGCTGGTTCAGACAGTTGAGCTCAATGCCGGCTGCTCAGGTCAGCAGCCCCTCTCCCATGGAGAGCTGGGAGGGGTCACATGGCTGGGAGAGTGGTGCGCTTGCCTCCAAGGATTAGAGTTGCGGAATTCTCCATTCAGCTTTAAAAAAAAAAAAAAAGTATGTTATTTAGTTAATAGTTTCACATGATTTATGATTCACATGATTCAAAAATTGTTTTAAAAAGCATGGAGTTAAAGGTGTCCAGTGATTAATCCCTAGCTGGGTTTCCTTCGCCACCCACACTCTCTCCAGGGTGGCCCAGCTGGCTGACCTTGGCACCTCCTGGTTTTATTTCCAGGTAATTGGGGCCCAGGTAGGGTTGGACACCTGTGAACATCCTTCCTTCCACCTGCTCCCTCTGCTGGATCCTCTGGAACCCCGTGTAAGGGGCGTGGGGAATATCAGTTGCCTTCGTGTTTCTTGGAGTCACCCAACTGGCCAGCTCCTCATGGGCAGGGACTTCCTGAAGGCCACCTGAGTATGACCCCAACCTCTGACAGCAGACCCCAGTACCTCTGGGGAGAGTGGCCATGGGACTGGGAAGTTGGTTCCACACGGGATGTTTCCACATGGCCAATAAGGCCATTGTTGGGATATACGTGGTGCCAGAGAAGACCCTTGAGAGTCCCTTGGACGGCAAGGAGATCAAACCAGTCAGTCCTAAAGGAAATCAACCCTGAATATTCATTGGAAGGACTGACGATGAAGCTGAAGCTCCAGTACTTTGGCCACCTGATGCGAAGAGCCAACTCATTGGAAAAGACCCCAATGCTGGGAAAGATTGAAGGCGGGAGAAGGGAATGCAGAGGATGAAATGGTTGGATGGCATCACCAACTCAATGGACACGAGTTTGAGTAAACTTCAGGAGTTGGTGAGGGACAGGGAGGCCTGGCGTGCTACAGTCCATGGGGTTGCAGAGTTGGACATGACCTAGCAACTGAACAGACTGCAATTGTTCTTGGCTGAGCGCAGTCTCCCGTGGAGCCAAGAGGTCTGGGTCTGAGTTGCCATTGTGTTTTCTGATTGTGTGTGATCTCAATTTCCTCATCTTTGGAATGGGATGACCCTTAGCACACAGGACCTAAGATGCCTAATAGAAGCTCAAGGATTATGGGCTTATTTTCCCTTATCCTTGAGGGAACGGTGTGGTTTGGGTGTCTGTGTGGTGGGGAGGAGGCTACAGGTTAAGCTGTGCTGCTTAGAAAAATATGTTGTCTTGTTCAAAAGCGTGGGATTTTTGTCCCCTCGCCTAAGTTAACACTTTTGGGTTTTTAACTGTTGTGGATTTTTAACTTAATTCCTTTTTAAAAGATAGATTTTGTTGTTAAAAATTTGAGACACAGATATTTGTATCATTTTCAAAACACTGAAAATTATTTTTATTCTCATTTTACTTAACATACATTTAACGAACGGAGTTACACACATTTATCTGTAAGCATGATTATCAAAAGTGTTTCTTTTTTAATATATAATCATGATACACGGGGCTGGGGAAGCATGTGTTGGGGTCTGAGCGTGTCAGATGTTTTTAGTAGCCATGAGACAGAGACCACATTTTGGAGGGCAGCGTGGGAAAATGTTCACAAGTCGATGTAAGTGCTGTCAACGTCTGCTGAATGGTTTCAGTTCTGCCAGTTTTATTTTTATTCTTGAGCTTTTCAGGCTTGCTGTTACAAATAGAAACCATCTCCGGCATCAGAGCAGTCCTGTGTGGCTTCAGAGGGCTGTGAACCTCAGTTCTGGGGTGTTCTTTCCTGGCCTTTGACTTGCTGAGTCAACTTGCGTAAATCCTTTAAATAGAAAGCACTCCAGTCAGGGAAGCTGGGCTCTGGGGGAGCCAGCCCCTCCACACTGCTCCACAAGTTGGGGTTCCGTCTCCTGGTCCCTCTGCCGTTGGCTGGCTTTCTGATTTCTCTGGCCACTTTGGGGATGTAACAAGCACATAAAAGCAAAGAGACGCAAGGAGGAACATGGGGAAATAGGAAGGGGTTAAAAGGGTTAGAGAGAGCCAGAAGCTAAGATTCCACTTTGAAAGTAGCCACCTGTTTCAAGGTTGTTCTGGAGTGAAGTTGTCTATAGTGTTACTCAAAAGTGTGATCCACCAGCCATGGGCCATTGCCTGGGATTGGGTTAGAGTGCCAGCCTGGAGCTGCTGAACCCGAATCTGCATCCCTCATTGAGCAGAATGCACATTACAGTTGCAGAAGCTCCAGTGCAAACAAGTGGCTCCCATTTGAGTTGGGGAGGAGGTGCCTCCTGGGGCTGAGGCTCTGTGAGATGGTGAATTGACATGAAGATCCGAGGCGCACAACTGGCTGTGGGGAAGCAGGAGTGGAGACGGGCGTTGTCTTCTGCTCAGTTTCACAGACCACAGAGCATCCTTGCATCTAAGAAGCTGGCATCTCCCTCTCCAGCTCCCTCCCCAATCTCATGTTTCTGTTTATGGGGTTAGACCCATTCCCTGCTCCCCCAGGGGACCTCCTTCCCCCAAGCTGGAGCTGCCTGTGGACCTGTCATTCTGGGCCAGACCCTGCCATCTCTGAGAAGGGCAGCACCGGGCCCCGTGTGTGCTCTGGGTTTGCTGAACTGAGCTGAGAACTTGCTATTTGGGAAACTCATGTGACCCAGCAGAGTAGGGAGGGGAGTATAGGGCATCTCTGTGTACCTGTCGCTCAGCTTGGTGTCCATGACCTCCTGGCTAGTATCACTTCCAGGACACCTTGTTCCCACTGGATGGTCTGAAGCCAGTCTCATCATTCTGTCAACTCATCTGTGAATGTGTCTCTGCAAAGTAAGGACCAGCCCTTATTCTTAACCTCTGGGCGGGCCGTTCAGGGGTGGGTTGGGGTGCTGCCAGGTGGTGGGTCTGGTCCCTGCACTGTGGCAGTTCCCTGGCCTCTGGGAGGCGAGTGGAGGCAGCGCTGTCTTCCTTCTGACCTCCGGGCCGAGGTTGCCTGTTGGAAATCTAAGATGTGGGTTTTCCCTGGTGGTCCAGTGGTGAAGATTTTGCCTTCTAATGCAGGGGGTGCGGGTTCAGTCCTTGTTTGGGGAGCTTAGATTCCACATGCCTCGTGGCCCCCAAAAAACAAAACATAAAACAGAAGTAGTATTTTAACACATTCAATAAAGACTTTAAAAATGGTCCACATCAAAAAAAAAAAAAAAAATCTTAAAGTCTTGGATGTGTATGAATTGATTGGGTCCCAGGAATTGTTCAAATTGGTGCCTCCCTAGGAGTGTTCATTATAGGGAGTGAGAAAGTGAAAAGAAAGTGAAAGTCGCTCAGTCATGTCCAGTTCTTTGCAACCCTACGGGGACTATAGCCCGCCAGGCTTCTCTGTCCATGGAATTTCCCAGGCAAGAATACTGGAGTGGATTGCCATTTCCTTCTCCAGGGCATTTTCCCAAACCAGGGATTGAACCCATGCGTTGCAGGCGGATTCTTTACTGTCTGAGCCACCAGGGTGGGGGAGTTGTTCAAAGCAATGTGGACACAGCGTCACTGCGTTCTGGGAAGTTCTCTCAGCGCTTATGTACGTTAACTAATTTAATCCCTACAACAATCCAGAGAAGGACTATTATTAGCACTATTATTAGCTTTATTTGATGGATAAACTTTTTTTTTTTTTGGTTTGTGTTCTGTTTTTGGCTGTGCCTTGCAGCTTGCAGGATCTTAGTTGCATAACCAGGGATTGAACCCGGGCCATGGCAGTGAAAGCACAGAATCCTAACCACTGGACCACCAGGAAATTCCCAACGGATCAACTTTTATTCTCCATGCTTTACAGCCGAGGAAACCGAGTCCAGGAGAGCTTGCCCAGCCTTGCAGCTGGCACAAGGCAGAGCTGAGCCAGCTTGCTGGCGCTCTGGTCCTTCTCTTAACCTCCACACCCCACTGCTGGTTGTGCGTCTTTTCTGAAACCAGTGCTTCCTGGCAGCTCCTTTGCCCCAGTGTCTTGTTCTCTTCTGCTCTGATGCGTCTGATGCCCACGTGCTCTTTCTCAGACAAGTCCCATCTCGTCACAGCATGGCTGCAGTGCCCAGGCTACAGGGGAAGACCCTTCCTTGGAGGGGTCCATGAAGCCCTTGGCGGTTGGTTCCTACTCCAGGACTCCAACCCGGGCCACACCCTCAGGTACACCCCAGTGCACCCTGTGCAGACCCTTAGCCTGCTCCTCCGTGTATCCTGTCCCGGCCTGCCTTACCCCTCCTCCTGTTCAGTCTCTTGCAGACACTCCTTCATCTGTGTGACCAAGCTCACAGCTACTGGCTCCTCAAAGCCTTCATGGACCACCCCCCAGGCCTAGAGAGCCTCTCCCTTATCTCTGCCCACCTCCGCCCTGTGGTCCCAACCTCGTAGGCACAGAAGCTCCCATTTCATGGCGTAATTACATATCTGGCAGCTTTTCCTTTTCTCCAGAGATTCCTTAATGCCGTGGACCATGTCTTCTGGGGGCTGTGCCAGCCTGGCACGCAGTCTGGCTTGCAGACACTACTTATCAAGGAATCTTTGAAAGCCAGTGGAAAATAATTCAGTAACATAGAAATACGTGAAATAGAAAAATTCCCTATTGTCTTATTCTCCAGAAATAAGCACTGCTAACTATTCCATTTTTTTTCTCCCTATATATGCCTGTACTAACTTGTTATTGTTCAGTCTTCAAATCGCGTCTGACTCTCTGCGACCCAGTGGACAGCAGCATTCCAGGCCTCCCCGTCTCCTAGTATCTCCCGGAGTTTGCCCCCCTCCTTTTTTTCTCTTTTCATTCCCTAACGCCTAAGTAAAAATCTTTTAATGCATTTGAAGTTGGGATGTGAACATTTAATGTGCCTTTGAGTGGAGGAAGTAGTGTGATAACGTATTTGTACGCTGTGGAGGGCTCTTCACCTGGGCTTGATGGTGTGTGAAGGCTGAGGCTAGCTGAGAAGGCTTGTTTGTTTTTTTTTTTCTTTTTCCAGTAACTGGCTGCTGTATCACAGGGTACCACTTTGAAAGGTCAGAAAGTATACGTAAACCAGAGAATTCCCCCTTACACTCATGAAGCACTAATTTGTTTTTACTTGTTTGCCATTTTAACTATTCCCAGAAAGAGAAAGCTGGGGCTGTTCTCTTTACTTTCGTAGCCTAGGGATGTTCCTGCCTTTTAGTGCTCTGTCTGCTTCACACTCTGTCTCTTTCCCTGAAGGACAGGTTAGTAAGACCGGATTAAATCAAGGCTGAGGAATGGAGGAGGATTAATGCTAACGGTCAAGCCCGCTGCTGTGAGGGTACACCGGGGCGGTTCTGAGGTTCCTGGTAGTGAGAGCAGGCAAGGAAGTGAGATTGGCAGCCAAGGAGGAGGAGAGCTCTGAGTCCCTGGAGGGGAGTAGAAAGCCATGCAGAGGACTGACCCTTCCTTCCTAAAATGTTGAAGAACCTCGTCAGTGTCACAAATAGGAAATTTTTCTCTTGCCCTGGACAGAAAGGGGAATTAAAGAAAAGCAGAAGTTTGGTGTCCTGAGTACATGCTCCATGAGTCCCTGGCACAGGGTCATTGTCCTTTTTGGGGGGCTCTCCTGGACCCCACTCTCCACTCCCTCTGCCTGGCCAGTGCCCATTCTCCAGCACCCTGTCCACCTGCAGCTTCATTCTGGAGCCATCAGGATTGGCATTCAGCTGCCAGTAGCAGGTTGAAAATAACAGTGGCTTAAAATGTATTTATTTCAATCTTTTTGGCACCAGGGACCGGTTTCGTGGAAGACAGTTTTTCCACAGACTTGGGGGGAGGGGGGGTGCGGATGGTTTGGGGGTGATTCAAGCACATTCTATTTATGGCACAGTCTGTTTCTAATCTGATGCTGCTGCTGATCTGTCAGGAAGTACTGGGCCATGGCCCAGAGGTTGGGGACCCTGGGCTAAAGTGAAATACTGGATACAATCCTATGGAAAAATCCTAACAAACTCTTTTGGCCAACTCAATACCATGTTTATTTCTCTCCGTGTCACAGAAGCTGGATATAGGCACCTAGGGCTGGTGTGGGGGCTCCATAAAGTTGCCCAGAACCCCTTTCCCTTTGTGCCACACCATCCTCTGCTCTGACTTTTAGGCTCCAGATCACCTCCTTGCTGAAAATGGCTGCTGGGGCTTCTGCCATTTCGTTTACATTCCAGGCTGTAGGAAAGTGGTCAGGGAGGAGGGCACCCCGCCTCGTACCTGAGTCTGTTTTCCCTCGGTGACCTCCACAGAAGTCCCACGTTACACTGCTGCCTATATCGCCTGGGTCAGAAGTGTTCTAACAGGCACTCGATCCTGGCGGCCTTCTTGCTGGGCATGCTGTCACCTCGCATGAACTCGGAGAAGAGATTGGGCCTGGATGTTGGGCTGCAGCTAGCTCTGCCAGCACGCTCAGGCTCTGGAATTAGTTACCCTCAAACTGGACAAGTTACCCTCAAAGAGACATTGACAAAAAGGCAGTACAGTAAGTCCCCTACATACAAATGAGTTCTATTCCAAGAGAGTCCGACACAGTTAACCTAGGTACCCAACTAACATAATCGGCTGTATAGTACTGTACTGGAACAGGATGATAATTCTTTTTGCACAAATAATACATAAAAAAAACAAAAGTAAAGACAACATTGTTAATCTTACAGTACACTAGTACAGTACAACAGTTGGCATAGAGGGGCTGGCATCGAGTGAACAGGCAAGAAGAGGTACTGGCGGGAGGAGGCAGAGGAGATGGGAGATGGTGGAGCTGAAGGATCGTCAACAATAGGAGCTGAGGGCCAGCTGCGTTTCACTCAGGTCTGATGTTGATGGAATGCATGCTTGTATCTCTGAGAGTTCACAACTTGAAGGTTCATACGTAGGGGACTTACTGTAGTACGGGAGCCAGCCTCAGGGAGTTGTGAGACTGAGCTAGTGCCGCCAGGGAACACCGCAGAGCCTGGTACGCAGCCATCCTTGGAAGCAGCTGTTTGGTGTTATTTACTAGCACTCTCATCCTCATCGTCCTTGGGGCCCGTGGAAATTAATACAAGTCTGAATGTTGTGCAGGTGAGCGACTGGGTTGGTAGATGAGCCAAAATAGAAGGATCTCTCTTGTTTGATTTGTTATCACAAGTAAAGAAAGAGACAAGAAGCTAGAAATATCTACAGTGTAAGTTCCATTCATCTGGTTTGCTTAGAACAGGGCTCACAGAGATATTTTTCCTGCTGGGGTCCTGTGGGGTCTCTGCTCGGGGTGCCATCCTGGACATGGCAGCCCAAGGTATCTCCTTGGTGCTGGGATGGGGTGTCCTCTGAGGTTGGAGCTGAGTTTGCCCTGGCTAGGGGCAGGCTGACTTACTTCCTTTCTCTAGATCTCCTTGCATTTAGCTGTCATCGGGTGAAGGCATCACCTCTGAGGCGTGCTAACTCCTGACCGCCCCCCCGCCCCCAGATTCCCCAACCCTGCGTGCTAGCTGGGGGAAGCCCCAGGAGGCACGCATACCGCTGAGATTTCATGGCTGTCCCAAAGTTTGTCAACCCAGAGCTACAGCTTGGCTCCCTTTCAGCCACCCCAACCTCGAGAAGGCCCCTGGGAACCCCTGTGGTCCCTGCGCCTCTCTCCCAAGGTCTCTGATGGTCCTGTATGAGTGACAGGCAGGGGCCACCCTTCCAGGGACCCAGTGGGTCTGGCTTCCCTGTCCCCCTTCCCCGCAGGCCGGTTTTCCAGACCGACGAGCCGCCCGAGTCTTGTTCTCTTTGAATGTTCTCAAGTGCCCTCAGAGCATACCCTATAAGGAGATTCCAGCTCACACTGTGGCCCAGGAACTTGGCGTGGAGCAGGGCTCGCTCACCACTTCCACAGAAGCCCCTTGGGAGGTGCTCCGTGGTCCAGTGGGAGTGGGAGGGTGGTGGCCTTCATCAGGTGTCCCGGGGGGATCGTTT
>NW_011494633.1:6194258-6197993 GCF_000754665.1 Bison bison bison | reverse complement strand
GTGAACCAGCCCGGGCTGCCACAGCGATAGTCTGGGCCTTGCCTGCGTTCCCACTTGCCCGGCGAGAGCACCGAGGTTCAAGTGGGCGGAGGGTCTTTACCCTGTGCCGTCCAGAGGGTGGGCCGCAGAGCTGGGACTGGATTCCAGGGAGCGCAGTGGCAAAGCCAGCGCCTGCTCTGTTCCTCCTTGCCTCCCCTGGACTGAGAACTCAGTGACAGGCCCCACCCCCTAGTCCGACCAGCTCCTCCCCTCTGTAGCTGTGCAGCCCTAGGCAAGTGGCAAAACCTCTCTGAGGCTCAGCTACCAGATGATGAATGTGATGAGACCAGAGTAGGTAGGAAGGCCTTGCTGCAGGAGAGCCGTGAGCACCCTGAGGCCAGGTCGGGTGCTGGTAAGGACCTTCCCGCAGCTCACCGGTTTTCTTGCTCCTGAGATCACTTGAGGGGTCTTTTGAAGCCCATCCGTTTGTCCAATGGGGCAGAAATTGGCCTGGACTCGGAGTCTCTCCATCCCCGGTGGGTGGGTCCGCTGGGTCCCTGAGCGGGCAGGGTGTGGATTTCCTGGCATGGAAGCGGCCCTTGGCTCACTGCGTGCTCCCTGCCCCGGGCAGTATTTTTGCTGCAGGCCCTGCCAAGTGGAAATACGTTATTTACAGTGTTTTGACAGGAGCCCCAGAAGGCTGGATGAGAAAGGATGCCTCTGGGACTGAGCTAATGGCCTGGGAGTGTGGCCTGCGGGGAAGGGAGCCTGGCACGAGAGGAGGGGGAGATACGTGGTGGGGGTGAGGGCACCCATTCCTTGAACTTGATAAATGTGAGGTCCAGCCCTCCTCTAAGCCCAGGGCTTAATAAGATTATGTTTGAGTGAATATCCCAGGCTGCCCGTTCCCGGCTCCCACTGCAGTAAGGACAGGGGTGTCCCCAAGCCAGCTCTGGGCCTCTGCCTTCTTATTTTGCTGTCTGAGGCCTGAGTGCTGTCATTGTCTGATGAGGACAAGGACCCCTGATAGGAGAAGGTGAAACACACCGAGGTGTGATGAGGCCATGCCGGTCTGTCCACAGCCCAGTCCAGGAATCTTCTATAACCAAGCTGTTCTGGACCTGTTTGCTGCCTCAAAGAACACGAGCCTGCCGTGGGCCCCGGGCCACCTGCCAGGGCAGCACCTCCATCCCACGTGACTCTCTGATCCTCTAGAAACAGCTTGAAAATGTCTTTCAAAACCGTCCGGGGCGGGGGAGGGCGGGGGGAAGGTCCAGGAGAGCCTCCTTTGTGGCTGGTAGGAGCAAAATGTATTTACCCGTGGCCCAGAGATAACCAGCAGTCACCTTCCTAAACATCCTTTGAGTTTTTTTTTTTTTTTCCCCGTGTAGAAATGGAACGTGTTTATACACTTTAAACAAAATTATTTTCTGTTGATGTTTCCCCTTTTGTTAAACGTTCTGCTTAGGCTTGCTTTCTTAATGGCTGCATAATATTCTGTCTGTCAGCGAAGTTTCTGAATTCTCCTGGTGGATGCTGGCCGTGATTCTGGTTTGTCACTATAGTAAATAGTGCTGTGGTGAACATCTGGTTCTGATATTGTTGGGGCAAGTCGGTGATTATTTCTGTGGGCTATATGAATAATAAATCTTATTTTTTTTTTTTACAGCTTATGAAAAGTAGTGTGTACGCCTGGGGGAGGGAAAAAAAGCCAAACATCCTCGGGAATTGTATAAAGGGACTTTGTGTTCGGAGTGTGTCCTTCTGGATTTTTGGTTGCACTTAGGTTCTGCTTCTCTCTCATGCATCTTCTCTCTCTCCTCCTTTCGTTTCTCACCCACCCATCCCTGGAGCAACCCCTCACCCCTGCCCCCCCACAGCTGGAGGTTGTGGGGCTGCAGCCCTGTTCACAGGCAGTTTCCCCTCTGCGTGTTCCTGATCCGGGGAAGACGCAGAGCGGGGACCAGTGCAGAGGCATTGGTCTCTGGATGGGTGCCCTCCAGCACCGCCGGCTGCAGGCGGCTTCCCTGGGCCTGCCCGTCCACACCAGGGGCCTCCCGCCACCTCCGCCGCCCCTCTTGCTCGCAGGCGCTCTGCTCCTCTTTGCACGTGCCTACAGTTTTCTAGCCGAGGGGAGGTTCAGACCACTTCTGAGAGCAGAGAGCTCCTGTCTCCCTAACCTCACCCCGCTCAGAGGTGGCGAGCATCCCTGTCAAGGGCGCAGCCTCATCCTCAACGTGTGCTGGTGGCCCCTTTAGCCCCAAGGCTGTGGGTGAGATATTTGGCCTCTGACTCCAGACTCCTCATGTGGAATGGGGTTTTCATGGCGCCTACCTCGGAGGTCGAGAAGATTCATTGAGCTGGAGTCAGAGCATCTGCTGCACAGCCCGGCACTGAGGCCGTGTTTAGAAATCTGTGGCTGGTGGCCGTGTGTCAGGATTCACCTCTGTCCTTTGGCGGCCGGCTTGTTTTTGGGGAACTGAGGACTGGAAAGTTAGTTCCTGAACAAGAATATCGAACACCCACATGCATGTCAGGTTCCCTTCAGGGTAGGTGAGTTAAGTGCAGTCCTGAGGCAAACCCTGCAGTGCTTCCCTGGTGGAAGGGGCCCAGCCCGGACTTTTCTGGGGTGGATATGGGTCAGTGTCCTAGGGAATCCTGGCCACGTGACTTTGAACCAGTTCCTTCTCATTGCTGAGCCTGGGTCCCTGTCCTTCTTGGGCATTTATACTTTTATCTTGGTAGTTCTGTGCTGCTGCTGCTGCTAAGTCGCTTCAGTCGTGTCCGACTCTGTGCGACCGCATAGACGGCAGCCCAACAGGCTCCTCTGTCCCTGGGATTCTCCAGGCAAGAACGCTGGAGTGGGTTGCCATTTCCTTCTCCAATGCACGAAAGTGAAAAGTGAAACTGAAGTCGCTCAATCGTGTCCGACTCTGTGCGACCCCATGGACTGCAGCCCACCAGGCTCTTCCGTCCATGGGATTTTCCAGGCAGGAGTACTGGAGTGGGGTGCCATTGCCTTCTCCTGGTGGTTCTGTGAGGTGGGATCTATTTACCCTTCTCCCCGTTTTGCAGATGAGGAAACTGGAGGCTCAGTTATGTCACTTGCTTAAGGACATATCTAAGGTCACAGAGCTCACAAGTATCACCCACTGGGGTCTCTGAACCCAGATAGACCTGAACTTCATGGGCCTGGGCTGCTCTAACCACACTCCCCACCCTCCCCGGTGCCCACTGGACCTCGTTGGTTTCCCTTTAAAAACCTATTGTGCCTTCTGTGAATTTCCCAAAGGTGCTATGACCCCAGCCCCAGTGTCCTGCAAGGGCTTTTGCAGCAAAGCAGTCACCCCTGCTCCTCAGCTTGGTCCGCTGTGCCCCGTGCTGCTGCTCCCCGGTTCTGGCCCGTCACGCCTTCCTGCTGAGAAGGCCTGCGCCTGCCCGCCCTGCGTGGTGGTTCTGAGCTCATCTCTCCCACCCACGTTTGTTCCCGTTGTTCTAATCCTATAATGTTTGGTGACTTGGAGAGTCTGACCAGGTGGCACCCACGGGCATCCCTGCGTCGTGTGATGCCTGAAGTCAGGGCGGCTGGCACCAGAGGCCCCAGGCCTGGGCAGTGGGGACCCTGGGCCCATTCCCCCAGAAGGCTGGGCTGGCTTAAGTTCCTCCTCTGCAGAATGGGCTGCTGGCCCTGATGGGATCTCACTCTCCCTCCTGTGAATCTCTGACTCTTCAGGAAGGAGGGGGTGGAAAACCTCA
>NW_011494633.1:6192495-6194158 GCF_000754665.1 Bison bison bison | reverse complement strand
ACAGTCGTCCTCTCCATCTCTGTCTCCTCACTTCTCAGCCTTTCATCTCGAAGTCAGCCTTCCGAGGTTGCCGCGCCTACCCTGCAGAGCTGAGCCCTCCTGGGCGGTGCACGAGTGTGCGAATGAGAATGTGTTGATCTGCTTGAAGTAGGCCCCTTTGATGCTCTTTAAATAGGGCAGCTTTCTTGAGAATTCAGCCAGCTCCCCACATCAGACCTCACTTGGGTGCAGCTGCTATTGTGTGTAGCAAATGCACTTGCGGCTGCTTCTGTGTGCGCAGTGGTCTGGAGTCAGCTGCCCCAGGTTCCCGTCCTCTCTGACCGTGACCAGCTGGGTGACCTTTGGCAACTCACTGTGCTTCAGGCTCTGTGCCGAGAGCAAGGCTCATCATGGTGATGGTGTCGGTCAGACTCACCCCTTTGAGAGGATCAGGTGCTGTGTAAACTGTAAAGTGCCCGGTGAGGTGAGCGGACGTGCGGACGTGCTTTTTCCAGCAGCATCCAGCTTCGGAGGCTCAGGAAGCACTCTTGGCAAAGGCCGATTTTCAGCCTCGAGGCATCATGCTCAAAAAATGCTCGCACATGGTTTATTCAACTTTAAGAGAGGGCACATTCTGAAATGGGTTGTTTATTGTCCAAGTTGAATTTTTAATTTCTCATAAACTCCCCACAAATTGCTGTAGTACGTCTATATTTATTGAATCTGTCAGGGTTGTTTATGGCGCTGAGGCCTGGGCTCCCGTGTTTGTGGGCCGTTGCCCAGACGATGCCAGGGTCTGAGGCTCCGGAGGGGAGGCCCTGCCCCCAAGGTGGGGTGGAAGGTTCTGGAAGGGTGGGTGGTGTGAGGTGGCGCCGTGGCTGCTGCACTGGGTCAGGCGAGGTAGTCAAGACTGCGGTTCCGTGCCAACTTTACCTGCCCACTGCTGGCTGCCCCTTCCCCTGGGGGGTGTGCTGCTCCAGCCTTTTAGCTGTGCCCCCTGGTCCTTGCTGCTCCGCGTGGGTCTAGGGACGGGCAACGCCTGCCCTGCGGGGCACCTGAGGGGAACGAATGCATACGCTCCCCAGACCTGCTGGGTTGCCGCCTACAGGGCAGCAAGACAGCAGGTGCCCTCTCACCTGTGCCCACCAGTGTCATTGCGTGACCTCCTCGGGGCACCCCCGGGGCCCCAGTCCTTAGGACAGAGCCTAGCGGCCTTAGCCTGGCAGTTCTTTGCCTCCACCACCACCCTACCCTGAGATCTTTCCCACTCTATCTGCCCCACTCACCTGTGCCCTGCTGCATCTCTCCCCCCATACCCACCCCAGCCCCCCCATCCCTGGCTCTGCACACGCCCATCTCCACTTGCCATGCCTACCCAGCCTTCTCTCTCTGGGGAATTACAGGCATCTTGGAACTGACAGCTCCTGAGACATCGCCTCCTTGAAGCCCTCTCTGCTTTCCCCAGACTGGGTCAGGTCCAGCTTCTCCAGACCCATTGTGATCCAAAGGCCGGAGCTGCCCCAGCCCCAGGGGCTGCTTCACCTGCTTGCCCAGCTCGCTCCCCTCATTCTGGGTGCTCTGACTGCTCCTTCTCCTCCTGGGGGCTGGGCCTGCAGCCAGCACTTAGGAATGCCCTGCAGTCAGCTGGCCTTCACATGGCCGAGATGTGAGGCTGGACTTCTCC
>NW_011494633.1:6183436-6192395 GCF_000754665.1 Bison bison bison | reverse complement strand
TCCTGAGGAAGGGCCCTGGCATATCTTGAGTTTCTGAGGGCTCTTGGCCTTTAGTCGAGGCCTGGTTGACATCTGGGGCTGAGGACTGGGTAAGAACAGAAGGGCGCCTGCAGGAGGAAAGACAGAGGGACAGCTGACAGATGTCCCGACGCCCACGTGCAGGTGGGAATGCAGATGCTCGGGATGGCCTGTGTGCGTTCATTTGAGGATCTGCTTTCACTGAGTATCACTCAGCAGTAAACAGTCCCTGCCCTCTTGGAGCGTCCATGTCCAGAAGGCTGAGAGACTGAAAACAGATAAAATGTATGAAGTGAGTGAGATGGCACAGAGCAATAGGGAGAGAGAGAGAGAGCAGAGTAAGGTGCTGGGGATTGCTGTGGGATTTTGGAGCATGGCTTACTTAAAGCTAAGCATGTGCCTGCCCTTTGACTCCCCCAGTTCCACTCCAGATATCTCACCAAGAGAAAGGACCACTGTGCCCATCAAAGGACAGGCATAGGCTGTTCAAAGCAGCAGGAGTCATAGCAGCCTCAAAGTGGAATCAGCCCCTGCGTCCAGGCAGTGGAGAGTGGGTGTCATGGTCACATGGTGGGATCCTGTGCAGTGGTAACGAGGAACCAGAAGCCACCATATGCAAAACACGGGGGTCCCGTGGACGTGCGGCTCAGACCCGGTAGAGCACTGCTGGTAAATTCCTGGGCCGGCGACACTACTGGGGGTGGGAGGGGAGGTGTGGTAGCAGACTAGTGGTACCTCTAGGGACAGGGACCAGCTGGGGGCCTGACGGGGCTGCTGGGGTCTTGCAAATGTTCTCTTCTCAGCCTTGACCTTGGTCATCCTTCTGTGAATATTCACCAGGCTGCTCACTGTGATAACACTTTTTTCCCTTATCATATATTATACTTCAGTAAAAGGCTTATAAAAGCTTATAAAACATGAAAGGCAAGAAACAAATGATAGGAGACAGAGAGTGTGCTGTTTTCTGAAACGTGCACCCTTGGGTTCTCTCCAGAACGTTGGTGAAGGAGCAGGGACATGAGTGTCCCTCCTGGGCTTCCCTTGGGGGAAGGGGCTCCTCTCACCACAGTCATTGTCTCCAAAGTCCACAGTTTACACTGGGGTCCTCTCTTGATGTGGTGCATTCTGTGGGTTTTGACAAAGGTATAGTGACATACGGGGTTCCCAGGTGGCTCGGTGGTAAAGAATCCTCCTGTCAGTGCAGGAGATACAGGAGACTCGGGTTTGATCCCTGGGTTGGGAAGATCCCCTGGAGTAGGAAATGGCAACCCACTCCAGTATTTTTGCCTGAGAGATCCCATGGACAGAGGAGCCTGGCGGGCTATGGGCCATGGGGTCACAACAAGAGCTGGACATGACTGAAGTGACTAAACAGCAGCACCAGCATAGTGGCATGTATCCACCATTATGGTGTTGTGTGAGAGCGTCATACGCCGTATGCTGGCATGTCGCTGCACTGCCCTAAGAACGTCCTCTCTAGAACGTTGGTGAAGGAGCAGGGACATGGGTGTCCCTCCGGGGTTCCCTTGGGAGAAGGGGCTCCTCTCACCCCAGGAATTTATTTTAAAGTATTTAAGGAAAAAGAAAATTCACACTCATACTGATGAAGCTGCATTAATTAAATCAAGATCTCGGGTTGGGTCCTGTACGTTTGCCGTTCAGTTGCTCAGTTGTGTCCGACTCTCCGCAGCCCCGTGAACTGCAGCACGCCAGGCTTCCCTGTCCTTCAGTGTCTCCTGGAGGTGATTCTGAAAGGCAGCCAGATTGAGGCTGGCTGTGATTCTCAAACTTGAGTGTCGCCAGAATCCCCAGGAGAGTGTCTTCCACATACGGCGGGCCACATTCCAGAGTCTCTGAACCAGCAGGTCTGAGGGGCTGAGAATTTGCGTCTCTGATAGGCTTCCTGGTGATGCTGATGCTGCTGGTCTGAGGAGCCCCATCTGGGAACCGCTGGTTTTAAGCAGTGGTGGCAAAGGATGTGATGAGGCCTCAGAAGCTCCGGGTCCTTTGGGGGCATCTGTGCCCAAGGCCCTTTCCTAGATCGCGTGTCTGCTGTCAGAGTGGGAGGCTCTGAGTGTTTGCTCTGTGCCTGAGCTCGCGTGCTCCTGCCATCACCCCCGTGGAGATCCTGGGTTTGGGAGGAACGTGGTGATGCAGGCAGGCATTATGTTGAGTGCGGGGTGGGCCAGGGGAAGGAGTGGGTTGCTCACAAGCCAGGAGGCTGGTTACTTTCAGCTCTCTGGACTACTCTCAGGCAAGCCCTGGGGATTTCTTTTTGTACTTCCACCAGGATAAATGGGACCTCCACCCCAGAGTAAGGATACCCCAGATCAAGCCTCCCTGTGTGGGGGTGTCAGCCAGCATCTGACACCAAGGCATAGAGTTTGTACAGAGTCCAGAATCCCGGGATCCTGGTGGGAGAAGCAAGCTGCCATAAATCTGCCTGGCATCTATAATAAAAGACCTTCAGGAGAAACTCAGTCTGCTCTGCTTGGCCTTCTAGAAGCCCAGCAATAAAATCAATGTAAATATAGCTAACATTTGGGAGTGGTTTATAAAGCACTTGAAAAAAATCCCTCATGTAAACCCCAAGTCAGTCTTACAAGCTGTGGAGGCGATTAATTACGCTGTCTGTCAGATGTGGAGACTTCAGACTCAGAGCTGCTAACTGGCAGAGCTGGGGCCTGAACCCGCGATGCTTTCTGCTCTCTCAGCCCTCCCCCACCTCCGCGTGAGCCCCCAGGCA
The DNA here is from genome assembly GCF_000754665.1 of Bison bison bison. Classification (NCBI taxonomy): domain Eukaryota; kingdom Metazoa; phylum Chordata; class Mammalia; order Artiodactyla; family Bovidae; genus Bison; species Bison bison. The sequence goes on along the minus strand of NW_011494633.1, from coordinate 6,189,631 downwards.
GAGCATAAGACTCCTCCCCAGCAAGCTCCAGTGACCGGAAGGGTAAACTGAAGATGCTACTGCTCCCGGGAGAGGAGTGCGCTAGAATTTCTCATAACAGGCTTATTCCTGACAGTCCTCACTCAAAAGGTATAGAAACCACCACCCCACATGTGCGACAGTGGCAGAGATTGGCAGGGTACTCAGCTCTCAGATGGAAAGCTCGCAGATGGAAATTTTCCATTTCCCACGCTGAGGAATTCTGAGGCCCAGGGTGGTTTCCAGGCTCGATGGATTAGGGCTGGCAAGCGGGGATACAGCCCAGCAGTTTGAGTAGACCTCTCAAGAACCTCGAAGGGGTGCCTGCTATTTTGAGGGCGGCGTTTCTGACCCCCGTACTCAACAGGCCCCCTTCAGTCATAGATGCAACTCTTATCTATTTTTGATTTGAGGGATTTTCTTTCAAGAAGACATCGCAGGTCAGGGAAAGTTTGAAAACCACGGGTCAGGGAGTAGGTTGGGGGAGTTTGGAGGTCAGGGTGCAGCAGAGCCAGGGCCCTGGAGCCGGTAGCCCTCTCCCCCAGGCCTCAGGCTTTCAGGTACTGTGTGTACAGAGTGCTGTTGAGCGGTGAGGTGAGCGGCATGGCCAGGGCAGTGAGGCCCGGGGCATGGAGTCTGACCGTCATTGGCTTGATCCATCCGTCAGGTGTTCATTCATCTGTGTGCTGGGCCAGCGGGCACTGTGCCGAGCATGGGGATGTAGTTGACAGTCCTCGGGGAGCTTCCTGTCAGTGGGAAGACAGAACCTGGCTTCGGGAGACCCTGAATCTCTTTCAGCACCTCTCAGCACCCTTTTCCAAGACCGAGCGTTTTAATCTCCTGTGCAGGTACTTTTGCAGGTCTCATGTCTGCTGATGGGTCACCATCACTTAACTTCATCCGAGACTATGGTGACACCACCTACTGGACACTGCTGGTCATGGTGGCTCTGCAGCAGGGTCTGCCGTGGAGTCTGTCCCCACCTGACGCCATCTTCCAAGAATTACACTTGCCAAACCTCTTTGATCTGCCATCTTTCTGAGTGGGAGAGGGAATAAAAGGTGGAAGTGTTATTCATACGAGCAGGGGCACGGGAGCCAAGTAGGACCTCGCAGAGTGAAAGCTTCAGAGACCAGCTGCAGGAGATGCCCACCGGAGACCTCTGATTCCTGGTGTCAGCCTTTGGTTCTCCTGTGGTGGACCTGGCTGCAGGGGCCACTCGGGAATCTTGGAGAACCGTCTGGAATGAGTGGTGCTCATGAGCGCAGGGCTCCGTGTGTGGGACAGGGACCTGGTGGATTACAGGGCAAGCTGCCGTGGAAGGACCTGCCACCCCACTGCACAGACGTGACCCAGATAGAAGGGGCCATATCCTGCCCGCTCGAGGCTTTTGGAAGACAAGGCTTTTACAAACGCCAGTTCAGTTTTGATTTTACACACTGGCAGCAAAGACGGGAAAACTAGCATAACCACTGGGCTTTCTTTAAAATGTGCTTTGTGGGGGCCCCCAGCGCAGCCCAGCCCTCCTCGTATAAACTTGCATAAACTTGCAGATCAGCCAGAGCAGTTTGCTTCTATTTAAGGCAGTGAGAGGCTCTCCTCCAGTTCGGCTGTTCCCTGGCTTCTGCTTTTCCCCAGGAAGGCTGGTCCTCACATGCTCTTTTGCACCCGGGTGAAGCTGAGTGGGGATACACTTGTCCGCCCCCACCCCGAGCAGGCCTAGAATGTCTGGGGAGTATCTCTGTTTGGAGACACATGTGTTGTATCTCGACTCCCCACCATCCCTTCCAAACCTGCTTCCTCTCCTGTTTTCTTGGATCGTAACGAAGGTACTGCCTCCCGTCTCCCACCCAGGCAGCCAGCCCAGGTCCCTCTGTCCCTCCATGTCCTACAGCTCGTCAGTTTCAGGCCCTGTTGATTTCTCCCTTTGCATGTTTCCTCGCCCATCCCCACCTCCATCCTTCACTCGCAGGTCCCCTGTCGCCCCTCAGCCAGCACTGCCACACCTCTGACGGGTGTCCCTGCCACTTGGCCGAGCCCTTACCTGTGGAGTCATCACTCATCAAGCCTTACCTGTGTCACACCCCTGCTCTCCTTGTCTTCGGGTGAAAGTCTAGCCCTCAAGAGCTGCTTAGCATGCTCTTCCCAGTGTTGCCTCTGCCACTCCCCAAGTCACACGCCTCAAACCCTTAACAGCCCCATCTCTCTGCCTGCGCACACCTGTTGTGGCCTACCTTGGCACACCTGGTTTCATCCTTCAGATGCAGGTCAGGTGTGACTTCTGTGCACCGCTCCCCCCCAACACTAGGAGACCGTTCACTCCTGGGGATGGCTGCTGGCCTCGCCCAGAATCCCTGGTCTGTCTCTGGACCCTTAGCCGTCTAAGGTTGACCGACACTCTACCACCCCCCACTGCCTTACCCCTGAGGTCGTCAAGGCACTCATCTCAGTACTTAGTGAAGAACTTGGCATGTGTGGGCATGGGGAGAGGCTTGATGAATGATTCTATTTGCTGATTTTACCCTAAGGTCACTTAGAAGCCACAGAAGTGGTTTCTTAGGACTTGTGAGGGGCCTGTGGACTCCATTTTTCTTTAGCATCTGGCAAATTGCCTTCTTGGCACATCTTCACTCTCCAGCTTCCACGCAGGTGGCGTTGGTGATTAACCTAGGTCTGTCATGACAACATAGTTCCCTTTGCCCAAGACTTGTATCCCAAGCTTCCCTTGCAGCTAGAGGCACCCACGTCTTGCAATTCTGACCAGTAAGATGTGAGGGGGAGGAGTATTTTCTGTCTTACAAAATGGTAGCTGTTTTGACCTTTGTTTCCCTTTTCCTGCCTCCCAGATTTTCTCTGGGAACAGGATACCTAGAGGTGTGGCAGCTATTTTGTGACCATGAGGTAAAAGGCATGTGGACAGGTATGTCTGTCATAAGAAGCATGGCAGAATAAAACCTGAAAAGAGCTGGGGTTCTTGCTGACATCAAACTGTTGAAACCCTCTAGAGACCCACCTTCCTCTAAATTTTCTGTCTTTAGGATTCAAGCCACTTTAGTCAACATTTCTTAAAATCAGACGTATCTTCACTGTTTATTCTGAACTTGGCTGAACTGTATTTTGTTACCTAAGATCAAGTGCACCTTTGGGATAAGGAATGGCCATTGTTGAAACAAAACTTTGAGGGCTGAAGGCATGTGCCAAGGAGAAGGGGACCAGTGCTGTTAGTGTTGAAAACTTGGATGCCTTGGGGGTTGACTGTTGGGACTTGTGTACATTTGGACATATGTTAAAAAAAAAACGACAAATTGTCCTCTGTGTATGATAAAACTTAAAGGATCTTTAGGTTGTTAAGCAACAGATTTTCAACTTGAAAAGAGACTTAAGAAAATGTGAATGAATATTGGGTTGGCCAAAAAATTTGAGTTTTCTCATAACACCTAACAAAAAAACCTGAACAAACTTTTTGACCAACCCGATAGAGTTTGTTAGCATGGATGTCTCAGAAAAATCAAGGTGTGAGGGGTGTTAGGCCATCAAGGACTCAAATTTATGTCATCAGAAGTGTTTCTTCACTTTTCAGGCTCTTTGTGTAGGTTCTTTCAAGGCAGGCTTTGCCAAGACGTGTGAAAAAGATTGCCAGCAACTCCATCCCATAAGCTCAACAACCTCATAGGAAGCAAGTATGACTTTCCTTTTGCCCTGAGTTCTGGCAAAGCTCCCAGGTCTGGCTGCTGTTTGCTGGTTCTGATTAGTTTGACTTGAGTTACATACCTATTATGTTCTTTACCTGGGGCTACCATAACAGATTAAAACAGAAATGTATTCTCAGTTCTGGAGACAAGGAGTTGGGAATCCCAACTGTCAGCAGGGCCACACTCCCTCTGGCCCCTCCTTGCCTCTTCTAGCGGCCCTAGGATTTCCCTGGCTGATGGCAGTATCCTTCCAACCTCTGCCTCCATCTCCACGTCCCCTTCCTCCCACCGTGGGCCTGCGCCTTCATATGGCATATTTCCTCCTTGTAGAAGAATGTCATCATGTTGGATTGGGGCCCACCCTAATGACCTCATCTAAACCTGATTATGTCTATAAAGACCCTGTAACAAATGAGGCCTCATTCACAATATGGGGATTAGGGCTCAGCCTGTTTTTTTAGGGGACACAGTTCAACCTGTCACACCTGTTCTTGAATCAGACACTTGGATCTGGATGAAGTGATGCTATGATTGGCCAGGCCTGGGTCCCACGCCCATCCTGACAGTGAGTTGGGGTCAATCCCCGGGAATTAGGTGGCATCAAACTGGGAGATAGAGGTTCTTCTGGGACTACGTGGAGGGAGGCTCAGCGGCCGCCTGCCTCTTCTGAGGACCCAGACTTTTTCCTGCGTGTCTTCTTGCCCATTTCAGTACCTGTCTCTGCCCTTCCATTTTCTGACCTCAGGGAGGGGGTGGTTAGTTCAGTTGTGGGGAGGTTGGAGGGAGGAGGCAGAGGCGCCGTGCAGAGGCCACAGTGATCTCTCTACTCGCCATTTACCCTGGACTGAGGCTCACGGTGGAGCCTCATCTCACGGCCTCGGGTGGTTGGACACTGGGCGCTGTACACTGCTTGCCTGTCCACGCTTTGAGCTTTTCCCTTGACAGGAGTTACCAACGTGGGGACCTGCCTACAGTCAGACTTTGATGGGAATGAACCGTCCATTTGCTGTTTTCCTTTGCTTGAGGGTTTGTCAGCTCCCTTGAGAGGCCGAGTCGTGGGGCAGAAGAAGGTGGTTGGGACGTTCCGTCCACAGAGAAATGGAAAAGTACCGAGCCTCTGACTCTGCCCCTTGCTTTCCGGGTGACCACTCACTTAGAGCTACTCTGTTTTGCGCTCTTTCCCCCCTCCCCCCCAGCCTGTCAGGCTTGTCCCTCCCAACCTGGTCCTTCCCCAAAGGTCCCAGAGCTGCAGAGCACCCAGGAGCCTCTGGGCACTAAATTGTGTCCAGCCGTTTCACCACTTCCTGTACGCTGGGCTTATCTCTTTTATGACAGGGACATGGTTCATGGTTTCCTTTTATCGAGGGCACCCTGTGGAGGACACGTGGGGGTGGAAATTTGAGCCAGGAGGACCCAGCGCGGGTCCTGGTGACCCCGCCCTGGGGCCCTGGGTTAGCACGATTCCTCCTCTACCAAATAGGAAAGGAACGAACCGTGGTTTTGCTCGATGGTTGTGGCTTTCCTGTGAGCGACTTCCTGTGAGCAAGCCTGTGTGTGTCTGGGACCCTGAGCAGAGCTCACAGAGAGGCGTTAGGTTGAGCTTATGGTCAGCCTGGGAGATCAAGACGACCTGAGAGTTAGGGCCGTGAGTTGTGTTCAGACCACACACAGGCAGAAGAGAGCCTGGTGGGGAGTGAGGGTCAGAGAAGCTGTGTGTGTGCAGGCTGGGGCTTGGGGCCGGGTTCAAGGACCAGGAGGGGGTCCTGTCCAACCAGAGTCGGGAGCTGCTGTGGGAGGCAGTGAGGGGGAAATGTGGACAGGAAGCTGGAGGCAATGTGGCTCTTTGTTTAGGGACCCTGGGGAGCCGTGGAAGGTTTTTGAATGGGCGAGGGGACCCTGGCAGTTCAGGCCCAAGGTGGACCGGGTTACCCCCAGCCTAGACACTGGACTCAGAATTTAGTTCCACAACAGTAAACAGTCTGAATTAGAGAGTTTAATGAACTGTAGTGAAAATATAATTTAATTTTAATTACTGGCTCTTGTTAATCAGTTCCCGGATTCGCCTGTAACCAGGGTCCCTAATTGGCCCTTAAGTGCTGTCATATGTTTCGAGAAGGGGCTCCGTCTCCCTTCCTCTGACCTTTCCCCCCATCATGGTGACTGGTTGAAGAACCTTGGCTAGCAGGCAGCAGAGCTTCTTGAAGCCTTGAGGTCCCTAGCGATGCTCTTTGGAGTCATTGCTGCTGCTAAGTCTCTTCAGTTGTGTCCGACTCTGCGATCCCAGAAACGGCAGCCTACCAGGCTCCTCCATCCATGGGATTTTCCAGGCAAGAGTATTGGAGTGGGTTGCCATTTCCTTCTCCAATGCATGAAAGTGAAAAGTGAAAGTGAAGTCGCTCAGTCATGTCCGACTCCCAGCGACCCCATGGACTGCAGCCTACCAGGCTCCTCCATCCATGGGATTTTCCAGGCAAGAGTACTGGAG
>NW_011494633.1:6181347-6183308 GCF_000754665.1 Bison bison bison | reverse complement strand
GAAATCTGCCCCCCACCCCACCCCCAACACACATACCCTGTTTCTTGGCTGGCCCAGGCCCGTAAGGAGCTGTGGGAGTTGGATGCTGGCTGCAAGGACAGAGGAGCCTGAGGGTTTGCCCAGAGAGGTACCAGGCCTCTCTGCTTACTTCTGAAAGGCGAGGCTTAGAGATTTGATCTGATCTTGAAACACTGTGCGTGCCGAGGCGAGGACCTGGTGCCTGGTGAATCATCGTCATCAGACCTGGGACTTCAGACGCACTGTCATCTGGGGCTGAAAGGCCAGGTGGCCAGAACTGGGCACTCAGGGTTCTTTATAGGACAACTTACGGGGATGGGAGCCTTAAATGTGCCTTCCCCCACCTGCTGGCCTCCATAGCTGGACTGGTTCCAGCCCCAGAGCTCTAGAGCCTACCCTGGCCATGGTCCTCAGGGCTGGATGCAGCTGGCACAGTGTGAATCTTCTTCTTTTTTTTAAAAAAATCTATTTAATTTTTGGTCATGCTGGGTCTGCTGCTGTGCAGGCGTTCTTGAGTTGTTGCAGTCGGGGGCTCCTCTCTCGCTGCGGTGTGCAGGTTTCTCACTGCACTGGCTTCTCGTTGCAGAGCACAGGCTCTAGGGTGCCAGGTATCAATAGTTGCAGCATGTACACCTTAGAGCACAGACTCTATAGTTGTGGTGCATGGGCTTAGTGTCCCGTGGCTTGTGGGATCTTCCCAAACCAGGATCGAACCTGTGTCCCCAGCATTGCAAGGTGGATTCTTAACCACTGAGCCACCAGGGAAGCCCACCCCCCCCCCCCCCCCCCCCCCCTTCCTTCTCAACCAGCCTGTGTGCCCGAGGCAGTCCTTCCAAATGGTGTGAGACCACACCCCTCTTCTCACCCCACAGTGCTGCCTCCGCCAACCCCTGCTTTTCTTCTTTCAGAATCTGCGACCCACCTCCCCATGGAGTGAGGGGATGGGCAGCATCGATTCGCTGTCACATGTGATGAACCCCAGGCCCTGGGTGGCAGCTTTCAGTCCTTAACCTGGAGGCCCCGTGGATCGCCCACACCCCAGAGTTTCCACCTGCTGCCAGCTTTATGCCGCAGCTCAGCAGGTGCGGGGAAGGTGATTAATTAGCCTGGCCCAGGCTTCAGGCTCAGTGTCATCGGGAGTAATTAACTGCCTGGCCTGTGTCCTCTCTGTGGCCTCTCAGCCTCCGGATCTCTGCAGAGAGGGGTGGGCTGGTGGACTTGGCCTGCAAGTGATATGCTCGGCCCACACAGGAATTTTTACGTTCTTCTCTTGGAATTTGTTGCTAGTATCTAAACCACTTGCCCAACAGTCCCCGCCGCTCCCTGTTGCCCCACGCGACTGCCTGGTTGGCTGTTTACGTGTCCTCTGTGGGGCATTTCGTCTGCGCTCCTCCATTTGCCCCCAGGCCTGTCCCCACGGGAATTGCCCTGTGGCCTCTGGCTCTGACCTTCCTGGGTGATGGGGCCAAAGAGGGGAGAGGCAGCAGGCTGGTCATTCACAATTCCAGAATGATGGAAGCAGAGCGCCCTGGGGGAGGGGAGAAGGTGCCCCGTGGGCTCAGAACTAGGGCTGGGGATGGTGTCTGCATGCCAGGCTCTCAGTCACCGACTGTCTCAGGGGCACAGTTGAGACCACAGAGCTGTAGGAAGGTGTACGTGGGCTCTAGGGGGTAGGGGCTGTACAGGGGAGGCCCTGGGCAGCTCCCTGCAGGATCCTAGGCTGGTGCCAGGCCTGTCCCGCCAGGTCAAGAAGAGATTGTGGTTTGCACATGGCCCCCTGAGTCTTGATCTGCTCCAGGAAGAGGCACCTGATTATAGCACCCCTGGCCTTAGGGTTTAAAGATCTTGGACATCCAGTCTGGTTTTAATCAGGGTACAGATAAGAAGAAATGGCCTCTCCCAGCCCGGGGTGCATGTTCCCCACTGGTGTGTCTTGTACTTTG
>NW_011494633.1:6174121-6181247 GCF_000754665.1 Bison bison bison | reverse complement strand
GTAGGGCTGGGTGGGTGGGGCTGCTGGCTGGCGTGGACCCAGGATGGCCTTTCCCCTGCTTGACAGGGTTGTGGGCAATTGCCTGGTGGTAGCAGCCCCAGAAGGAAGAATGGTCAGTGGGTTGAGCCATGCATGTGTTCAGTGTTTCCTGCTGTGACCGCAGGGAGCACATGGGCTTTTGTGACCTCCACCCCGACTTGTGTTGTGCTTTCCCGCTGACCTTCCTTCCTTCCGAAGTCCACCTGGCCTGGGGACTTCCCTGGTGGTCCAGTGGCTGAGACTGTGCTCCCAATGCAGGGGACCTAGGTTCAACCCCTGGTCAGGGAACTAGATCCCACATGCTGCAACTAAGATTCCACACTGTAGCTAAGACCTCGGTCTGTCAGTTCAGTCTCTGAGTATGTCCAACTCTTTGCGACCCCATGGACTGCAGCACGCCAGGCCTCCCTGTCCATCACCAACTCCCGGAGTCCACCCAAACTCATGTCCATTGAGTCGGTTATGCCATCCAACCATCTCATCCTCTGTTGTCCCCTTCTCCTCCTGCTTTCAATCTTTCCCAGCATCAGGGTCTTTTCCAATGAGTCAGTTCTTCGCACCCAGTGGCCAAAGTATTGGAGTTTCAGCTTCAGCATCAGTCCTTCCAATGAATATTCAGGACTGATTTCCTTTAGGATGGAGTGGTTGGATCTCCATCCTTTAGGATGGACTGGAAATCTCCTTCTCCAACGTCACAGTTCAAAAGCATCAATTCTTGGGTGCTCAGCTTTCTTTTTGTTTGTTTCATTTATTTATTTTTGAGAACATATCATTGGCTTGTGTTATAGAGAATGCAGCCTTGGGAAAGACACTTGTGGATAAGGAAGCACCCAACCAAGGAGATGCCTACAACTTCATCTACTTTGACCTTTTTTGCTAATTTTTAGACATTTTTTAAAATTTAAATTTATTTATTTTAATTGGAGGCTAATTACTTTACAATATTGTATTGGTTTTGCCATACATCAACATGAATCCTCCACGGGTGTACAGGTGCTCCCCATCCAGTTTTCTTTATAGTCCAACTCTCACATCCATCAGATCAGATCAGATCAGTCCCTCAGTCGTGTCCGACTCTTTGCGACCCCATGAATCGCAGCACGCCAGGCCTCCCTGTCCATCACCAACTCCCGGAGTTCACTGAGACCCACGTCCATCGAGTCGGTGATGCCATCCAGCCATCTCATCCTCTGTCGTCCCCTTCTCCTCCTGCCCCCAATCCCTCCCAGCATCAGAGTCTTTTCCAATGAGTCAACTCTTCGTATGAGGTGGCCAAAGTACTGGAGTTTCAGCTTTAGCATCATTCCTTCCAAAGAAATCCCAGGGCTGATCTCCTTCAGAATGGACTGGTTGGATCTCCATACAAGGTGCAAATAATGAATGTTAAGATAAATAAAATTAAGTCAGTTTAACCCCAAAAGTACAAATCATTTCCTGGACCTATGGGAAATGCGCTGGGCGTTTCTTGGGCAGCCTGCCTTGGAGGGGGGGTGCCTCCCAGTGTGGTTGGAGCTGGGGACACCAGTGTCTGCTCTCACCCATCCAGAGAGTGTTCAGCTCGGGGTCTGGGGAGCTGGGTGGAGAGGCGGTGGGTCTGCAGAGCAGGGCCCCTTCCAGAGAAGTTGCTGAGGGCAGAGGAGGTCCTGGAGGAGAAGTGAAAATGCCCCCTTTCCTTTTACCCCCCTCTTTGTGGATGGCAGTAGGGCAGCCCGTCCAGTGATACTGAGGCCACACACCAGCCTGGGCACTGCTGACCTTTTGTTGTGGTGGTGTCCCTGTGACCACAGGAGCTGTGTGCAAGAAGATGCCATAGCTGCCGATGGGGTTGGGCACAGATCAATGGTAGCCCAGGGAACTTACTGCAGAGCTTGGGGAACATCTTTTGGGGCTCAGTTCAGAGAAGAGTTGAGCAAGAAATAGGTCACAGTTACCAGGCATAGTTGCCGAACTTCTTATTTTCTGGCAGGACCAAGAAATGAGGCTTTCCACTAATTCCATTTCTTAGGTAGTAGCTTGGAGCTTTGTCTTCCCTTTGTCTTCCAAAAAGTGGTTTTACAGGTTTAACCATATATTCCACCCCTCTTTTCCTTTTAAAAAGAGAATGTATGGGATGCAGTTTAATTCTTTTTCTTATGTTTGTTGTTTTGTGTTGTTTAGTCACTAAGTCCTGTCTGACTCTTTGCTACCCTGTGGACTGTGGACTGCCAGGCTCCTCTGTTCATGGAATTTTCCATGGAGGGGGTGGCTATTTCCTTCTCCAGGGGATCTTCCCGACCCAGGGATCATTATTGTACAATTAGAAACAACCAGATGTTCAGTGATAGGGAGTTGGTGAAGTAAATGATGCTTTATTGGTCTTTAAATGACAGTGACTTAGAAGAACAGGTAATGCCATCAGAAAGCATTCATTACAGTGTGCTTCATTAAAAAGTAAGATCCAAACCTGCTTATGTAGTATGATCCCAGTTTTGGGAAAATAGATCTAAAAATTGGAGGGATGTATACCAAAATAGAATCAGTTACCTCTGAAATCAAGGACGAATTTTCTGATGTGAATAAGTAACTTGGAACTTAAACATCTCTTACAACGAGCGGATATTAATTTCATCAGGAATTTGCGTTACTTTACAGCCACACCTGGTAACTTTCTAGCCTGTCTGCTTTTTTTCTGTCTTCATGGTGGAACACTCTAGAATCTGAGCTTTTGGCAGGCAGAGGCTCCGCATCCCATTTGAGCTTCATGGGGTGCCAAGTGGCATTACTGTCTTGGACTTTCAGACCACACCCTTCTGGAAGTTGTGTGTGTGTGTGTGTGTGGCCTCGCCACCTCTAGCTGCTGTTCTTGAGTCCTAGACCTGGCTCCCTTGCCTGAAGGGACCGAGCCCAGAGGTGGCTGCAAAGTTCAGGGGTGTGTGTGTGCATGTGTGTGTGTGTGTGTGTGTGTGGTTCCGTTCTGGGGCTAGACAGAAGCCTGAGCTGGGCTTTCACCTGCAGCTGCCATTTCGTTCCAACATTGAGACCCAGCCTTTATGTTTCTTGAAATACCTTAAAGAATCCTTACTAAATTTTGAATTGTTAAGAGTCAATATGAGTTTGACCCCCAGCCATGTCTGAAATAAAGGCAGACGTCCTCTCCCCGCCCACGCAGGCAGGTGGGGTCTGACCTCTGGGGTAAAGAAGCTCTCTGCATTTGTTTCCCTGTCATTCTTACCCTGCTGACCATGCAGGGGACACAGAGGTGGCGTTGTTTTGGGGCCAGGGGCTTGGCAGGGAGGTGTGCTGAGGTCGGGGGTGGCTTTGTGGCCCCCAGGGATTGGGACTGACTCAGCAGGACTCTGTCCCAGAGTAGGGAGCCACCCGGGAGCCAGGACCCGACCTCAGGGCCAGCCTTGTCCAAGAACAGCCCTGACAAGTGGGGTCACTTCCTGAGAAAAGGAGCGTGATTGGGTGGCGGAGGGTGGGGAGAGCGTCGAGTCATCACTGACCCGAGGGTTTTCCCACTCCCCAGCCATCCCCGCTGTGGTCTGGGCCTCGCCCCTGGCAGGTACAGCCTTATTTTTCCTTTGTGGCCGCCTTGCTCCAGTAGCTGCCCATCTCTCCCAGCTCCCCTGGCTCTCCTCCGGGGAGATTTTTCTTAGCATGTCCCTGTTCTGAGCTGTCCTCCCCCTGCCCCTTGGTGCTGAGATGAGTGGGAGAGAAGGCAGCTCATGATTTTGGTCGTGATCCCGGACCAGAGAGAATAGGGTCAGTGTTCTCAGGCATTGGGTCTGAACATGGGGGTGTTGGCAGGGGAGGGGGGTAGTACAGAGCTGGACAGGGAGCCCTCCACTGCAGAGTTGGGGCTGAACCTGAGGGGTCACACCGCTCCCTCTCCAGGTGGTGGGGGCTCAGTGACCTGTTGGGGAGGAGGGGGCCAGTGGCGAATGGAACAAGTTTGGAGGGTCAGATGGGCCTTGCGATGCCCCCCGACCCCGCCCCCACCCTGCCGAGCAGCATCTCCAAGGAAGTCGTGTTTATTAATTATTGGCAATGTCAGAAGAGCATGTAATCAGCTGCTTAAAGAGGAACCTGAGCTCCATTTCTGTTCTCTCTGTGCCTTTGAGTTTATTTTAAACCTCAGCGAGACGGTTGCAGCTTTTCTCACTGTGGCCTTGACCACGCGCCCTTTGACCCAGCAGTCCTCTGCACCCCACCGGTGTCCTGGGGCAGGGCTTCCAGCGGGATGGGGACAGTGTCCGTCTTGTGACCTGTTGGCTCCCTGCGGCCTGCCCGGTTGCTGATGGTGAGCTCCTTGGGGAGGGGGCAGATCTCACTGATTTCATGATCGAGGCTTGGGGAAGGGGTGGCCTCGGTGAACACCCCCTGCCACCCATCTCCATTCTCTCTTAGGAGGGTCCTTGGGACCCAGAGAACCATGAACTAGTCATCAGATGCTCAGGTCAAGGCTGGGAAGGGACAGACACCTGGCACCAAAGGCCTGTTCCCCCCAGATTTTGTCTGGGATACCCAGGCCCACGGTTCATTGCCATGGGCCCCTGGCCCGTAGGGACCCCTGGCCGGGCCGTGCTCTGGATCCTGGCGTTGAGGTCCCAGGCTGACCTGGGTGAACCCTGGCTCTGCTGTCTTCTAGCACCAAGGAGGGCGAGGCGGGTGTGGTGGGGTGCTGGGGGCGCCAGTTACTGCTCAGCCAGAGATTATCGCTGTCCTGGGCGGCCTCCGTGGTGCCTAGTAGACCACTGATTCCCACTCCTGGTGTCAAGGTCAACTGTGCCGGTTTCGGCTTCATCCCCTTTTCTGACGACCCTGCTCTGCACCCTCTGTCTGAGGCAGCACCACCTCAGCCAGCCACTGACCTCCCATTCCTCCTGGACTCAGGGTGCAGGCTTTCCGTAGCCCTGTGGTCTGCACTGCTGGTTTGGGACTCCTTGGTACACGTGTGCAGGTATGCACCCTCAGGTCTGCCTTCATGGCTCAGCTCACCAGCCTCCTCCTCTGAGTGGACTTCCTGAGCGCCCCCTTGAATGACCGCATCTTCCTTGGCGTCCCTGCCACACTCTTGGTCAGTCTGGAAGAGCTGCTGTTCTCGTCCTCCTCATGGCCCCCTGGCGACCGCGTCTGCCCCCAAGGACCCTCACCGCTGCCCTGGCGTGGGCTCTGGGGCACACACGCCGAGTGCCCGGTTCCTGTGTGTTGATTGAACGATGGTGAAGTGGCCTGAGCAGGTCCCAGGGATCAGTGAGCAGATGAGACAGGGGGTGATGCTTAGAGGCAAGCAGGGCGAGCAGAGGTGAGCAGGGCATTGTCCTGGGAGACCTAAGGCCCAGGGGAGATGGGCGTGTGCTCTCCCTGGACCGGCCTGTAGGCTATGGGCCCTCAGAGAACCAGCCCCTCAGCACTGCCCAGGCTGGGGTGGGGAGGGAAAGGCCGGCGGAGGAGCTGCTGGGCCTAAGGGGTGAGGGGTTTGCAGGAGGGCGGGGATGTCCAGGCGGAAGTGTGAGGGCGCCGTGGTGAGGGCCTGCCGCGCCTGTGTTGGAGCCGTTCAGCCTCCTCTGCTGCAGGTATGACTTGTCGTCTATCCTGGGTAAGCCCGCTCCTAATGGCTGTTGCCTCACTTTCTGACTTGACCTTGCTGAGCGGGTCAGCTTGCATCCATTCAGGCAGCACGGACATTCGCCAGGTCCCCCCCACCCCCACATACACACAGATGACCAGGACACACCTGCTTTCTGAGGGGAAGCAGAGTAGACAGATCCTCCCCACCCAGGACAGTCAGAGATGTGGCAGAGCCCACCTTTCCAGAGTCCATTCCTGGCGGAAGGTTCTGGAAATGCACACAGATAAATGAGCAGAGGCACAGCTAGGCAGAGGGACCAGAGTCACCTTCTGAGGACGCTTGTCGGCTCCCCAGAGGGAAGGAGTTTTCTGGGTCAGGATCAAGGAACTCAGGAGTCTCCTTGGCTTCCAGGACATCCCGCTGCTTCGCCTGTGGGGTATTCCAGAATCTCCCCCTCCTGCAGCGAGGGAGGGGTGGTTGCCATAGGAACTGCTGGATCTCCCTCCTGCATCAGTCAGCCTCTAGGGCAGGATGCTGAGGGAAGACACTGCAACGAGGTGTTGGATCAGAGGCTTGGAGGGATCCGTGGGCAGAATATTAGATCATGTTGGGGGGCTCACACCTTGTTTGGGGGCCTGAGACCCTGACGTCAGAGCCCACTCTTTTCTCCCCACTCCTGGCTTTGGAGAAAGTCTGGGGCCGGCACCCCCTACCCCCTTGCTTGATGGGAATCTGTCCTTTGTGCACATCCCCACCCCATCCTCAATCCCTGGCCACTAGGTCACGGCACAGTCCTGCTTCCTCCCTCCCTGCTCCATCACACACACACACACACACACACACACACACACACACTCCCTTACATTACAAACCCTCCCTGGCTCATGAGTCCGTTGAACTGCAAGGAGATCAAACCAGTCAATCCTAAAGGAAGTCAACCCTGACTGCTCAACGGAAGGACTGATGCTGAAGCTGAAGCTTCAGTACTTTGGCCACCTGATGAGAAGAGCCAACTCATTGGAAAAGACCCTGATACTGGGAAAGATTGAAGGCAGGAGGAGAAGGGGATGAGATGGCAGAGGATGAGATGCTTGGATGACATCACTGACTCAATGGACATGAGTTCGAGCAAACTCTGGGAGATAGTGAAGGACAGGGAAGCCTGGTGTGCTGCAGTCCATAGGATCGCAGAGTTGGATACCACTTAGTGACTGAAAAACTGGCTCCTGAGGCCCCTGGGGATCTGTGTGACCTCTTTCCAGCTTTTCCTCTGTCCCCAGGCTCTCTGACCTGGGCCCCTTCACACACTGACCCAGGGCCCCCTGCTCAGGATGGCTTCTGATGTGGCCTCTGCCCTGACAAAGCTCACTGTCTTTCGGTCACACCTCCCCACGCCCACCTCTCCCGATCTGATCCCTTGCACAGCCCTGCACTCCTGCCCTGTCTACCCCTGTTGTCACTGGGTCCTGATTCCTGGTTCATTTTCTCTCTGCTCTCGGCTTTGGTCCTTATGCCGGGACCCAGCAATGGACC
>NW_011494633.1:6171604-6174021 GCF_000754665.1 Bison bison bison | reverse complement strand
GGACCAGGCCCAGAGGAGATGCTGGGAGATGTTTGATGGGCACAGTGGCCCCTGTGTGCTTCTGTGAGTCATATGAGACTCTTTGTGACCCCGTGGACTGTAGCCTGCCAGACTCCTCTCTCTGTGCGATTTCCCAGGGAAGAATAGTGGAAGAAGAGTGGGTTACCATTTCCTCCTCCAGGGATCTTCCCAACCTAGGGATCAAACCCACGTCTCCTGTGTTGGCAGGTGGGTTCTTTACCTCTGTGCCACCTGGGAAGCCCAGGCTTCTATGTGGAACATTTATAAAGGCTCCTGCTAAGATGAGAAAAAGGAACTGTGCATTAGGTTTGGCAATCCCATGAGTAGATACAAGGCTGTTCCTTCCAGTTCCTCTGAGGTGCAACTGTGCTAACACAGTCTGAGCTCGATGTCACTTCCTCCGGGATCTTCCTGAACCTGGTCACCACACCCCCAAGTTTCGTGTGGGGGACCCTCGGGTTCCCCCCTCACCTCTAGGACCGCAGGAATCCTAGAGTCCACTTAGTCACCGACCTCTGAGCAGAAGTTGTGATAGTACATTTGCATTTGCTGATTTAATCTGTAAACCCCGGGGAAAAACCCACCGGGGATTTCATTCCTCGGCCCCGCCTCAGAGAGCAGTGCCTTTCCGTGCTGGTGGGTGTTCCCACCTCCCCGCTTTCTCTCTGAGTCCCTGGGTGTCTCTGCGTCAAGGCCTCCCAAGCGCCTCTGAGCAGCTGGTGACCACAGTGAGATGGAACCGCCAGGCCCTTTGTGGAAGGCCCGGGTCCAGGCCCAGCCCCGCACAGGAGGGCTGGCTGCGCAGGCTGGTGAGCTGCCGCGTCACCCACCACTGTTACTCATTGACCCGAGCTTAAAAACAGTGCTCAGAGCCATCGAGTAAGTGCATTGCAGTCTCCCCGTCAAGGTCACCATGTGCCCCTCGGGACACTGCTCATCACAAGCGCATCAAGCTGCCCCTCACGCGTGGCCCTTGGGGACTTCTTAACATCGCACAGAGGGGGCTGGTGGATGTGTTGGTTAGGATGTCCCGTGGTGGTTTGGTCAGGTTTCTACATTTCTGTGACCTGGCATTATTCTCAGAGCTCTCCAAGCCAGTTCAGGAAGGGTTCCAGCGCCAGCGTCTCCCTTTGTCTCTCACCAGTGCACACGAGTGTTTTATGTATACATGTATGTAGCTGCACCTGGTCTTCGTTGCCGCATGCGGGGTCTACTTCCCTGACCAGGGACTGAACCCTGGGCTTCTGCCTTGGGAGCGCAGTGTCTTAGCCACCAGACCAACAGGGAAGTTACCACATAAGCATTTAAAAATACCTGAGCCCTGCGCCAAAGACGCCAGTTTGACTTGACACAACCCAGCTTCTTTTCAAGCAATTTGGAATACTGAACTTTTCTTTTTCATGGGATGTGTTTAATTTTTTAAAAAACTCCATTAATGTTATATCAAATACCAGTTTGAAAACTGCCTCAAGGAATAGGAATGCTCCCTGGGCTGGAAATAAATGACCGTAGAAAGGGAACTGCTTCAGGGCTCGAAAAATAATCTTTGCAGGCTTTGTAGAAGTTTGACTCAAAGTTTTCCTTCCTTATTGTTAAGAAGGATGCACAAAGAAGATGTATTTTTGGCTTGGAGAGTTCTTAGCCACTTGTGACTTGGCTTCCAGTTGTCATTCCAGGAGGAACGTGGAGATAAAAGCAACATTGAGATGTGTTTTCCATTGTCAGCAGGGAAAAAATCCTCCAGGCCCAGGAGCCAGGGCTGTGCAGGGAGGGAGGGAGCCTGGCTTGGGGATCCCAGCTGGGATGGGCAGCCAGTCTCATGCCACCAGCTCTAGATGCCCACCTTGGGGTTTCATATTAAAGACGGGGCCCTGGAGCTTCCCTGGTGGTCCAGTGGTTAAGATTTCACCTTCCAATGCAGGAGGTGTGGGTTCAATCCTTGGTCTGGGAGTTAAGATCCCACATGCCTCCTGGCCAAAAAAACAGAACTGAAAACAGAAGCAGCATTGTAACAAATTCAATAAAGACTTAAAAAATAGTCCACATTAAAAAAAAAAAAACCTTTAAAATGATACAAGTGAACTTACTTACAAAACGGAAAGAAACTCACAGAATGAACCCATGGTTGCTGGTGGGGAAGGATGGGAGGAACGATAGTCAGGGAGCTTGGGGTGGATGTACACACTGCTGTATTTAAAATGGATAACAAGGTCCTATTGTATAGCACGTGAACTTTGCTCACTGTCATGCAGCAGCCTGGATGGGAGGGGACTTTGGGGGACAATCGATACATGTATATATACGGCTGAGTCCCTTTGCTGATAACCTGAAACTCTTACAACACTGTTTGTTAATGGGCCATTCCCCAATACAAAGTAAAAAGTTAAAAAAAAAAA
>NW_011494633.1:6167372-6171504 GCF_000754665.1 Bison bison bison | reverse complement strand
AAAACTTAGGAAAACAAAGACAGGGCCGCCAGGTTACAGACAAGGAGAGTGACGGCCCGTGTCACCTGGCCAGTCAGTGCCAGGTTCCTGAGCTGCCCTCTTCAGAGCATCCTGGTTTTGGAAGTTCTTTCTTAAGCCAGCTATTTGGTGAGGCCATAGAAATGACAACTGGACATATTAAGTGCTTACAACATGTATGAGGCGGGGCACTGACACCTCATACGTATTAACGTCCAGAGTGGTATCTTCAGAGAGATCTGAGACCTGACTCCCTGCCCAGCGCCCTCCAGGGGCTTCCCCTCCCCCAGGGGACATCTTCCCAACTCCTTCCTGCCCTTGGAGGCTCTGCACAACCTGCCCCATGTCCTTGTCACCCTTTCCTGGGACCCACCGAATGCAGCCTGTGCTGGGGGGCCCCCCCTCGGCTTTCCCCGTTCCTTCTTCTTGGTCGGGTCTCGGCTCAGATGGTGCGTCCTCAGGCCTCACATGAGTTCCTTGGCTGCCAAAATGAATTCAGGACTGTGCGGCTTACACAACAAACGTATTGTCTCCCAGCTCTGGAGGCTGGAAATCGAGACCAGAGTGTCGGCGGGGTTGGTTCCTTCTGAGGCTGTGAGCAAGGGTCTGCCGCAGGCCCCTCTCCTCACTTCCGTGTGGCTGGTGATCTTCGGCGTCCTACCCTGGTAGGTGCAGCGCCGTGACCTCCGCCTTCATCTTCACATGACTTTCTCCCTCGTGTGTCAGCACCCAGATTTCTCCTTTTTATAATGATGCCAGTCATGTGGGGTTAGGGGCCCACCTTACTCCTGTATGATGTCCATTTAACGAGTTACATCTGCAGTGACCCCGTTCCCAAATAAGGTCACGTTCTACGGTACTGAGGGTCAGGACTTCCGTGTGACCTATTTGTGAAAGTGAGAGTCGCTCAGTTGTGTCTGATCTTTGCGACTCCATGAACTATACAGTCCATGGAATTCTCTAGGCCAGGATACTGGAGTGGGAAGTCTTTCCCTTCTCCAGGGGATCTTCCCAACCCAGGGACCGAACCCAGGTCTCCTGCGTTGCAGGCAGATTCTTTACCAGCTGAGCCACAAGGGAAGCCCTGTAAGCTATTTGGGGGGACAAAATTCAACTCATAATGGGTTTTCTCTGCTGAGTGCCCCGCCCCGCCCCACCCCCCGCATCATGCTCTCTACACTGATTTTATTCATGTTGTGATGCTTTATTTGTTTATTGTCTGTCTTCCCCCATGAGAATATGAGGTCTTGAGACAGGGACCTTGGCCATCTCGTCCACTGCTGTCTCTTCAGCGCTTGAGCAAAGCCAGGCACAGAGCGTCCACTCACAGGAACTGCTGAGTGAGTGCTCTGCCAGATGCAGGGGTGGGTGGGTGAGAGGAGGAGTGGGTGGCTGAAAATACAGCCTACAAAGCAGGTACTCTCGTCATCCCCACTCACCACCCCCGCATGCTGAGATATCGAGAAAACAAGACCAGAATAAAGAGCAGTCTTTTGTGTCGGGTTCGTGAAGCAGTGGTGGTTTCTCTTCTATTTAAATCTTAAAAGAGCAGAAGCACAGATCAGCGTTACCACCTTCTAGATGTGTTGAGGGTTTGTCAGATGAGACACACCTCAGCCCATTTGCTTCTGCACCTCCTGCGGTCCTGTTATGCTCCCTGCAGACGCTCACCCATGTGGCCCACGGGGTGCCGTGCTCTCACACCTCCTTCACCTCGTTGGCCTCGCATATTGCGTGCAGGATGTGCACCACGCTTTGGGTATCGACTTCAAGTTTACCATCTAGAAGGGAAGTTGGGGTCCAGGTCAGTTCACACTTGATCTAAAATTCTCAGTAGGAAGTGCAGGGAGGAAGCTGAGAGCCAACGTGTGTATAGGGTGGGTGGGGAAGGGTCTGGAAGAGGGGCGGTGGCATTTGAATTCAGCTGGCTGGGAAGCTCAGCTGGAGCGCCTCGCTTTATCTCAGCCCAGGCTTTAGCTTTGGGAAGGTCAAGGGAAGTAAATGGGAGCCTCTGTGGGGGGACTGTTGTCCCTGTATCTCTTTTCCTCATTTACCCTCTTGGATTTGTCACATGAGTGTATGTTCCTCGGTTCTTTGTCTCATCACAACAAAGATTTGGAGCAAAGGACATTAAAGCCCTCGGCGCGTCACAGCTCTCGGGTCTGGGACAAACCGTGCTACGCTCTTAGGCAAATCAGTGTTACAGCTCTAATTTATTTAGAAGATAGCTGGAGAGTGAGAGAGAGAGAGAGAAAGAAAAGAGCGCACGCATGCGGGAGAGAGAGTCCGTGAGAAAGCGCTTTGGCTCCTCCTTTTATATGTTTTTCCTCCACCTGGGCCTGCCCTATGCAAATTGGGCTTAGCCAGGAGTGCTGTTTGTTCTGTTTGTTCTGCCTGAAGTCTTCACTCTGGTCCTCGGACCTTCCTTGTCTTTTAGCCACCGCCATTTTGGACTCCTTTTCCCTTTTCTACCTACCTAACATTCTCCCCTCAAGAGATGGGAGGCCCAATTCTTTGGGAATAGGGGCATCGAGGTCTTTCTGGCTACTTCCTGCTGAACTGGGGTAGCGAGGGGTATTGGGCCTCCCCCTCTTGCTAGTCTCAATCCTCAGAGTCCTTATAGTGGTGTCCAAGGGTGTGTGATATTTTCCGTGGTCAGCTGTAGTTTTATATCTTTGTTGAACTGGCACTGCATGTTGTAGCTGGTTGAGCTGGGCAGAGACAAAACAGGTTAGACAATTGACAGTACCTGGAATAATCATAGGCATCATCAATATAGCATAACAAGGACTAGTAGGGACATTGGTCAATTTTAAATTCACATCGCCAGGATAGCTCAAGTCCCTCCTTGTTCATGGATCCAAAGATCTATCTCCTGTCCATCTTGGAGTACAGTCTCTGTCAAGCTGTGTTGGCTCCTTAGAGTTATCCTGAGAAATCTTATCCCCAGAAACCAGATTTTGGGGGTGTTCATTAGAATGGCACTCATTGATAGTTCTGAATAGGTATCTGAGATCTCCCAGGGGCTCACAGGTATATCAAGTGTCCTCTTCTGTTTTCTTAGCCTTCTCAGTCTGGGTGGGAAAGCCTTCAATCCATCCTGAGAATGTATCTATCATAACTAATAGGTATTTATATCCTCGACAAACTGGCATCTGGGTGAAGTCCATCTGCCAGTCCTCTCCTGGGTAGGCCCCACGTTGTTGGACGGGCTGGGCCAGCTGTGGTCTTCGAGCTCCTTGGGGGTTGTTTAATTGGCAAGTGGGACAAGAGACCACCTGTCTTATAGTTGTTTGGAAGCCTGTTCCTCTGAAGGACCTTTCTAGTAATCTTTGGAGGGCCTTTTCTCCTAAATGAGTAGTGGCATGTAAGGAGTTAACCAACTTCCATTGGAGGTTTCCAGGCAGAAAAAGGAGTCCCTCCTTTTGGAACCACTCCATATGATCTTCTTGAAAGTCCTCGCTCTTAGCTTTAAGAGTCTCACCTTCAGTATATGAAGGAGTTTCTGGCAAATTAGTCTGTGGAACTAAGGTGGCAATCCCAATTAGGTCATGGTTCTGTAATGTTGCAATCTTACCTGCCTGATCAGCTGCTTGGTTCCCTCATGCCACTTCTGTGTTCCCTTTTTGGTGTCCTTTACAGTGGGAGACTGAAACCTCAGTGGGCAGATGGACTGCCCCCAAGAATTGAAGAATCTGATCACCATATTTGATTGGAGACCCTTGAGTGGTCAAGTGGCCCCTTTCTTTCCAAACAGCCGCATGTGCATGTAGCACCAGAAAGGCATACTTCGAGCCAGTGTAAAAGGCTATTCTTTTTCCTTTTCCCAGCTCTAAAGCTCGAGTCAGGGCTATGAGCTCAGCTAATTGGGCTGAAGTACCTGGTGGCAGAGGCTTAGCCTCTGTGGTCTCAAAATTGGAGACTACTGCATACCCGGCTCTTCTTTTTCCATCCAAGACAAAGCTGCTTCCATCAGTGTGCCAGATTTCCTCAGGATTGGTCAGAGGATCTTCTGACAATCCCTCTCGGGGTTTTGTCCAGTGGTCCAAGGTTTCTAGACAAGAGTGAAACGGGAGACAGCCCTCGGGGGTAGGTAGGAGGGTGGCTGGGTTAA
>NW_011494633.1:6159611-6167209 GCF_000754665.1 Bison bison bison | reverse complement strand
TTTCATGGACATAAAGTTGGAATGCTTTTTCTGGGTCTGGCAACCTCAAGGCAGGTGCCTGAGTTAAGGCCTGTTTTAGTGTAGCCTCTGCCTCCTTTTGAGGAGTTCCCCACATCAATGGGATTGAATCATCTCGTCCCTTTAAGCTTTCATATAAGGATTGGGCAATTAGACCATAGTTGGGTATCCAGATTCTACAATACCAGTTAGCCCCAGGAAAGCTCGCAATTGTTTTCGAGTCGTGGGGGAGGGCAACTGGAGGATTCCTTGTACCCGATCGGAGGACAGCCTCCTGGACCCATGTGTAATCTGAACTCCCAGATAAGACCTTTGTCTCAACCATCTGTGCCTTAGCACGGGAGACTTTCTCATCTGGAGAGCAGATTAGTAGGTCATCTACGTATTGTAATATTTTCCCATTAGGTCCCAGGTCCAGATCTAGGAGATCTCGGCTAAGGGCCTGTCCAAACAGGTGGGGGCTATCTCTGAACCCCTGAGGTAATACTGTCCAAGTCATCTGTTGGTGTTTTTCTCCTGGGACCTCCCACTCAAAGGCAAAAAGGTATTGGGATTCTTTAGCCAGTGGTATGCAAAAAAATGCACCTTTGAGATCCAAGACTGTAAACCACTTGGCACTGGGTGGGATTTCTCCCAAGATTACATAGGGATTGGGTACTGTGGGATGGAGGGGGACTACAGCTTCATTTATGATCCGGAGATCTTGAACCAGTCGCCAGGTTCCATCTTTTTTCTTTACTGAGAGGATTGGGGTGTTACATGGCAAACTGGTGGGGACCAATAGCCCACAAGCAAGGAATTTATTTATTAAAGGCTATAGTCCCTCCCGAGCCTCTCTTTTGAGAGGGTATTGTTTCCGGTTAGGAAACCGAGTGGGATCTCGGAGGACAATGGTGACCGGTTCAGCTTGGTGGGCTCGTCCAGGAATCCCCTGGTCCCACACCTGGGGGTTAATTTTGTCTTCCCATAGTTTTTGGCCCCTCTCTATTGAAGGTGTAATGGGTTCTTCAGTAGTGACCAGGAGCTGTAGAGCTCTAGGGGCTGAAAAGCTTCCCATCACAAGGGTGGTCCCCAGTTTATTGAGTATATCTCTTCCCAATAAGGGGCTAGGACACTCAGGGACCACCAGAAACTGGTGGGAAAATATTTGTCCATCCCAGCAGCAAAGAAGTGCTCGGGTGAATCTTTTAGTAGTTGCTTTTCCTGTAGCACCCAAAATGGTACAGGTTTGGGAGGAGAAGGCTTGATCTAGGAGATCAAGACAGAGTAGGTAGCCCCTGTGTCAACCAAGAAATTCTCGGACCTACCTGCCACATCCAGTTGCACCCTTGGCTCCAGCCCCGTGATGGTTATCTGTGACAGGCGGGCTGGCTGGAGCGGGCCGCTTCAGTCCTCTTGAACCATCGTGAGGGTAGGCTTGGCGCTTGACCTTGAGGCTCTTGGGTCCCGAGGGCAGAGTGCCGCCCAATGTCCCAGTTGATGGCATTTGTGGCAAGCCGTTCTAGGAGACTTGTCACGGTTTGGACACTCTTTGGCCCAGTGCCCCGCCTGTCTACAGATCAGGCATCTGTCTCGTGCCTTGTCCCTCAAGGACTTGGGGTTTGCCATAGGGCTTCTCTGGAGGGCGGCCAGCATCTGGGCATGCCTTGTCTCTTTCTTTCTTTCCTTCTCCTGGGCCTTGGCCTCCTTCTCCTGTTCTCTGTTATAAAAGGTATTGGTGGCTGTCTGGACCATCTCATCTAAAGAGGCAGCAGAGTCCTGCTGTTGTAGCTGCTGTAACTTAATTCTGATATCTGATGTACATTGGGACAGGAATTTGTCCTTTAAAATCACCTGTCCCTCGTAAGAGTCTAAGTCCAGGTTGGTAAACTTTTGGAGTGCCTCTTTTAGCCTCTCCAGAAAGGCAATGGGGTTCTCATTGGGCTCCTGAGTTATTGCTGAGACTGGGCACAGTCCCACAAGTAATAGGCTTTTTTATGTTTCCATGGGTGGACTTCCTTAGGGGTGAGTCTTTCTGAAGCTTATCCTACCCAGAATGGTTGCAACCTGAGAGCCAGGGATCCCCGGGTCAGGGTGCAGATCCCCAGGCAGGTTGAGGCGTGACAGCCTCCTGAGGATTGGGTCCCTGGGCAGGTCGAGGTGTGACGACCTCCTGGGACCCCTGGGACTAGAGGATCCCCGAGCAGGTTGAGACGTGACAACCTTTTGAAGACCGATCCCTAGGCAGGTCAAGGCGTGATGACCTCCTGGGACCCCCGGACTGGAGTTTGGTCATCCCCAAGATCTCCAGTGTGACCAGTATTGGGTAGGATTAGGGGGTTGGATATTATAGAGTATTTCCCTCCCAAGGCCAACTATTTTCTGGTTGTCTCTCCAGAAGATTGTAGAGGCAAACTTGTGGGTCTGGATGGGGCTTAGGAAAAGAGTATTAAATAGGAGGGAAGGGGGCAGAGCACAACCTTTGAAAGAATGACATAGCACAAGGGTATAATGTAAACCAGTTAAAATCAGTTGGGTCCAAGATGACAAGTCAAATTCAAGTAAACCTTAATCCCCAATCTATAAGCCAACAGACACACCCAGAGGTGGCAGGACAGCTCCGAGGCACAAGGTCAAAAGAGGGAGGAGTGGGTGGTTCCCCAATGGCTGGGATGATCCTTTCACTCATTAGCATATGAATTCTATCCCCTCACAAAACCTAGCCAGGCCTAATACCATGGCCGAAGCCCTTGCCCTCGGCAATGGTTCACACCCTGAAGGGTGGCTTCTCTTTGGATCCTAACAAATCTACCTCTTATCTCTTTGTCTCTCAATGAATTTTTGCAATGAGGCATCAGAGCCTGAGTTTCATTAGTTTTGGCCGGGCTTGAGTCCTGGGAGAGAGCTGAAGGACAGGAGGAAAAAGCAGTGGGAAAAACGTGCCAAGGAATCCCCTTCATAGCCCGCTGGAAAATTTGCTAAATATCTGACCGGTGCTCACAGTTTCATTGGTCTGATCCTTGGCACAGAGAAGAGAAACGACAGAAGAACCCCCACCGGCTTGTGTAACAGCTACTGGGGCTCAGCAGATAGCGCCTTTGGGACATGCTGAGGAGTAGCCTCTCCAGAGTCCCTCAGTTGTGCCCCTGCCACCCGCCTGTTCGCGGGAGGTTCGAGGAAACAAGAAATGAGAGATTGTAAAGGTCCCTCCAGCCATAGGAGCGAGGACCTCTTACCTTAACCGGAGGTCTTCTGGAATCTGAGACTGGGCCGCGTGAGCTTTCTGCTGAGTTCGTTTTTCGCTGTCCCGGTTTCCAGCAAGATGGGCCTTCCCCTGAGCTGGGTTTCTTTGCCTTCTGCTTCTAGTGCGGGAACTTCGCTGAGTTGGGCTCCTGCTGTGCTTGGCCTCTTCCACGCAGAGGTTGTTTCAGCCAGGTTATATCCGAGTCACGGCACCATAGATGTCACGCGAGTGTATGTTCCTCGGTTCTTTGTCTTGTCACAACAAAGATTTGGAGCAACGGACATTAATGCCCACAGCGCGTCACAGCTCTCGGGTCTTGGACAAACTGTGCTACAGCTCTTAGGCAAATCAGTGTTAAGCTCTATTTTACTTAGAAGATAGCAGGAGAGTGAGAGAGAGAGAGAAAGAAAAGAGCGCACGCATGCGGGAGAGAGGTTCCGTGAGAAAGCGCTTTTTCTCCTCCTTTTATATATTTTTTCCTCCACCTGGGCCTGCCCTATGCAAATTGGGCTTAGCCAGGAGTGCTGTTTGTTCTGCCTGAAGTCTTCACTCTGGTCCTCGGACCTTCCTTTGACCTTCCTTGTCTTTTAGCCACCGCCATTTTGGACTCCTTTTCCCTATTCTACCTACCTAACAGATTGTTGAGGGTCAGTGTCTGGTGACTAGCTTCCCCGTGGTGCTAGTGTTAACCCACCTGCCAGTACAGGAGACACAAGAGACACAGGTTCCATCCCTGGGAAGATATCCTGGAGAAGGGAATGGCTTCCCACTCCAGTATTCTTGCCTGGAGAATCCCATGGACAGAGAAGCCTGGTGGGCTAGAGTCCAGGGGGTCGCAAAGAGTCGGACACGACTGAAGTGTCTTAGCAGGCACATGTCTGATGACTCTAATACTATATTCTACTTGGCTGTAGACAGACACCCTGAGGCAGGGACCCTCTGGATGCTCATGGTCTGCTGGTGGGGGAGGGGCATGCAGGACTCAAGCCTGGGAAGCCATTGTGGGTGGCTGAGGGGCGGCTCCTCCTCTGCGCTCTTGTGTTGTGGGTGGAGACCGGCCTCTCCAGACCCCCCTGCTAGCCTGGCTGAGAACACAGCTGCGGTAAGCCCTCGGGCCTCCTGGGCTCCCTGTGGAGGCCGGGCCTCCCCTCTGGAGGGTGCAAGTCCTAGCATTATGAACTGCGTGTCTGCAGCGTGTTCCTGAGGCCACTTGGGACTTCAGCGGGGACTTTGATTGGGACTTCCAGTGAGCCCTGTGGAACACTGCCTCCCTGAATCCAATGTAGGCATAATACACTTGGGGCCTTTGGGGGTCCCACCCCCTGCCATGGGGGACAGAGGCTAAAAACAGAACGGAGGTGGTGGCTGTGGGGAAAGGAGCACGTAAGTTTGGGGTCAGAAGTCCCTTGGGCCTGCCCCCCACTGGCAGTGCCCTTGGGCAGCTCACCTTGCCCCCCACTGTCTCCATTTTCTCCCTGCAGATTGGGGATGACATTGACTTGGAGGGGTGGATATTTAAGTGCTCAATAAACCTCGTGTGAATGGGTGGGTGGGTGGACGGGTGGATGGTCTGAGTCTTTAGCCTCTGGGAAGAATTCCGGCACAGGCTAGCTGGGCTCTGGAACAGGATGCAGTCCCCGACCTCAGTGAGGGTGCACTGGCCGAGAACTCTCTTTCTGCAACTCACCAGGCAGTTAAGTGTCCTGCCTGGTACCCAGGAAAGAGCAACCTGAGCCTGAAGGGCAGTTACCTATTGGTGTCAGAGGAAGAGGGTCCAGCCAGACCTGAGAATGATGGGGGTCTGTAGGCTCCGAGAGCGGAGAAGACTCCAGGAAGGGAGGGCTGACACCGCTCCTCAGGACCATGACTGCCCGAGGGCCTATGGTGGGCCTGGCATGGCACCAAGGCTGTACCAATACCCTTGTCAAGTGCTGGAGGCAGTGACTTTTCTGGCTCTCTGAAACAAAGTTGACTTGCAAATTCCCAGAACTTTGGAGCTGCACACAAGGGACTTTCATCTTCGGGCTGTTGACTTGAGTGCACCCCTCATCTTCTGGGGGAGAAAGGTTATCCACGCTCTGCCTTAACCAGATGGTGGTTTATTATGTTCATTATTGGAAACCAGCTACTGAGAATTTGGGGCATTGGGTCAGGGAGTTCTGGGGCAGAGGCCGCGGGGGCGACCCGTACTGTGCTTGGCCCGGCCTGCGGTCTTTGGGGATCAGCCCCATGTGACATCTAGCTCCTGACCCCTCTGAAGGCCACTTGGCGCTCCTTCAGGAGGGAGTCACTCTTGCCAGGGAAAGACTGCTTGCCCGTCCAGTTTTGGATCCAGTCCCACCAAGAAGCGCAAGACCCGGGCAGCATCCTCCGAGGCCACGTGCCTTTTTGCAGCCTGTCCCCAAGGCACCAGCTCCAACTTGCCTTTCAGGAGAGCGCTGCTCCTGCCTCCTGGGGCCTTTAAGTGTTGGAGATGGCAGTTCTGTTCCATCTTCAGACTTTGGAGAGTCCAGAGAATAAATTGGGTCTTCTGCCCACTTGCTTTTCATTGGGGCCATTGAGTCAGGACCTCAGTTGAGACAAAAAACTTTTCATCTAGTGACTTCCATCTGAAAACACGCCATCCACATGGCGTGAACTGAGGGAGAAAAGGAACAGAAGGAAAGCCCCAGGGGCCCAGGACACCCTTTGGCTTAGCGGCCAATTGACTTCGGCAGGAGAGAGACCAGGTTCCCATCCAGCTATGATGGGACAACCCTGGACAGCTACTTAACCTGTCTTGTGACCTGGTGTCCTCATGTGCACCTGCTGGGGTCACTGCTTGTTAGCTGGTGCGTGGCCCAAAGTCAGAACTCTTACCATCATTAACAGGGATGGTCCGTTTTAATGTGGCAGCAAATGCATTGAGAAGCCTAATAGGAGCCAGGACAAGTGACCTAGCTTTGCAGAATGCAGATTCTGGTGTATCTTGTAAACAGTGCACGTGTGTTGCATGCTAAGTCACTTCAGTCATGTCTGACTCTCTGCAGCCCCATGGACTGCAGCCCGCCAGGCTCCTCTGTCCATGGGATTCTCCAGGCAAGAATACTGGAGTGGGTTGCCATGTCCTCCTCCAGGAGATCTTCTCGACCCAGGGATTGAACCCAGGTCTTCCACATTGCAGGCAGAGTTTTTACCACTTGAGCCACCAGGGAAGCGCCTTGTTAACAGAACTCAGGCGAGATTTCACTGGGCAGTAATAAAGAGTAAGAATAGAGAAACGGAATAGCTGAAGTTTTTGAGTGCACAATTGTAGGAAAAACACACCTCCTGGGATTCACCTTTACTCTCACACTTCTACATACTTGCCATGTGTGATGGCAGTTGGCTGGGGGCTTTACCCATACCACATAAACCCGTAACACCAGGCCAGGAGTCCTACAGTTTAACACAGTTTTGACACTGACCACCTGAAGGTGAACATCAGTTCTACAGGTTAAGGACTCAGTCCCACGAGGTCCTCCCCATCCCTGCTCCATTAGATGCCAGTTGCAAGTTTAGATTGATATCTGTGCGCATGAGCCATCAGCTGTAAATCACAGGTTCCCACAATCCCCTCCTCTAGTTTGATTAATTTGATGCATTGGCTTCTGGAACTTGGGAAAACAGTTTACTTAGTATTTACCAGCTTATTATAAAGGACTGTGGGAAAGGGTACAGTTGAACATCCAGGTGGAACAGGTATATCGGGCAAGAGATGTGGGGAAGGGCTTCTGCACCCTCTGGGCAACCCTTTCTCCCAGCTCCTCCTTGTGCTCACCAGCCAGGATGCTCCCTGAACCTGTCCTTGTGGGATTTCCTATGCAGGCTTCATCACAAAGGCATGATCTGTCACTAACTCATTTTCCAGCACCCTCCCCACTCAAGGATAGGGAGTGGGGCTGAAAGTTCCAAGCTTCTAGTCATGCCTTGATTTTTCTGGTGACTCACGCCTATCCAGCCCACCAAGCATTGCCTCATTCAAATAAAAGACATCCCTGTCACCCAGGAAGATCCCATTTGAGGACAAGCCCGTGTGGTCACCCTACTTCAGAACCTGCGTTTTCAGGCTAGCAGCCATAGTCTGGTGTAAGTTCACGGCTCCAGCACCCCCGCTCTGTGTCAGGCTCTGTCCTGAGTAATTATACACATTAACTCAGTTCTCACAGCAGCCTGAGGTGGGGACCTGTGAGACAGACACAGAGCCTAAATAACATGCCAGGCCTCACACAGCTTCACAGCCACTCCTAGAGGACCCGGCCACCGAGCATGGTTGTGGAATAGTACCCACACCTGCCTGACGTCCTCACCAGCTTCACCTGCAGCCTTTGCAGTAGAG
>NW_011494633.1:6150593-6159511 GCF_000754665.1 Bison bison bison | reverse complement strand
AGTAGAGAGGGCCATTGCAGCCTGTCTGGCCATTCAGAGAAGCGTAGGTTTTTCTCAGCAGCCCAGGTCTCTGCTAGCATACCTTGCATGTTGCAGCCAGAGAGAATGAGTGGCCCCCAGCATGGGGTGGGGGATCGGAGCCAGTTTTTCCGAGTCCCCAGCCTTCCGATGCACATGCTTCTTTCACATCTAGCTGGTTGTTGATCACATCAGGGAAGCGCGTGTGGGAGTTTGGGAGCAAAGGAAGAGCTGGAAGTACAGCCCAGAGAACCCTCTTCCAGAAAGCTGGAACCCTCTGCCTCTTGTCTCATCTTGGCATCCCTCTACCCCCACCCTTCCACCATCCATGATCTCTCCTGTGGGGACTGCCTTCGGGTAGGCTCACAGACAGCCCCAAACTCTTAGTGGGTTAATGCACTCAAGATTTGCTCATTGATTATACCACAGCTGAATCCTGGTCCCCTAGGCATTGGAATCTTCTACAGGCTCCTCTGCTTCCAGCCCACAGATGAAGCATGAGGGGGGGGGCGGTGATGGGCCACCCCCCGCAAGGTGCCAGTCAGTGGTCAGTGCTGTGGGAGAAGCTCTTTCTGCAGAGGTGGTAGCTTAGGGCACCTGAGGCGTTTGGAACTGATAGATAAAGGAGAGGGTTTAATGCAGATGGTGCGTCCTGCATCTTTGCAGGTGCCCCTCTACTTGGATTAAACCTTCCTTCCCCTGCCCATCTCTGGAGGTCCCATTCTTCCCTCTCCCTTCTGTGGCTTGGTCTGGACACCTCCTCCTCTGGGAGGCCATTTCAGCCCCCTTCACAGAAAAGAGTCACCCTGCTCCGTGGAAGGTCCCTTCTGGGTCTGTGTTGTTCACTCTGTTCTTTGAAGCTGCCAGTGCGCTTAGCAGATGTCTGCTGAGCTCTTAGGCTTCCTAGGTGGCACACTGGTAAAGAATCCACCTGCCAGCACAGGAGACCCGGGCTCAATCCCCGGGTCAGGAAGGTCCCCTGAAGGAGGAAATGGCAACCCACTCCATTATTCTTGCCTGGGAAATCCCATGGACAGAGGAGCCTGGCAGGCTACAGTCCATGCAGTCTCAAAGACTTGGACATAACTTTAGTGACTGAACAACAGCAACAGCCTAGTTCTTGCTTGGGGCCTGGTTCTAGGTCCTGGAGAGGCCAGGTTGCAGCCCTGGTCGTTGGGGAATCTCAGGATCTTGTGGAAGGGACAAAAGGTTAAAGAAACTACTTCGTGCCTGGAAGTTAGGGTGCTATCTTGGAGGGATGTGCATAGCATTTCGGGGACACTGGTGAGATGAAGGAGCCATTAAGCCTTCTTGTTTGGGAAACGAGGAGTTCAGAAGTCTGGAAAAGGATCGAACTTCTATCCTGGGACTTGGGAGACTAGTAAGAGCTCGTGTGTGGACCAGAGGCTACAGGTTGTGGGTGGGCACTCCAGGCAGAGGACTCACTGTGGCAGGGGAGCACCGCCCCGTGCAGGTCTGGGGCAGCTGGGGCTGTGTCCAGGGTGAACAGTCCCCCTGAGGCCCTGCGATGAGAGGGCAGGGGACATCTGTGCCTAGTGCACAGGAGGGGCCCAGAAAATACTTGTCAAGTTAACGAGTGATCAAGCTGAAGCAGAAGTTTTCTAGAGGGCTTAGGTGCCACATCTGTAAATGGAATGTTCTAACTCACAGACCAGTCCTGGAAGTCACAGTTATGACATTCTCATTTTATGAAAGGGGAAACCGAGGCACAGAGGCAGCTGAGCCAGGAGGGGTGTCCAGGTGCCCACCGTTGCATCCTGTCCTCCTCAGCCAGCTGGTGGGCGGGAGGCAAGCGCCCAGCTCCCCTTGGATCACGACGGGGTTGCTTGTTCCCAAGGTCAGAGGTGGCTGTTGGGCCTCTGGGGTCTGCGGGCCTCTGTCCCATCTCCTCCTGGGCCTCCCTCCACCCTCGCCTGCCTCAGCGCCTTCGTCACTGAGGAAACAGTGGGCCCTTGTTTTCTCCGAATCCCGAGCGCTCGCAGAGCACCATCCAGCGCCGGCCTCTCAGGGTGGCGTGACTTGGAAACGTGGCGCCTGCAGCCACTACAGGGGGGCCCTTCCGTCCGGACACCCCGTGACTGGCTGAGGGGGCCCAGTCGGACCCTCTCTGAGGAGGAGGACAGGTCCCCTGGGAGAGTTTCCTTTTCTGTGAGCAGAGTGTGGTCAGAAAAAGCGAATGACACACTTGAAGTGAGTTTACTTCCGCCCTGGCCCCCAGTCCCGCCCCATCTGGGAAAGGAAGCTTCTGAGGTGCCTCCCCCCACCCCCCGACCCCGCTGGTCCCAGGATTCCATTCTCTGCAGCACCCCCCACCCAAGGGCCCCTCTTCTGGGACACCCTCCCTCTGTGAGGGGTCCCCTCTTTTGTGGCACCCCCAGTCCCCTCTGAGGGTCCCCTCCTCTGCAGGGTCCTAGGTTCTCTCCCACGGGTGCCTGGGGCCTGCTGACCAACAGCAGTTTTGGCTCCCCTAGGATCTGAGGGTGCAGCCCCGGGAGACCTTCTCCCCCTTCCCAGCCAGTGGGGAGGGACTGCTGGCTCCTTGGGGTAGACCCCCTCAGGACTGCCAAGGCTCCGGCTCCTTGGGGTAGACCCCCTCAGGGCTGCCAAGGCTCCGGTTCCTTAGGGTAGACCCCCTCAAGGCTGCCAAGGCTCCGGCTCCTTAGGGTAGACCCCCTCAAGGCTGCCAAGGCTCCGGCTCCTTGGGGTAGACCCCCTCAGGGCTTCCGCGGCTCCTCCGGTCCTCTGAGGAAGGCTGGTACAGGAGGGCCTTTTGGAGCCACGGACAGCTCTGCTCGGGCCCCAGCGAGGATGCGGAGCGGGGACTAGCCAGGCCTGACGTGTGTCCAGAGCCGCAGCTCTCGTGAAAGGGTTTCACTGGCACAAAAACTCTTGGAAAATACACAAAGGACAGTGGCCAGCTTCCAAAACTCAGCTGTTTACCTTCAGCAGAGTGGCCGGGAACGCAGGGAGCTTATTTTGCAAACAGCCCACAGTTGTCAGGTCTACAGACCTTGGGTGATGCCGGGCGAGCATGAGCCCGGGGCCTCTCCTGCCCACCTCCTTCCCCAGAGGTGTGGGGACCCTAGAGTCCTCTCAGGGGCTGGCTTCTGTCCCTTCTTGCTGCACAGGAAACATTCTCTCTGGGATGGGGTTTCTGAGGCTTGGGGCGCCCTGCCCAGCCTCCCACGTGACCCAGGCTCTTCCGCCCGTAGCCGTCTCAGTCTGCAAATGTTGGCCTCTTGCTTCGGTGCCTGTCACAGTGGAGCCGCTGGTTACAGGGCAGATGGGCAGCTCTGAGAATGAGCTGTTCCTTGCCCATGTTCCCACTTGCCACTGGCTGCTCTGCCTTCCTTCCAATCCTGTTTTTGTTTTTTTTTTCTTCTTGGGAAGTAGCATTGGATGGAAATTAATAATGAATGTATGGACAGAACTGGAAAGATCCTTGGCATTTCCTGTTTTTATCGAAGGAGAAACTGAGGCCCTGGGACTCTGCTAGGCTTTGGCACAGGCCCCAGGACATGGGCAGCTTGGCTGCAGGCTAAGCCCATCTGTGTTGCTGTTTGTCCAGGTCCCACTGGGTCATTTCCCAACCATGAGGCCTTACCCAGTCATTTTTTCTCCTCGGCTCTTGGGGTCCTGGTCTGTGAAGGTATAGCTGTCACCTCTAGCTCCTGGCCCTCCTGTGAGGACAAGTACCACATCCCTTCCCCATCTAGGAGTCTTGGAAGACGGGCAGCTGCTCAGCTGGTCTGATTTTTGCTGTTTTGTTTTGTACACAGGCTAGAACATCGAGGGATCAGTGTTCTTCAGTATTTTCCTTTTGTGAAGTCCATGAAATTTTTTTTTTTTTAATAGGGAAAATCCCTTAACATCTTTCCTGGAAGACAATAAAAAAGAGGAGTTAAGGCTATCAACAGGAAAGACCTGGTGCATTCTGAAGCTTTAATGGAAAAAGAGTTTAAATCAGGAAGATGACATAGCATGGGCGGGGTCAAAGGAGCCAGCAGGAGGTGGTGAGGCGCCCCAAAGTGGTGGGGTGTCACCACCCCAGGCCCAAGGGAACGAGGGGAGGGAAGAGCCTAGAGACAGTGGTGGTCTTGGGAGAGGGGCCGCCCTGCTCAAGGGAGATGTTGGGGCCGTGAGGATGGTGGGGACAAGCACCCGGACTCCTGTCCCATCCTCTCTCCCATCTTCTCCTGGTGCCTCCAAAGGGCCAGACGTGGCCAGCAGCCAGAGGGCAAGGCACCCAGGCGGTCGTGGCTCTGGGGCACAGCGCGGGCACGGGACTCGGGCTGGGGGCTGGGTGGCTGGCCCAGCTTCAGTTCTGGCTCTGCTTTCTCCCTGTGAAGTCCTTGGCAGGTTTCAGAAGTCTGTGTTTTCCTCTGTCATGTGTGGAATTGCCTCTCACTGTGTGGCTGGAAAATAAAAAGTAACAAATGGACATAGGTTTTTAGCACCCAGCCTCCCTGGAGCTGTCATCATGATCTCCTCCCTAATGACTTTGAAACAAACAGCCTGGAATCCTGGAGGGAGCCCCACTGGGGGAGTGGGACGGAGGGCAGGGTGGGGCTGGTGGCCTTCTCTGGCCTCCACTGAGGCCACTCGAGGGGTCAGCCAGGTGATCAGCTGGCACCGCCGCCTCCAAGAGCACAGCCCTGCAGGTGGTGGCGGCCGCGTGCCAGGCGGTAGACATCTGGCGGCCAGGAAGCGCATTGTCAGGTGGCCCCGGCTGTTGGTAGGTGCTCCCGCCTTGGGGGTCTGGGATGCCGGCTGTCAGCCAGCAGCTCTGGCTCCCCCAGGACCCGATCTTCCAAACCCCATGCTCTTGAAAAAATAAACACGTTCCCCAGTGGAGCAGGGTGAGCCGGGGACTCGGGGACTCCAGGTGGCCCTGCATCCCTCTCTTTGTCATCAAAGGCCAGCCCTGATCCCAGTGTGAAGTGCCAGTGGCCAGCCTCACAGAGCGGTGGCTCTTAGATTCACACAGATCACAGCTTTGCCGAGACCGTGGGTAGTTTCGTGGGGAGAATGTCTACTTGGATCTCAGTTCAGGTCTGGCCTTGTGACTTCAGTCATTGGACTTGACCTTACTGAAACCTGGTGTCCCCACCCGAGAGGCCCCAGGTGGTGGGGGCAGCTGCAGCATGGCCAGTAAATGCTCTCACAGTGACTCTCGCTTAACCCGTAGCTCCTTGGTCACCCCGACTCCACCTGTGTATCTTTTATGTCCCAGGCAGCCTGGCACTCGGGGACAGAAGCACAAACACGGGGCCTGCCCTGGAGGAGTTCCAGGGCCTCAGCGAGTCCTGTCCAGTCCTGTCCTGCGAGTGCCGGCCCTCCTCGCGCTCCATGCCCTGGGGACGTGCAGAGAGGATGGGATAGACGAGGCCGCGGGCTCCGAGCTCAAGTTGTTCTTTCTCTGTCTGTGTCTCCCTCTCGCAGCTGAACCTGAGCCGGCCGATCGAGGAGCAGGGCCCCCTGGACGTCATCATCCACAAGCTGACCGATGTCATCCTCGAAGCTGATCAGAATGACAGCCAGGCCCTGGAGCTGGTGCACAGGTTCCAGGTGCGTGGGGGAGGGGGTCAGGGTGGTGGGGAGTGGTGGCTGGGAATGGCTCTGTGCCTCTCTGAAGCTGTGGAGCTGTCCTGCTGGGTTACCGTAGATACGGCTCTGCCTCTGCCAAGACGTGGGCATGTGGTCGGGCCCTTCCCTGCCAGGGTCTCTGTCTTTGGAGGTAAGATGGGCCCGCTTGTCGCCACCCCCGTCTGCCGTCTACCTTTAGAGATATGATTTACTGATCAGGGCGCTGCCCAGTCCAATCATGCCCTTGCCTCCTCCGTGCACACATAGCCACAGATGCAGGTGCTCTGTTGGCATAGAGGTGGGAACCCTCTTGCCACCCTTGAAGAAAAGGACTCCCCGAGGGTGTTTGAGCTGCAACGGCCGCCCTTGGGCCCCTGAATCCTGCCCCAGTGGAGAAGACCCTCTGCGTGCTCAGGGCTTTGAACCCGCAGGCGCATCTCTGAGCTCCGATCAAGTCTCCCTGGCTCTTCCCTCCTCCCTTCCCCCTGTTCCCCAGTGTCCTGGGCCCTGACCCCACAGTGACCTGCTCGCCGCCTTGAGCGCTGCTGCCGTCGCCCCCACCGACTTGCCCTGTGTTTTCTCTGTTGTGGACAAGAGCGTGATTCATTCCTCAGGAAAGCGGCTTGGGGTCATGAAAAACAAGGTCATGTTATCAGTGAAAAATGCACTTGAGATCCAGGGCCTTCCCAGTGGGAGGGATGCTCGAACCAGCACTTTTCAGAGCGTGATGACTGGAGGGGTGACATTCTGTCCTTCCTTATCAGGACAAAGGGGAATCTCATCGCCACACAGCAGCCCTCCTGCTGACAGCAGTTTCTTTTGCCCTTGTGTCCCGGGTTGGTGACCTCAGCCAGCCTCGCTCCCTCCTTGACTGACCATGTCAGCCTCCCATGAGCCCCAGGGGCCTGTGTGTGGCCCCGCTGGTGTCCCCTCCCCTCCCGCATGCACCTGCAGAGGCGTGCTGTTCGTAGGTGGTGCCCTGCAGTGACTTTGGCCAGCAGCCTGACATGATCCACTCCCCTACCCTTCTCCCAAAGGGCTGGGGGCCATGGAGAAAGGTATTTGGGCTCCTCCGAAGCCTCAGTTTTCGTATTTGTACAGTGGTGTTCTGAGCAGTGAACAACACGATGCGTGTGAGAGTGCTTCACACAGTGCTTGGGTCCCAGTGAGTGCTTGATTGGAAGGTCAAGGCCAGGGTGAGCATGTGACCTTGAGCCTTCGTCTCCTCTTCTGTGAAATGGGGTTGCTGCTTCTTAGGATGCTATGAGAAGGTTGCTGTGAGCAGTAAGCGCCTGAGTACATAGACGGGTCTGATGTTTGCTGAGTTCTTCCAGCAGCTCCACCACCATCATTACTTTCTTAGATGAAGGACTGCAGCCCCCAGCCCAGCCCATTGCCCTGGGGGGTTACAGAACGACCAGCCCTGGGGGACCTCCCATCCCCTGCTCCCCACAAGCAGACACACAGCCCACAGCCCAGGGCAGGTGGTGCTGAACAGTAAAGGGGAACTGGGTGCCCCGAGTTCCTGTTCTGGAGCGATCACATCGTGGGGGATGTGGGGACTTGCAGCTTCAAGGGTTTCAGCCACCAGCTGTGTGTCCCGGGGGGTCTCAGCTGGTCTCGGGAGTCTGTCTCACCCAGGGTACACAGAACAGCTGCCCTCAGATGGCTGGGGTGACCTCAGGATAACCTTCCAGCCTGGGTATCTCTGGGATAAGTTTTCACTGCCATCTGTGCTTGAGCATGAAGCGGATATCTGATAAGGCCAGGACGTTTCCTCTTTTGTGAAGAGAACAGTCCTTTGGGGAGAAGGGTGACAGGCCGCGCATCATGCAGGCCCCGAGAGGAGAGGAGACGGGCAGGGGCTGGTGGAGAGGAGGGCTGAGAGGTGCCAGGTGAGGCCGCTCAGCGCCACAGGGCCCGGTGCTATTGGCGCTGCCCTGGGCATCCCACCCTGCACGAGATACGAGGCTGGTCATCCCACCCTGCACGAGATACGAGGTTCAAGTTCAGAGCCGAGCCGTAGGCTGACAGACTTGACCTTGACTATGCCGTTGTTTTCAGACGCCTGTTTTAATGTTTATTCTCGGGACCTGAATGAGGAGGCATGGGGGGAGGGGCCCAGGGCCAGTAGAGGCAGAGGAATGTTCAGACTTCAGAGGCCGGGAAGCAGGGCCCTGGGGCTGGGGTTTGCAACACTGGCCTTTCTGCATTTTGTCGTAAGAAAACAGAGAAAGGTGATGTGGCTCAGAAGGGGCGCAGCTCAAAGGGCCTCCTCCAAAGGCACAGCTCAGGTCCCTGGGGAAGTGGCCTGGGGCTGCATGGGTCAAGATAGATACGTTTCTGAGATGTTTCTGGACAACTCTAGAGCATTCTGCTCGTGGGATGCTCCTACTAAGCCTCCAGGGCCCAGGGATTGAAAGGAATTCTCAGAGCTGAGAGGTTATGCTTTTTTTTTCTGACTGTTCTTGAGGACAGGTTGGGGATTGGGGGTCTGGGGTTTATACAGATCACTGAAGCTGGTTGCCATAGAAACCAGCTCCCAAGCTGCTGCCTGCCATCCCCCTCCTTTAAAAAAAAATAGTGGCCTCAAGAGGGCTTGGCTTGGAGAATCATGGGGATGATTCAGTTGTTTTTCTGTGCCAAGGTTCTTGTGGAGCCGGCAGCCTGGTGCCACCGAGGCCCTGCCCCGAGATTCAGGTATCAGTGAACCGACCTGGGCAGAGGTCCCTTGGGGGCCGCATCCACATGGACGAGTGGGGTTAGGGTGGTATGAAGGTCCTGGTCCCAGTGCTCAGGGGTCTCCTGGCATCCAGAGCGGCTGCCTCAGGGGAGCAGCGAGAACCGACTCACTGCAGCATCCAGGGCTGGCTGTCAGGTGTCGCGTGGGGCATGGTTCTGCTGCTGCCCTCCCAGAATGGATAGAAGCATTATGGCGAGCGATCATCTTCCTCGGGGCAGGCGACTCGGCCAGGTAGAGCTTCCTGGGGTTTTCCCTGAATGAGCTTGCGGGAAAGAGGTTTGGGTTTGGACTGTCACCTTTTCTACTCATCTCCATTAGCTGGGAGGGCGTTAAGTCCTTAATGGCCCCCAGACCCCCAGTGTGGACTCAAGGACCACTGTCTCTGCAGCGGCACACTACTACTTGCTGAGCCCATCCACACTCCCACCCTGCCCTCCCAGCCCGGAGGAGAGGTCTGGGCAAGCCAGGAACTGCCTTTGTGGCCCCCTGAGTGATGAGCTAGGAGACACCCCGAGCTGGTCCCCGAGGGCCCTGGCTAGAAACTGTCTCA
>NW_011494633.1:6139172-6150493 GCF_000754665.1 Bison bison bison | reverse complement strand
GCAGGCTCTGTCGTGGCCCATGGGGCCTGCAGTCTGGCCACAGCCTCCTTCCTTCCCTCCCCAGCCTCATCTTGTCCCGCCCGTCCCTTCCTTGCTCAAGTTCTGAGCTCTTTTCCGCCTCAGTGCCTCTGCACAGGCTGTTCCCTGGAGTGGATGGAATTCGTCCCCACCCCCAGGATCAGGTGCCCCTTCCTGGGGTAAGTCTCTCCAATTAGCCGACTGCAGGGACATTCCCTGTCTGAGGCCCTCAAAACTTTGCACTTTTCCTTCCGACTGTTTGGAGGTTTGTAATTCTTGGTGGGTTATTCTGGCCAGTCTCTCCATTTGGGGATCTGCTTCAAGCTCCTCTGGTCTCCCCTTTGCTGCCCTTGGTGCCCATGTGTCTGTGAAGTTGAAGAGCATCTTGGGTGTGGGGCGTGCAGGACACCCTGGCGGGTCCCTGGCGGCTCCAGGGCGCAGCTGGGAGCAGACCCAAGGAGGGAGTGGGCTTGGGCTGGCTCGCCGGGCTCTGATGGCTGCATGTGGGCGTGCCCTCGGACCTGGGGACCTGCACGGTGGCAGAGAAGAGTGGAGAGAGCGCATTTCACACCAGGCTGCAGGGCTTAGACTTTGTCCTGCAGGCTGGGGGTGGGAGTGATAAGATCAGATTTAAGTGGAAAGAGAGGCCCTGCTTGGGAGGGGAAATTGCCAGCTCAGGATGAGCTCGGGGTAGTAGGGACCCTGCAGTCATTGGAACCTGGCGGTTTTCTGAGACTGAGAGGGACTCATGCCATCTGAGGCTTAGCAGTGCCCCCTCCTCACCCTGGGGGCCCCTCCGTCCTTGGCATGCCTTGCTCAGCCACGACTGGCCAGCCTCTGAGCAGCCTGGGCCAGCACAGCCCACATGCTCCCAGCCATAGACAGCCACCAGTTCCTGCCTCTGTCTCAGTTTTTGCCCGTCCAGCCCCCTTCCTCCTCATGCCTGCTCCCAGCTGACCCCCAGAGCCCCTTTCTCCCTCCAGGGGTCCCTGCATCCACCCGCACCTGTGACGCTCTCTTTCCCTGTTCTGGACTTTGCTGTTCATGGAATCATATAAGACACCTTCTTTGGGAGCTTCCTGGTGGCCCAGTGGTTAGGACTACTCATTGTTCACGGCCTAGAACACCTCAGAGAGGCTCGTCATGGCTCTTAGTCTCTGCCCCAAAGTGACAGGTGCCCGGGGACTCTTGACAGTTTGGTGGCCACTCGGATCCTCTAGGCCCGTGAGTGCCTGCTGGGATCAGAGGAGTAAGAGCCGCCTGTAGGCCTGGGGAGCCGAACACGGTGAACAACAATACCCGGGGCCCTTTTCTTTGAAAACATAAAAAAGGTGCTGAAACACATTCACAGGCATGATGCCCTCAAGACGGGTGCCAGTGCTGAGCGTGTGGAAGCGTTCACCACCCTTACTGTTAGCACCTGGTGTGTGAGAGCAGGCGTAAGGCCATCTGCCCAGGCGGAGCCTTTAGTGACCCCTGAGTCACATAGGCTTATTATTATTGCTATTAATATTCCTTTTAAATATTTATATAATTTATTTCTTTTAAAGGTATTTTAAAAATAAATCTTTTAAGTTTTTTTTTTTTTTTTTTTAATGTGGCCCGTTCTTGTCTTAACCACTGGACTTCCAGGGACGTCCCTGTTATTATTATTATTATTATTCCATGGCAGTAGTACTGCTCTAGCAACCTTATCTGTGACTTTCGGTCCCAGCCAACTTGAGAGCTCTTAACTGTAATTGGAGTCAATTAGACCGTGATTACGAAAGTGTCCCCAAATGGAAGCTGAGCTCTGTGACAGCAGAGCGGAAGAGTGGACTGATTGTAGCCTTAGAGGCAAGGCCGGGTGGTCTTCAGGGGGACTCTGGGTACTGTGCTAGGCTCCACTCTTCACCAGCTGACCCACTGGGGCCTCGGTTGCACCCTGGCCATACCGGGAAGATGCCAGCACGGCAACAGAAGACGTGACCTGAGAACAGTGGTGCCCAAGCAGAAAGGCTGTTGCTATGAACAGTGGCAATCACCTCTAAGACCCCAGCTCCGCTCTCCTCTGGCCCCTGCGGCTCTGAAATGATTCATAGCTGTGTTGACTCAAAGCCTGTCACCCTCAGACAAGCACCGAGCCACTGCCAGCACGGGACTGTGTACTGTGGGCACCCACTAGAAGTAGCAGAAGCAATAGATTTTACTGTTGGCAGCCTTCTAGTCTGATGAAGAAGATAACATCTGAACCGATCAAAAGTTAAGTGAGTTTCTGTCCATTTTGGGGGCAGCACCTGGTAACCTGTGGACCTTCAGGAGAGGGCTCAGAATAGTAACCCTGAGCACCAGTGAAGGGTTTAGGTGGTCACCATGGAGCCATGGAAGAGGCCACATTTTCTTGAGCACATCCCAAGGGGCCCTCTCGGCCATGGGCATTGCACATCTCATATCTTATTTGGTACTTATATCAATCCATGGAAAAATGGAATTACTTCCCCATTTTTCATGTGACAAAGCTGAGGCCCAAGGAAGTTATTAAATCACTTGCTTATAGTCACTGAGGAAGAAGGTAGCTTGTGTTCTTTTCAGAGATGCCTCAGAGGGGCCAAGGCCTGCCCACTGACAGACCCCTGGGCGGCGAGGGCCAGTGATGCCGGGTCACTGTCTGGCCGTGCCAGACTCTGACCCTGCTGGTGCCACCCGATGATGAAATAAATGTTGGCTGGATGGAGGCCAGGGAGGCAGAGCTGGGTGGATCTGGTGGCCCTGGCCCCAGGACAGGATTCCTGGGGTGGCTGTGAGGTCAGCCTCCCCGTGACAGCTGCCCCAGGTCAGGAGGCCCCTCTTCCCGCGGCGGAGGTGGCCACACAATCTGGCCATTGTGCGCCCAGGCCAGGCCGCCAGGCGGTGGCTGTGAATCGCTCTTTCTGCCCTAGGGAGCGTGGTGCCCTTTGGGGCCGTTAACTGTCTGCAGGGCCTTTCTCTGTTGAGAGGGAGGCCGGCCCTCTAAGGAGACGCTCAACTTTATGACCCTGTTACCTGCCCAGAGCAGAGCTGGACTTTGTACGGCAGGGGAAGGGACACCGCCCCAGGGCCTGAGCTCACTCTGGGAGCTGGCCGCCTTCCCTCTGTGTGTGTAGACAGTTTTTCACGGCACAGGGTTGGTGGTTTGCTGGCTTTTAGAACGTTTGCTAATAGTACATTTTCCCCAAATGGTAGGGAAAACTTGTGTACAAGTTTTGTGATGTGTACAAGTGTGTACACGTTTTGTGTTTGTGTACACGTGATGTGATGTACACATCATTTCAGGGTTCCTTAGCTTGGTCCTGTGGGTGTGTTGGGCTCCTGGGTTTTGGGTTTTGGAAATCGAGAACTCCAGCCAAGAGGTTTGTAGTCGGTGGGTTCGTCATTTCAGGAACGTCTATGGCAGGAAGGTCTCTTCCATGCTCCTCCTGGCCTGTGTGGGGCCATGACCTACTGACTTGCTTCTGTGCAACCCGTGTGGTCTGTGTGCCCACGATTAAAGCCTGTGTGGTTTCTTTCAGCTTCGTGTAATAAATCACAAAGCCTCTCACCAGCCAAGAGTGAAGCTGCTCTGGTGGCCACGTGCTGGGGCTGCCGACCTCTGTCCTCTGGGGACGGACAGAGTGGGGCAGGAGGACCTTCCCGTGCTGACTCGGGTCCAGGCCCCTGCCTCAGGCCTCCCACACCCTCTGGCTTCCAGTCCCTGTCCTGGCCTGTATCTCTGTCCGTTGATCCGTGAGATCATTTGTCAAATAACCATTACGTCATTTATTCCACAAGCCTCAATTAAGCACTTATTGTGTGCCAGGAATCTTAAAAGACATCACAGATACAAAAAATAAGACAGTTCAGGTGGACACAACCCCTGTCCGCACAGATCTGTATTTGGTGTGTGTGGCGGGGAGCTTCCCAGGTGCCATTAGTGGTAAAGAACCACCCTGCCAATGCCGGAGACACACGAGACGTGGGTTTGATCCCTGGATTGGAAGATTCCCTGAAGAAGGGCACGACCTTCCAATATTCTTGCCTGGAGAATCCCATGGACAGAGGAGCTTAGTGGGCTATAATCCATGACTGAAGCGACTTAGCTTGCACACGCGCACGCGCGCGTGTGTGTGTGTGTGTTGCTATAGGTGAGGCAAGGGTTCATACTAACAAAACATAAGTAAATGGAGGAAAAGTAATATAGTCTCCAATCATGATTAAGTTCTGTGCTGTGTGTGTGCTGAGTTGCTCAGTTGTGTCTGACTCTTTGTGACCCTGTGGACTGTAGCCCGCCGTGCTCCTCTGTCCATGGGATTCTCCAGGCAAGAATACTGGAGTGGATTGCCATGCCCTCCTCCAGCAAATCTTCCTGACCCAGGGATCGAACCTATGTCTCTTGCATCTCCTGCATTGGCAGGTGGATTCTTTACCACTGTGCCACCTGGAGAAGCCTGTGGCAAGTTCTCAGAAGAAGAAAAATCAAGGCCTGTCATAACCTGGAGATTCTTATCACCTCTCTGAGGAGGTGACACTTGAGCTGGGGCCTAAAAGCCTGGTAAGCAGGGAGAGGTTGTGGAGCAGGCCGAGGGGATGTGTCAGGATGGTATGGGGGCCTGTGGGCCTGGAATAGGCTGGTGCAGCCCAGCACAGTGGCGAGTGAGAGTGTCCAGCCCAGGCCTGCGACTGCCACTGCTCAGGAGAGGGCAGAGATGTGCAGCCGGAAGTGAGACAGTGGTCTGCAGCACCCGGGGTCACTGCCAGGGTCACGGTTGGCAGCCACAGCCGTCTCTGTTCTCCTGCATCCAGAGGCTGGGAAGGCAGCTGAGTGCAGGGGTGAGGGGCCTCCGTGGCCTGAGTGGCCCTGGGTCCCAGAGTTCAGCGGCAC
Organism: Bison bison bison; assembly: GCF_000754665.1. Taxonomy (NCBI): domain Eukaryota; kingdom Metazoa; phylum Chordata; class Mammalia; order Artiodactyla; family Bovidae; genus Bison; species Bison bison. Next base: position 6,145,599 of record NW_011494633.1, on the reverse strand, counting down.
CCTGCAAACTCTGCTGTGATTCCAGGCAACTCCTCTGTCTCCCCACTGACAGTGGCATGGGCATCCTAAGTCCTGGCGGTAACCTGGCACACCCAACGGAGCAGGCCAAGGACCCTGCAGGCCTCGGGGAGCCGAGAGTCTGAATCTGGCTGGAGGCTGCAGCCTTGGGTGGGGCGGGCAGAGCCGGCTTTTGGCCTGGTTCCGGGGATGCGGCCCGAGGGCAGGGGCTGCTCCACCGGCTCACCTGAACAGGTGGGTGGAGAAGGCGCACGGGGTTAGGACAGGTGCTTCGGGAGTGAGGGGGCCGCTGCTGAGCTGGGCTGACACCGAGCTCCTGGGGCCAGGCAGCCCCTCTCTGGTGTTCACTGTGCTCAGCTGTGATGCCGCTGGGACCCCCTCCAGTCCCACCAGTGGCCGCTGAGTGGAAATGCCAGCCTGTCCTGGTTGAGAGTCAGCCCCTGGAGAGGTGCCTTCTCCCGGCGGCACCCAGCCATGCACATCCCCCACCGGTCCCAAAGCTGGTGTGTGGCCGCAGTCTCTGCTTGCTCGAGGGCCTGAGCAGTGCCCTGGCACTGTGACAGGGCATGTGGCTTTGTTCAGGTGCACAGCCTGGCCCGGGCACCTCGCCAGCCTCCCGCAGACGGGAGGTAGAGGACGCCTACAGATTTGGTGCTGAGGTCCAGGGGCAGAAAGAGGGGTATTGTTCTAGTCCGGGGCCTGGGAAGGAGGGGAGAGGGTGTTTGTTGTCTCAGATGGTAAAGTGTTCCGTTTCCTCCCCGCCCTCTCTTCCTCAACATTCAGGGGTTATCCGTTGGTGGGATCGCTTTTCTTCACGGACTTTCCATCAGTTCTGTGAACAGCAATGTCTCTACCATGGGGACCGTGGTTTTCTCTCTGATGGCTGAGCGAGGCGCGTGATGCTGCAGACCGTCTGGGAAGATGACCCAGGGGTGGATGGTTGTGGGTGGCATCTGGCTTTGGGATGGGATGAGGGCCTGTGACCTGGAGGCCACTGGTGGGCACTTGGCACACCCAAGATGTTCAGGCCCATCTCACCCCGTCAGGCAGTCTTCCCCTAGTCCCCCAGCCGCGTCCCCTATCCCTGTCTAGAAGGGGTTTCCCTCAGCTCTGTCCGTGGCACGGGTCCCGTATAGTTCATCTCTGGATTCTTCCAGTGTCCTGCCCTTTCTGAAACCCTTGTTCTGGGGCTTGTTTCCCAGCAGGGACAGGTGGGGGTTATGGCTGGCGCTCTGTTGCAGGAAGCCTCGTGAACACTCCAGTGTTTCTCCCGCCTTCTCCCCTGGGACCGTGAGTGCTACCAGCCTGTTCATGCTCTGTGGCTCTGGTGGGTTCCTTAGGTGTGGCTTTCCCTGCGTCCTCTCTGTCTGGCTCTCCACCATCTGGTGTAGCTAGCACGTGTGGCAAATTTAAGGAGTTTTTTCCTCCCCCTGCTACCCAGGCATCCAGTCCCCATCTGGGGGGTGGGGGGCAGCAACCCAGAGCCTTTTCAGGGAGTTCTGTGTTCGGGAGCAAAGGCGGTCATCCCATCCCCTCACAAAGCCATTGTTTTGTGTGGTCTGTTTTGGAAATGATTCTATAGCAGTCCTTCCTTCAGGCTGCCTTATTCTTTTTAATGGCTGCATAGTATTCCATCAAATGGCCTTAAATCCTTTTCTTAACCCATCCTCTACTGCTGGACACTTAGAACGGTTCCCGTCATGTTTTGAAAATGCTGTAGGGAGTAAATATCCTTGACCATATACATCTTTGCGTGCCCATGTGGGGAATTATGTGGGAAAAATACCTAGAAATAGAAATGCTGAGTTTATGTCTTAATTTTGGCCGTTTCCCAATGTCTCTCCATAGAAGTTGCGCCAGCAGCACTCCCACCAAGCAAGTCCTGCCCCTGTTCCACCCCTCTGGGAGGTGTTTCTAATCAGTTTCATTTGGCACCAAGTCACAGAGAATCCAAGCGTGCCGGGACCTAGTACTCACCTCCTCATCCTGTTGTTTTTTTCCTGCTGGGCACTCAGGGTCCTGGGAAGGGCAGTGTGTGAGCCAGGCTCACTCAGCCTGCCTGGGCCTTGAACCTGCTCACCTTGCTCCTGTCTAGTACTCATGTGCACCCAGCCTTTCTCCTCCGTACTCCCTGTGCGAGAAGGGCCTGGCCTCTTGGCCTGAGCTCCCGGGTTTAAATAACGGGTCTGAAGAGCAAAATAGGCTGAGGGGTAAATTGCACCATCGTTTTCCTTTCAGAACCTCTGCCAGGTCACACACAATATTGTGCCAAAGGTCAGGCAGCATCTCGGTTCTTCCTGTCCGGTGAAATCTGGCGCACGTGCCCCCAAGGCCAGCGCTTTGCCTGACACGCTGCCCAGGACATGTCCCTTCCAAGCTCAGCCACTTAGCCTTGCACACCGCTGGACGAGTCACCGCCAAGCTCAGGGCTGGCTCGTCACTCCCCAGCCCAGAACCTGTTGCTTTAGGATCAAGTCCAAACCCCGTGGCTGGTCCGTCTCCAGCTGTCTCTCCCTGCTGTCTTCACGTAGCCTCCCCTTTGAGAGCTCTGTCCACCCAACCACGTGGGCGGCCTCACCCCATGCCTCTGTTTTTGCTGTCTCCTCTGCTTGGAATGTCTTTTCGTGTGTCCCATGCCTGTGACCCTTTGTGGCTCGGCGTCACCGACTTCCAGAAACTCTCTCTCCTCCTCTCTTCCCCTCTCCCCCGTAGCTGGATTACTCCCTCTACCCACACCCCAACATGGCAACACTGCCCTACTCGATTATTATCAGTCACCCCACATCTCTGTCCACTTATGAGCCCCCAGTGAGAGGGGGTGGGATGTGGCTGCTCTGTGGCTGTCACACACACACACACACACACACACACACACACACACACGCTGTCACCCTCCCTGGTCTTGTGCTGTCACACACACACACACACACACACACACACACACACACACACACACACTGTCACCCTCCCTGCTCTCCTGCTGTCTGGGAGGCCTCAGGCTGGGCGCTCAGACACTTGAGAGCTCTCTGGAATACAAACGAGGTTTCATTAAAACCGAGGCGCCTGCTGATGGGAAGCCCTGCTCTCCCCGGGAGCCATTCGGGAAGAGTTAGAGAAGCAGCAGTGGGTGCAGGGTGTCGTCTAGATGCCCGGCTAGTTTGAGGGGGAATGGAGAGGCAACTGGTGATGGCAGAGAAAAGTCTTGTGGTGTGCGTAGGCTTAGTTGAGCTAGCGGGTGGGCATCTGTCCCCGACCTGGAGCCGTCATCTGTCTGTTGCTCGTGTGCCGTCCCTCTGGCTTTCTGCCCTCTGCTCTGTCCCACGGCCCCAGCGAGCTTGTCCTGTGCAGTCACCATGCTGTGCACAGCTCAAGGGCAGCAGGCCTGGGGCCCCTGTGTACCAGTCTGGCTCCATTCAGTACCTGAAGAGCTGTCTTCTTTGTTTATCACATTGTGGAACCAACGAATCCTAGAACTTAAGAGTCAGAACGGATGTTTTAAATGTTATCCTGACTCTTTGGTTTATAGATGAGAAAACTGAGGTCCAAATAGCTTATGACCTTCAGAAGCATACGTAAAATTAATAGCGATTCTAGGACCTGAACCCAAATTTCTAGACTCTGCCTGTACCTTAACTTTCACAGTGTCTCAGAGTCCTGGTGCTGAGATCAGGACTGTCCCAGTGCTGTGGCTGGCCTGATGGAAGTGGTCTGCCAGTGATTGGAAGGTACAAACCTTGGCTGACTGTCAGGGACAGTCGCATAGGTTGTATACTGCATGCGCAGGTCAGTAGACTGCAAATGACACTGCGTGACTGGACTTGGCAGTCCGTCGTATATTCTGGTATACATGAATATATATATTCTGGTATATTCTGGATGCTGCCACAACCTTCTCTTGGCTCCTGGGAGCCCACTCTCAAGGCTTAGCTGCAGGAGTCAGACCCAGCCTTGTTCCAGATCCCACTGCCTCTTTAGACCCTCAGCATATGATTGTTGAGCAGCTTCGCATGCTAGGGTTTGGCTAGGGCCATGGCTGCCTGGCACGTTGTGTGACATCACAGCACCACTGGGGCCTAGTGTGGATTCTTCAGGAGTATGTTTGATAGTGGTTTTCTGTAAGCTCTAATGAACAGGCGGGTATTCGGAGTGGTGTCAGAAGGCTTTGCCTGGGGGGACCTTGGGTCCTGGCCTTGGTTGATGACAGGTGTCAGTGGTTTGCCCAGAGGGTTGGTTGGTGGTTCTCCCAGAAAGCTCTGCTCGGCCCGGCTCATGATCTCATAGTCACCTGGAGCTGCCCTCCAGTGACAGGTCTCACTCTCTGCAGAAGTGCGCGTGTGCCTCTGAAGGGGGCATTGCTGCTGACGCCGCTGCAGTCTTAGACCTCCCTCTGGGGGCCCATTTCCTCAACCCTGCAGCGCCCACGGCCACCCGCCTGTGCACCCAGCACGAGTCCTTCCCTCGGTGCCACACAGCTCCCCTCACAGAGGCTGCTGTGGACTCCGGCGTCTGGCCGTGTCGTTTGCCTGCTCTCCCAGGAAGGGTCTGTCTTCAGTTTGTCTGGACCCAGGGTTGGGGACAGATGCAGACTGCCCCAGGTCCCTGGGGGCCTTTGGAAGCAGGGCGAACCAGGGTGCAGGCCCTGGGGTGGTCGGAGGAGCAGGTGGGCCCATAGCCTTTCCTCTTTTTTTTAGCCTTTCCCTGAGCTGGACCCCATGTGCAGGTGCCCGGCCTCACGGCGGAACCAGCAGACTAAAGGCCTCAGCTTGGCTTGGCAGAACATGAGAAAGGCTTATTGCTTTTTTCCTTTTAACATAAATTTTAAAAGAAAGTAAGAAAGTTTTCAGATATGAGAAAATGTAATTTTTTTTTGCAAGTCACAGAATTAGTTCATGACACCAAGAGTCGAAGACCCTGGGGCCCTCAATTCCCAGGATAGTTTTCTTTCCACTAAACCATCATGACTTGATGCTTAAAGGAAAGGTTCCGCCTCGCCTCCTGGTTATCTGTGGGCCCATGTTAAGAGTGCCCCATCTTTTCTGTTTTATATAAATAAATAAATAATGGAAAATTCTAAAACAGTTCTAAAAAAATGAATGAACCTGAGTGACCCAGGCTTGCAGCTGGAACTGAGATGCTTCTTTTTGTTTACCCAGTTTTGCCACGCCTTGCTTCACTGACTGGAGGGCTCTAGAGCCAAAGGGCATGGGTTCAGATCCTGGCTTGGCTACTTCCTAGCTGGGAGAGCCTGGTCAAAGTACTGAGGGTCTCTGAGCCTCAGTTTCTCTGTCTGTCCAATGGGGCTGTTCATAGGACCTACTGCATAGGGTTGTTGTGACGAATAAAAGGCCAGTTCCTGCAAGGTATAGGACATTGTCCTGCACTTGCTGAGTGTTTAGGAAAAGCTAGCTGCTGTCATGATTACTGTTGTAGCTGTCAATAATAGTAACACATCCTAGCATCCTGCCAGGACTCCCATCGTGATATCAAGACCAGAGGAACCAGAAGCTTCCTGGCTTTCACCCACCACTTGGTGTGGAAGGAGCCCGCTAAACGGCCAGGCTTTGTGGCATCAGCTCAACCATCCGGGCTCAGGTCATGCTCTCAGGAAGAACCAGAAGGAGTGAGATTATGCTGAGTAAGCCCAAGGTCACCTCCGTTCCCGTAAAAACCCCCACAAGTAATTTTTAACAGCCACAAGGAAGTAATTTCAGTTCTTCCTCAGTGTTCGTTCGGTGGCTGTTAACTGAAACGCAGACCTTGACTCCTGGGATCCTGGGAGTCTGCCTGGAGCGTGTCTTCTGTGCGTGGCATGTTGAGTCTATCTGATGCTGATGCTTACCTGCTTCTGGAACCACGTGATGACCCAGATTCCGAAATCCCCCTGGGGTCAGCACAGAAGGTTGTTGTCACTCCCAAGGGGTCACCGCCACTTTCGGTTGATGGCTGCCAGGGCCATGGGGGGCGATGCATGGTGGAATTGGGTCCCATTTTCCCTTTTTGATACTTCACATGGGAAGTGGAGTCCTAGACAGGGTGAGCACCAGGCAGGCCACAGTGCATAGCAGGAACTATAACCAGAGCCTTGCTGTTTAGTCCAGTGCTTGCTTCCCAGCTCACCCACGCCCCCTTAGGAACTGAAGTATAACAACATAAAGTGTATGTGTTGTGAGCAGCTTGAGGACTTTTTGCCACAGATAGGCCGTGTACCTAGCACCCCATCAAGCAGAAGAGCAGTGCCACTCCCCTGAGCCTGGTCCGGCCCTGCCCCGCCCGGCCCGGCCCTGCCCTCTCTGTCCTCAGCCGTGGGCAGTGAGCTCCCTTCCTACTCACGGTGCAGAGCTCCTGTCCTCCCCCATGACATCCTCTTCCCGGGGTGGGGGACAGGCCGCTGGAGGGAAGGAGGCCGATT
>NW_011494633.1:6121124-6138981 GCF_000754665.1 Bison bison bison | reverse complement strand
CTCCTCTGCCTCTCCCTCCAGGCTGCAGGTTAACATGCAGAAGTGCTTGGTGGGGGAGCGGGCACTTAGCTCACCTAGCCCTGCACATGCTCCGCTGCTAGCATCCACGTGCTGTCCTCTGTCCAGCCTCCATGGAGGTTGAGAGCACCCCAAGGACAGGGCCTCCGGCTCCTCCCACTGTGGGGCTTGCCTCAGTGTCTGCTGGATGTGACTGCCCAGGAAACCGTCTTTCAAACAGCCGGCCACCTGGAGACCCAGCAAGGAGACCGCTTGTTCGTGGGAGGTCAGGGCAACTCCCAGCCTCTCCATGCTCCTCCCCCTCGCCGGCCCCAGGCTTCGGTGTGTTTGCTGTTTTAGACCTGCCCAACTCAGCTGTGCACAGGTGAGGACCGAGGCTTATGGAAGCCCAGCCTCGCAAGTGGGGAAGGCAGGACTGTGCCAAGTCTGGCAGCTTCAGCTCTTAACATGTGTAACCTCTTCCCAGCAGTGACCTTTGCTTGACAGAGAAGGAAGCTGAGGCCTAGGGAAGAGCCGAGATGCCCAGCTTGCTGTGTGGTGGTGCTTCCTCCATCCCAGCTCCCCTAGCCCTCAGAGGCATAGATTTCCACCTGTCCATCACGTCTGAATCCCCAGTCCTCCTGTCGGGGTTGGAGGACACAGCCCAGTGGACAGGCTTCCCCTTCCTGGGTCCTGAACGTGATGAGGTGAGGCCATGCCCGGGCCCTCCCTCGCTGCAGAGCACCAGGTCCGAGGCAGGTCGCATCCTGGACACAAGCTCCTGATGTGGATGATGTCCAGTTTAGTTTTTGTGGAGTTTTTTTTGCCTGTACTTTTCGTATCATATCTCAGAAACCATTGTCTGATCCAAGGTCTCGAAGATTTACAGAGATGTGTTCTTCAAAGAGATTTATAGTTTTAGCTCTTACCTGATAGGATTTTTATGTAAAGAAATGATACTTGTGAACCCCTGTATCCAGTGGCCTGCATGTAGCCAGTCCTGGGCAAATAGGAGCTGCTAGTATTTCGAATTATGATCAATTATTTTATTGATTATCATCTTTACCCTGTCGTCTCTCATTGTGTTTCCCATCTGGGTGCCTGCCTCCTGCTCTTTCCTGAAAGTTTGTGTTGCTGTTTGAACTCATTTCTGGCACAGTTGGGGGGGATGGGGAGTTGAAGATGGAGGATTTCATTACTTCCCCCACTCCTCCCCATTTCTCCCCAAACTTTTTTTTTTCCTTTTTTTCAAGTTGATTTATTTTTAATTGGTGGATAATTGCTTTACAGTATTGTGCTGGTTTCTGCCATACCTCAATATGAATCAGCCACGTGTACACACGTCCCCTCCCCCTTGAGCCTCCCTCCCGTCTCCCTCCCCACCCCTAAACATTTTGTTTTGGAAAACTTAAGAATGCTTGAGAGGCTGTGGCAGTGTCTTCCCCCATCCATCACTGGCTTCAGCGGCCAGCAGCTTGTGGGCGCTCCGCTCTAACCTGTGTCTCACCTCCTTCCCTCCCCCACCCCCCGCACCTGGTCATCGTGAAGCAAATCCCAGACATTGTGTTTAATCTGTAAATTGTTTTAGTATGCATCTCTGAAATATGAGTCACCACTTCCTCTTTTTTTCACTGAACTAAAGTTGATTTATAATGTGTTGATTTCTGCTCTACAGCACAATGTAGAGCATATGTGTATGATGTTATACATATATATATATATATTCTTTTAAAATATTTTTTTCCATTATGGCTTATCACAGGATATTGAATATAGTTCCCTGTGACCCTGCTGCTAAGTCTCTTCAGTTGTGTCTGATTCTTTGCATCCCCATGGATTGTAGCCTGCCAGGCTCCTCTGTCCATGGGATCCTCCAGGCAGGAATACTGGTGTGAGTTGCCATTCCCTTCTTCAGGGGATCTTCCTGATCCAGGGATCGAACCTGGGTCTCCTGCATTGCAGGCAGATTCTTTACCATCCGAGGCTCCAGGGAAGCCCCAGTTCCCTGTGCTGCCACTCTCTAAAGAGACCTGTGGCGTTTGGGAGAAGTGGGCCAGAGCCCTGTTACCTCCTGAGGATCCAGGGGGCGGGTCCTGGGCGCCTCGCCTGCTGCCCTGTGAGGAGCAGGCAGCTGGGTTCCGTCAGGACCCGAGCTGCCCTGGAGGGTGGCTGCCGTGGGCGGGGGATTGTGTTGTGCCCCGAGGGTCCATGGGCCAGCCTGGGGCAGCCCAGGTGCTCACCCCGAAGTGCAGCGCTGGCCTTGGCCGTCAGTCTGCTGGACGGGGCAGGGCACAGCAGTCTCAGAGGCCTCCAGTCAGGTTGGGCCCTAAGTGTCTCTATGCCTCAGAGTCATGGGCCTCCTTTTCATTTTCTATCTACCAACTCTTTCTTTTTTTTTTTGAATTTTTATTTATTTTGGTTGCACCGTGTAGCTTGCAGGATCGCAGTTCCCCCACCAGGGACCGAACCTGGCCACGGCAGTGAACGATTAGACCCCAGGGAACTCCCCATACCCTTTTCATATCTGTCATCTCCTCGCTGTCCACGCAGTTTCCTGAGACAGGTTTTATTCAGAATGTACATTTACCCACAGGAAAGGGAACATCAGAGATTTAATTCCAGGTTCTTCTTCACGGACATAGAGTGACAGAGGCGGGATTTGAACTCAGGACTCCCACCTGCATTTTGTCTTCAGAGGAGAGCAAATCCTCGTGTTGCAGTCCTGCTCCTTTCCGGGCTGTAAATGCGGAGGAAACAGGATCTCCTGTGCTCATCTCAGTCCTCTCATTCGGCTCAGATTCCCTGCGGGGAAAGCTCGACCCCAGCCTGCCTCCGCCCCGGCCCAGCAGAGGGCCAGGTGCCCCTCTCAGCTTCACAACCCCTTGGGCCTTGGGGGCATCTGGCTGGTCTGTGCCCCTTTGTCAGTATTATCCAAACCTCCCCCGGCCCTGCTGACCCCAGGCTGTGTATTTCTGCATTTCTTTTGCCTTGGCTTCTCAAAGCCAGGCTCCCCCTAGTTAACTTCCAGAATGCCTTTCTAGGTGTTCGAGACAGGCCTTCTAACAGAAATGTGTTTACCATTTGCCATGGAGATGGTTTGGGCCTTTATTCCTCCAAGTGCTGATAAAATGATACTGAGCACTCACCCTTCCAGCAGTGTGTTTGGTAATTCTAAGAGACTTGTGAAAAATGCATGAGGCCCGCGATACAATAGATAAGCTGAAAGGCTTGGAAGAAAATCCGCTTGTGGATAGTGGGGTGATTGGAAAAAACTCCTTCTTTGTCCTGAAAGAGATTGTGTTCAGGAATAATTCTTCTCTTAATCCTGATGCTTTCATCCCGGGTCCAAAGCTTGTTGGCGCCTGCTTGTCAGATCTTTCCCACTTTGGTTTCTTCTAGCATCTTTGGCTTCAGTTCACGTCTTAATGAGCCCGAGTTCTCTCTATAGAGGCCACTGCCCTAAATGAACAAAAGTGGGACCAGAACAAGCTTTGTGTTATCTGGCAACTGTGTGGACAAGTCTTCTCGGTAGTGCAGTGGGGATATTTGAGGGGAGAGGGGTCATGGTTTACTGGCCCTTGGTGGCTGGGGGAGAAGCGGAAGCGACGTCTCCGATGCTGCCTCCCCTTTGGAGGAAGGCAGGGAGCGTGCGTGTCCCTGTCGTTACCTGTTGTGTCTCTACCACATGGCTGCCCGGCTTGTTGCAGAGCAGCCTCATGTGTGGCCTTGAAGCATGCCGCATAAACACCACTCCTAGGCTTCTCCAGCTTAGACTCACAAGTCACAGATAAGGAAACCGAGACGAGAGATGCCAAGTGGCTCGTCCAGGGTGACAGTGGGAGATGACGGCAACCGGGGGCGGGGGTTTCTCGGTCCCTCGCTCTTCCCTCTGTGCCAGGCTTCTCCCTGCGGGCTCGGGGATGGGGAGGTGGGCAGTGGTGGTGAGGGCATCACGAACTTTTCGTTTGTAACTCAGAACGTGAATACGTCAGCCAGATTGAGTAGGGGAAACCCTCGAAGGCTGTCATTTGTCCATTGTTTGCAGGACAGGATGCCGCTGTGGGTGATGCGAAGTTTGTTGAGTGGATAACCTTTTCTTTTTCTTTAATCCTTAGTGTAGAGTTTAGTCTGCTTTAATTGAATCATGAAGTTTGTGTGTGTGCCTGTTAAGTCGCTTCAGTCGTGTCTGACTCTTTGTGACCCTAGGGAACGTAGCCCTCCAGGCTCCTCTGTCCGTGGGAGTCTCCAGACAAGAACACTGGAGTGGGTTGCCATGCCCTCCTCTAGGGGATCTTCCCGACCCAGGGATTGAACCAGCATCTCTTATGTCTCCTTGCATTGGCAGGCAGGTTCTTTACCGCTAGCGCCGCCTGGGAAGCCCTGATCATAAAGTTCATCATAATCTAATTCCAAGTAATCTCTCGAAGTTTACCTACGTTATTCTCTTAGATTTCACCCTTCAAACTTTATTTTTTTAAAAAAATGTCAGCATTTCACTTTTATTTATTTTTTATAATTAATTTGTATTGGAGTCTATGTAGTTGCTTTACTTGAGTGGATGACCTTTTAACATGAGGACATGGTCTGATTGTATCATATATTGCAGTCTTGGTGTCTCCCGAGTGACAGGCCCTGGTGTCAGTATAGGCCTAGTTCTGAGGGACACACTCTGGGGAAGGAACCATGCCGATGGTGGGAGTTGCCTCTGGGGATCTGGCAGCAGAGAGGTACCGGTGCACAGATGAGGCTGCGGCCATAGGAGAGAGAATGGCTCCTTGGCCTGAGGACAGCCCTGGATAGACCTTCCTGAAGGACACCTCTGAGCTCGTCCCCCGTCCCCTCTGGGTCCAGATGTGGGCTCTGCCTTACCAGTGCTGGCCCGTCTGTGTGAGCCGGGCAGCGGGCCAGGCTCTCAGGAAGAAGAGGCATGAAGGCAGCTTGTCTTCTGCACTTGGGTCTGCAGACGCGTGCTGGAGAGGACCTTCTCGGGGCGAGAGCGTATAGGCGCCGTGGACTTCACAGGTGTGAGGACGGGAAGACGGCCTCCTCAGATGTGTGTTGTACTGGCCACCCCTCGGGAGCAGAGACATTTAAAAATAAAAAATTCAAAGACACCAATGAACCCATCACCAGATACTCTGGTATGGAACACCAGGCAGGAGCAGATTTCAGAGAGGGAGATATGAATCTCTGGCTTTTGTGTTGAGAGCTCTTAAAAATGATTCCTAGGAACCAAAATAGGTTCACTGGGGGAAAAAAAAAAAGAATAATCCCAATGGCACATTCTTTTTGCTGATAAGGTTTGCTAGAAAAGAAGCATTATGGCTTTTCCCCCTGGCCTCTGCTGACCTCACAGAGGGAGCTTGTGGAGTTGGAGGGGAGGGTGAATTAAGCTGGTGTGTTTATTCCCTGGGGCTCCCACAACAAAGTACTATAGACCAAGTGGCCTAAAACACAGAAGGTTATTCTCTCAGTTGAGGAGACTGAAAGTCTGAAGTCAGGGTGTCTGTGGGGTTGGTTCGTTCTGAAGGTCTGAGCGGGAGGGTCGTGGTGGCTGTGGCCATCCTTGCCTTGCAGCTGACCTCACTCAGAGTCTCTGTCTTCACACAGCCCTCTCCCTGTGTGTCTTTGGTCCCCATTTTCCTCCTCTTGAAGATACCAGTTGATGGATGAGGGTCTATCTGAATCCAATATGACCTCACATTAACTTGATTCCCTTGTGGCTCAGCTGGTAAAGAAGCCGCCTACAATGCAGGAGACCTGGGTTCGATCCCTGGCTTGGGAAGATCCCCGGGAGAAGGGAAAGGCTACCCACTCCAGTATTCTGGTCTGAGAATTCCATGGGGTCACAGAGTAGGACATGACTGAGCGACTTTCACTTTCACTCTCATTGACTTGATTCCATCTCCAAAGACATTCTCTCCAAACATGGTCAAGTTCACAGGGACCAGGGGTTAGGACTTGAACAGATCTGGGGGTGGGCGTGCACAGTTCAACCCACAGTAACAACAGCTGGTGAATGGCCTTCCTTACAGCCAGCCTCCTCTCTGAGCCCATCTCCTGTAATGCCAGCGTCCCTCACTTTTGTCTTTAGCATCATAGAGTTTTAGGGCCAGAGGGATGGTCTCTTCTACTTTGTCTGCCTGACAAGCTGCTCTCCCCCACTGACTTGGGGCTCCTCGAGTCATAGAGGTGCCCCATGGCAGGGCCACGATCCTGTGTTTTTTTTCCTGGAAACATCTTCCTGTGTCTTTTGTTGAATTCCTGTTTCAGATAATGGTTTTTTGTTCTTAATGTGCCTTAATGTTATTTCCCCAAGAAGACTGTAAAGACTAATCTTATCACAGTTCTGCTTACCTGTCCATGGTCTACTGTGAAGCTGCTGCTGCTGCTGCGTCGCTTCAGTCGTGTCCGACTCTGTGCGACCCTATAGACGGCAGCCCACCAGGCTCCCCCGTCCCTGGGATTCTCCAGGCAAGAACACTGGAGTGGGTTGCCATTTCCTTCTCCAATGCACCAAAGTGAAAAGTGAAAGTGAAGTCACTCAGTCAGGTGCGACTCTTAGCGACCCCATGGACTGCAGCCTACCAGGCTCCTCCGTCCATGGGATTTTCCAGGCAAGAGTACTGGAGTGGGGTGCCATTGGGTATTAATAAGCACTTGTTGGAGTGGGCACCCGAGGGTCAGGTGGCTGGCCTATGTCACGTGTTTCATCACCTTCTCACAGACCTACAGAATCCTGGCATCCCACTCTCCCCAGCCCTGCCTCAGAAGCCTTCAGGGCAGGGTCCTGGCCCCTCTCACTGAGCGTAACCCACCCTGGGAGCAGGTCTGGTTTCCGGTGAGGCTCTATCCAGGAGTTGAACCAGCTGATCAGAACCCAGTGGTTCTCCTTTTCTCACCTCTGGTTTCTCAGTTTGGGCTCTGTTTTGAGCTTGGCTCCATCATGCCTGTCTCCTTCAGATCTTAGGATGACTGCTCCCAGCTGCCCAGTCTCCCAGCTTCCTCTTGTCCTCCAAGAGGGAGAGTGTCCCAGCATTCCCAACAAAAGTGCTGAGCCTACCTCTGATTGGATGGACTCTGGTCACATGTCCTCTCCTGAGACAGCAGCCCCAGGAGGTGGAAAATGCTGATTGGTCTAATCAAAGTCATGTGATCCCAGTGGGGCTAAGTGGAGCCTGTGTCCTGAGACCAGGTGATGCCCCAGCCAGAAGTCAGGCCTGGTGGGAGGACGGAGAACAGAGGGATGGATGCGGGGAGGGCACACGGGATGAAATCTTGCTTGTCAGCCCCGTTGCAGCATCAGTCTCCCTTCTCTAACCAGAAGAAGTGTGTTTTCCTTCCAGGAATACATTGATGCCCACCCGGAGACCATTGTCCTGGACCCTCTTCCTGCCATCAGGACCCTGCTTGACCGGTCCAAGTCCTATGAGCTCATCCGGAAGATCGAGGCCTACATGAAAGGTACGGACTCCAGTGGCTCGGCCCCGATGGCAGTCGGCCCACCTCGTGGACATAAGGCGGTCCTTGCTTGGGTGAGAGATGGGGTCTGGTCGTTTTAAGCACTTTGACACAGGAAGCAGTTGTACATTCTGGGGAGGGCCTTTCCTTCTCCCTCCGTGACTGGCAGAGTTAGGTAATGAAAGCCCCAGGGTGCTTTTTGGGGGAGTAGCTCTAGCCACATCAAGACAGATTTGTTTTGTTGTCTTAAACCCATGCATGTGATGAAATATCCAGATAACACAGTGGTTAGAGAGCAGAAGTGTGTGAACAGCTCAGCGGCAGGCAGGCAAGGGGAGTTATGTAACTGGGCAAAAGAGACAAACAGAGAAATTAGAGGCCTTTAATCAAACGCGTGGAGATATGTCATGTGGCGGCTGGACCTCACAGGGGTACGTGTTATTCTTGCAGGCCGGCACCTCCCACTTAGCCGCGGGAGTGTCTCCTGCCAGCTGCCGGCTCCTGCCCCAGAGGACTCACGCTCCCCGCGTTCCCGGGCAGGGCAGCACCAGAGATGTCAGACCGCCTTCCCAAGGTGTCTGTTTATGTGAGAAGGGCGTTTCAGAAAGATTCACGCTCAGTAAGCTCTTAATTCTCCGCCTGTCTACACAGTCCCTGCATAGAGTTCTTAAAAAAAAATTTTTTTGTTTTAAGTGCTTTTCCTGGGCCCTGGGGCTGGGTGAGGGTTCATCTCTGAGGAGGGACAGGCAGCTCCCGTTCCTGCTATCTCGGTCCCATGTGTGTGGCCTCGGGGGCTGCCTTGAACCCTGACCAGGGTGGTGACTTGGGCCCAAGTGTGTGTTCACGTGATGCTGGGTGCCTTGGCTTACAGGACCAGCATGGCAGAGAGGAGCAGCGTTTTTGGGTATGTCCTGCGTGCCCAGCACTGGGCTTAGCCTTCCTCTTACCTTCTCCCTGCTGGTGCTCATCAGGGTGGGCCAGGTCATCCTCCTTGTGTGGCAGAGGAGGTCCTGAAAGGTTCGCTGATGTACCAGCATCACACAGCCTGGAAACCGCCCAGTCAGAATCTAGCCAGGCCTCTCCCCCTCAGGCTCCCCGACTCCTAACACCTAAGCTTGACTTCCATGTCTGTAGTCAGAGGGCCCTGGATCTAGTAAGCCCCTGGCATGGGTACAGTCATGGACCCTGGCCAGGGGAATCAATGCCTGCTTGGTTCTCTGCTCTGCGCAAGAGCTGGGTGCTGGACCTGGCCATCCTGGAAGAGGTCTTAAGGCCCCTTGCTCTGGGTGGTTGGCCTTTGCCAGGAAGCACAGGGCATGGGCATGAGCTTGGGCAAACTCTGGGAGACGGTGAGGGACAGGGCGACCTGGCGTTGCTGCAGTCCATGGGGTCGTGAAGAGTCGGGCATGGCTGGGCAACTGAATAACAACATAGAGGACGTGGCTTCCTAGATGGCCCAAAGCAGGCAGGCTTCTTCAGCATGCTAGCGTCCTTCCATCCTTGGGTCTGGAGTGATCAGTGACCGTGTCAATTTCTGTTCTCTTTGCACTCCTTCCCTGGATCCAACCAGTACTCCTAGAGAAGGAAGATCCGTAGTGATGTTTTGGCCAAACAATGCTTCTAGAAAGGAAATCTGCCTCTTCCTAGGAAGAGTGTGCGTCGGATGCCAACTATTTGTGAAGGGACAGGAGATGACCATAGAAGATGAGAAGGCCCAGTTAATGGGCAGAGTTGCAGGTCAGCAGAGGCAACACGTCCATGAGAAGAGTGATGCTTTCTGATGGGATTAGGGAGGCTACCGCTGAGAGGGCTTTTTTAGAGCAAAATGCCCAGACTTTGAGGAGGGGACAGACTAAGATTGGTTACAAATCTTGCTGCCTTGTGGTCTTGGCCAAGTCACTTGCTCTGACCTTGCCTGTTTTCTGTAAGATGGATAAAAAGTGGTTTATCCACAGGGCCCAGGGTCAGGGTACCTGGGATGATGTCTGCAGTGCTCTTAGCTTGGGCCTTAGCCCATGGGGTCACCCAGCAGTGGGGTCCACTCTTCCTGCTCCTGTTACACTGGAAAGGGCTGAGCTGACTGGATTGGCTCTTAAGAGTCTGTCTTTGTTTTTATGAGCAGAGAAATAGGGCTGGGGGTCAAAGGTGAGCCCAGATCTAGTGTGTGAGCACGTGAGTTTGGGGGTGAGACTGCAGGGTGCACAGGAAGCAGGACTAACTCTCGGGAGGGCAAGTATTGAGGGGGTGAAAGCCTGGGCCTCCCAGACAGGGCAGAGGTGGGAGTGAAGCAGGGAGGGAGATGAAGTGGGGGTATTTGTGTCAACTTATGGACCGCCGGTCAGGGGTGGGGGGACTCAGAACACCTCGGGCAGTGGGGGACCCCATTCATGAGCAGCCTTTGAAGGTATGTGAGCTAGTAAGTGAGACGAGGATGCATGTTAGACAGGCAGTGCAGACACGGCCTGGGGATGGATCTTGATGGCCATTACCTGTATCCTGTTGCAGAGGGTGACCCCCACAGGTGTAAGGGGCGGGTGACTGGCCCCCAGTGGGGACACAGGACAGACCCCACTCAGCTCAAACACAAGAGAGGTCAGTGCGGGGGTGTCCCACTAGAGGGCCCAGTGAGAACTTGTTGACCCAAGTCTCAAGACTGGCTTGGTCCTGGGCCAGCAGGAATTGTGTGGGTGGGCCGTGACCGCTGCGCCCGGGGTTTTCCTTATCGTGTGCACCGAGCCGGGCTGGTGTTCTTCCAGGAGGGCAGGCAGTGGCTGGGGCTTCCTGGAGCCTTTTCCTGCCCACCCGGGGCAGTTCACTGCTGGCTCCCACATCCCATCCTCCAAGGCGAGGCTGCGTCTGTGAGATGCAGAGCACCTTCTCTGGGAAGTGCATCCCCGGCCGCCCCCACCCGCTCCTGCTACTCCTGGAAGCCCTGCAGTAAAGGGCCGTAATTACCCTCTAAGTTCCTCAATTGCAGCCATCCAAATGACACCGCTTTTGTGTTGGGAGAAGGGGCTTGGCAGAGGCTTCTGGGAGTTGTCACCACCCCCCTGTGCCAAGGTGGCTTTCCCTGTCCTCAGAGATCCCGGATGGCTGCACAGAAGACAGGGCGGTATGGAGGAGGCGCTGCAGGGAGGGACCAAGACCCCCTGCTTTGCAGTGGGGGTGGCCCGGTGGGCTGTGACACGTGGGGAGGGTCCCCTGGGGAGAGCAGGCAGAGCCCTTGGACTGAGGCGGCCATCCATCTCCATGCAGAGCATGAGCTGTGGGGAGCTCCCAGCCTCACCTGTCTGAGGACCTCGGCGTGGTCAGCACCATCTCAGTTCCATGCTCCTAGAGTTCATCGTTTCTAATTCAGAGCTTGCTGGGGGAGGCCAGCTCCTTCCTGCCTCAGACCTGTGTGTCCCAAACCACAGACAGTTGGTGTCACAGTAGAGACCTGGGGGAGGGTGGATTAAATGAGATGGGCTCCATTTCTCTCTCACGTAAAAGCCGAAGTTTCCTCAGCTCCTTGTTCTTCTGGTGTGGCCCCTCCTGGTCCAGGGTGGTGCTGAAACTCCACCAGCCACACCCACAATCTAGACGTTAGGATAGAGAAGGACTGAGAAAGAGGAAGCAAAGGGAAACAGCTCTGGGTATCTTTTAAGGAAAAGTTCCAGAAGCTATGGTGATGCTCTGTTCACATCTCAGTGGCCAAAACTGAGTTACCTACTGAGGTGCGAAGGAACTGGGGACTGTGGTCTTTATTCTGGGCAACCATGTGCCCAGCTAACATATAGCATGAGGTCGGTAGGCTTACAGAGGGACCCACCCCAGGGTTCTTAGGCCACAGGTTTCCCACATGGATGATGCCTTCTGGGCGGGGCTGCACCCACACCCTTTACCAGAGGCACAGATGGCCTTGAACTTGGATCCAGTTCAAGCCAAGGACAGGAGCTTCCTGGAGGTTAAACATTGCCTGCTGCAGGCCTGAGGGGAGATGGGGAGGCTGCGTCACCAGCCAAGATTGCTAGACATGCATCTGCAGGCCTCGTCTCTCACAAGCACCTGCTTTGCTGCCCAGGGCTGTGGTTTTGAGGCAGAAGTCCAGAGCCCAAGGCCTGGCCCTGCAGCCCCAGGCCACACAATCCCAGGCGAGGCTCTTGCCGGCTCCTAAACTGGCTGGAGCAATGGCTGAGAAAGCTGGGCTGTGACTGGATGATGTGGGTGTGTGTCCTTGGCCCTGGGGTCAGCAGGTGGTAGAAGGTCTCAGATCACCTAGTGGAGGGCGCAGAGGCCCTTCCGAGACGGCTGTGGGCTCAAGGCAGCTCCCCCGGCAGCTCCCCCACACGCATACTCTGGGGGGTAACAGTTGGCCATCTGATGCTGGGCCTCCCCAGGAAAGGGGGGTGCCCTCTGCAGATCGAGTGTCTCTGCCTGTGGGTTTTGTGGGAATTTAATCAGGACTCATCTTGGAGGCCAGTTGGGGGCTGGGTTAAATTGGAATAATCTAGACACCAAGCAAAGAGAAAATAACTTGCCGAAGAGCCTGGGAAAAATGATCCCCACAGAGCAGCTGCCTCGGGTGGGTGTGTGTGGTCGAGCCGGGGGGCTCTCACTCAGGGGTGGGGGCTGGCTGTCTGCCCTTGGGGAGCTGCACAGGGCTGTTGGTGGGAGAGGAGACAGCGAGAGAGGCCTTGGAGTCAAGGCCCAGGCCCCGGGTCTGCCTGCAACCCCTGTGTTGTGCGGCTTGCAGGTCCCTGTTCCTCTGGGGCTGCTTTGTCAGTGCTCGGGTAGCTGACCCTGGCAGCACCGGCTGCGTGCCAGGCACTGTATTAGTTAATTTAATCCTCACGATGACCCCTGTGAGAAAGGCACTACGGTTACCCCCCAGAGCGGTGAGGTTACTAGTGTCCCTTGAGTCTAATTGGCTAAGGACACAGAGCTGCTGCATGCAGAGCTGGAATCTGAACCCACACCCTCGGGGTATCATCTTGGCCAGTGGTTCCTGAATCCAGCTCCTGGCCCCTGCGTGGACCGCCTCTCTTCACCTGCACTTGTGCCGAGGACGCGCTGGATGAGCTCGGGGCTCTGGCCCTGCTCCCAGGCACCCCCTGGTGTCCAGGCAATGGCATTGTCCAGACAGGGTCCCTGCTTCGGTCATGGAGTCTCTGCCTCATACAGTTTATTGAGGAAACGAAAGTCCTGTCCTTTTTGAGGTTAGTGACACATGGTAGTGGAGAAGAACAGGGTTTGGCACTGACAAGCCTGGGCTCAAATCTCAGCCCTGCCCGTGTGGCCTGGGCAGTCACTGGGCCTCTCTGAGTCGTCTGCTCATCTGTCATGAGGGGGTTGGTTGCCTTCCCTTCAAGTCGGGGTTGGCGGGGGGCATGGGGAAGGCCTGGCCCTCCCTGCCCGCTGCAGGGGGCCCAGCCCAGAGCTGGAGCCCAGGTGCTCTCAGCTCCTCTCCTTGGTCCCACAGCGCGCCCAGGGCCTGGCTGGGAGGCACGTGGTAGAGCTGGTGGTTAGTAGGAGGGCCTGGAGTCTTGGAGGACGAAGAAGAGAGCGGTGCAGCCCTGAACACCGTTGCTCCCGAGTCAGGGTCAGCTTCCAGCCCTGCTCTTGTGCAGGAGGCTGGAGTTTGGATGAACCCACCAGGAAAATGCTTCACACAACACCTTGCGAGTGGGCTTGTGAGGAGCTGACCCCTGAGACAGCTACCTGCCCTGCCCCCCAGGTGTCGGCCTGCCCACCCCGCAAGACTGGGGTCTGGTGCGAGGGAACCTCTAGCTCAGTCCAGGGCTCTTTCTGGGGGAGCCACACCTCCAGTGTTTAGCCCTTTCCACCTCATGGGTTATGGGTCCCCCTCCTTGTTTTTGTCGTGCTTCTGAGAAGAGGCCTGCCCCACCCAGCACACCCCACGAATTGCTAGACTGGAAGGCCGCTCTCCCCGAGGCCTGCACAGTAACTGGTCCTGAGTCCCCTCTGTCAGCAGGCAGGTCCCTGATTGTCGGTGATTCTCACACCTGTTGATCCCCCTCCTTTCTGCCCAGAGGCCGCCCATCTTAAGTATGGAATCAATCCTTCCAGACCCTTCTCATACATGTGCAAATACATGTGTGCTTAAAAAAAAAGAAACAGCATCTATTACTTGTGTTCTCATATAACTTGCTTTTTCTCCAAGAATATATGTCTTGGCTTCTTTTCATGTCAGCCCTCAAAGATGAAGAGGAGTAGGTCTGATCTGCCCTTTTTGATGGCAACATCATATTTCAGCACGTGAATGGGGAAAAAAAAAGCATAGTTTATTCAATTATATTGACCTCAATGAGTCATTCCAGTTTGATTTGGATTTTTTCTTCTCACCGACTGAGCTGCAGTCAACACAGGTCTCTGCAGAGTTCTGTAAAATTAATCCCTAGAAGTGGAATTTCCCAAAGACTACGGTAAACATCTCTCACCTTGTGGATATTGCTGGATTGTTCTCCAAAATGTTTGAACAAATTTTTCGCCCCATTGTACATAGCTGCTGGAGAAATGATAACTGTCTGACTTTCATTTACATTTTTTCTGTTATTGACAAGATTGCACATTTCTTCATGTGTCTGTTCACCCTTTGCGTTTCTTCTGAGTATGAATCTTTTCATGTTGCCCATTTTTCTCTTGGGTTGGTGGTCTTTTTCTTATTCATCGGTTAGAGCCACTTTTGGGATTAAGGATATTGTCTCATTTTTTCTTGAAGATTTTTTTAATGTGGACCATATATAAAGTCTTTATTGAATTTGTTACATGTTGCTTCTGTGTTATTTTATGGTTTTTCGGCCAGGAGGTATGTGAGATCTTAACTCCCCAACTAAGGATCGAACCCGCACCTCCTGCATTGGAAGGCAAAGCCTTAACTAGTGGACCACTGGGGAAGTCCCATGAGTCATTGTTTTAAAATATGGACTGTTTCGTTGCTGGCAGCTTCATCTTTGCACTGGGCCAAGCTAACATTTTCTATTCTGCTTTTAGAATGTGTATGGCCAGAGAGAGCACTTCAAATATTTTTCAAAACGTTTTGAAAATGAAAAAGGCTGCTGCGTTTTGGGAGTCAGAGCTGAGTGGGGCAGCAAGCCTTTGGGTCCGGAAGGGGCCATAAATCAGTGCAAACAGCTGCCACAGAGTTAATCCGCGTTTCCAGCAGCCGTTTCTATAAGCTGGAACGGGACTCGGGAATGTCCCTGTCTCTGCCAGCCCGTGTCTGCCTTCCTCGATCCTGGCCTCGAGCATGCCCAGCACAAGTAGCACTGTGTCCCCTCAGGATGAAACAGGTCATTAGCTGAGTCAGACGGGAGGGAGACTGCTTGTCCAGCTGACCAGGACCATGTCAGACAGGGCCTGTCAGACCTGTGGCCTTTGTTCCCCTCTGTCTGTACCCAGAAGCCACCCCCTCCAATAATTTCAAGCTGGTTGCCCACAGCAAGCCTGTAGCTGGTGAACCAAGGATCAGGCTGCTAGCAGGGAGGTGGCAGCTGCAGCTGGGCCTAAGGAGGCCCTTCAGAAGCCTCCCGGGAGCAGGGTAGGGACTGTAGCCACTGCTGAAATGCCCCCACCCTACCACCTAGTGTCTCCAAATAGCACAGTGAGGGTCCCTCTTTGAAAACTCTTAGTGACCAAGCCTATGAGTTTCCTGTTGCTGCACGACTGGTTGCTACAAGCCGAGTGGCTTTCGGTAGCTTCACCCCCGCCTGCCCCCGGCCTGCCGCTTGTTATCTCACAGCTTGGTAGGTGAGAATTCTACCTGGCATGGTTGGTCTCTGGTCTCAGGAAGTCACAGGTGGGAATCAAGGTGTCAGCAGGGCTGTGTTCTCATCCAAACACCCTGTGGAGGAACCCGTGCCCGGGCTTGCGCTTCTTGGCGGTGAGCACCCAGCTCCTTGCGGCTGCAGGACTGAGGTGTGGTGTCCCTGCCAGCTGTCAGCAGGGGGCGCTCTCAGAGAATACAGGCCCCCACGTTCCTTCTCACGGTCCCCTCCACCTTCACGCAGCCTCGGCGTTTCCAGCCGTCCTGGTGCCTCAGGCAGCCCCAGGCGGGCCCCCCGCACAGCAGTCCTGCTGGGCTGCCTCTCATCCCCTTGCCCCCTGCCCTGTGTAGGTGGCAGGGAGACAGTGTGAGCCTGTCTACACCTGGGACGTGCCGCTTCTCTCTGCCTCCCCTCAGAGGGCTCTGGGCAGGGGCACCGTCGGAGCTGGTTCCGGGCCCTGAGGCCCCCGGGTCACTGCCTGGTCTGCGTGACCAGGGGCCCGAGTGGACGGAGCCTGGGCCCTTCCTCACATGCACTGTCCTCACGTGACCTTCCGAGGTGTCAGGCCCTTCTTCTCCTCAGACAAGCCGGGTGAACTGGACAGTGAGCAGTGCCCACGTCGTGCCTCGGGGAAGGCTCGCCCCCAGGGCTGCCTCGGGACCCACGCTCCCTTGCAGGGCTGCCCGTGAGCCTCGCTCACCCTCCCGCTCTGTCTGAGCCCCTCGGGGCCCGAGCAGTGGACAGGGCCTCTCTCCTCCCTTTTCCCAGAGGGGGTACCGCAAGCGGCACCTGAGACAGCCCTCGCTCCAGAGGGGCCCTCGACCCCATGGTGGCTTCAGAGGGACGCCCAGGCTGGACCTCAGTGCCCAGGGAGGAGGGGACCCAACGCCGACTCACGGCAGTCAAGCGTTACATGGCGCTTCTCCCTGCACAGCCGCTTATGGTGACTCAGCTGGTCCTCACATCTTCATCAACAGCCTGGGGAGTAGGTACCGATGTTATTCACCCCCCTCCCACCCCGTTCTTGGAAATATGGAAACAGAGGCACAAAGAGGCGGCTAGCCCAGGGAGAGAGTAGGGCCAGGGTCGGGACCCAGGCCCCCTGCCCACCACTGTGTATAACCGTGACCTGCAAGAGGCTCTATGGACAAGGGTAGGCCTCTCCTGGAATCCAGCCCAAAGCCCTGGCAGATTTCCATGTGGTTCCCATGAGTCAAGCTCCCCAGTCCCCGTATCCCCAGGGCACGCAGCTGGAACTTTACTGTCTTAAAACGTATTATTTCAGTCTCATCTCACCTGGGGCTATGGATGGGTCTGAAGAGGCATGATGATGTCACCATCGTCCAGGTATTTTCCAGCCTTTTGAAGCCTGACACAAATCCCCACTCAAATCCAGGCCCCTGTGCCTCCAGGGGCCCTTGGGCTACAGGCAGAGCTGAGTCACCTTCGGTAAAGGGAATGCAGAGGGAACTGGAAGTAGGTGCTAGGGGACAGACGTGCTGTGTCAGAGCAGGGAATGGTTCCTGAGTGTAAGAGTTGACTCATTGGAAAAGACTCTGATGCTGGGAGGGATTGAGGGCAGGAGGAGAAGGGGACGACAGAGGATGAGATGGCTGGATGGCATCACTGACTCGATGGACGTGAGTCTGAGTGAACTCCGGGAGTTGGTGATGGACAGGGAGGCCTGGCGTGCTGCGATTCATGGGGTCGCAAAGAGTCGGACACGACTGAGCGACTGAACTGAACTGAACTGAGGAGGGTCTTGGGGGTCATGCCAGGAAGCACGCCTCCTGAAGAGAGCAAGGTGAGGATGGAGCCCCGCCTGGGGGAGGCATGTGGGGTGCAGTGACTGGACACTGAAGCCCTTCCTGGCCAGGCCAGTGGACGGGACATTATAAGTGGACAGCGGGAGCAGGAGAATCAAGGTCAGGACAGGCAGTGCCCTCTTGATGCCCAGGCCTAGCTCCACATCAGAGAGACCAGTTCTCACATCTATCTCCTCTCGTCCGTGGGCCTGTCATCCCTGCCCTTCCTGACTGCCTCCTCCTGGCTTGGGCCTGCGGTGCTTTCCCAGCCCTCACCTGACTGTCCTGAATTACTGGGCAGCTGCCATCGCCGTAGGCCAAAAAAACCATCCAGATGTTTTCAGAGCTGCTGTCAGGCTGAAACTTGGTTCTCCCAGAGTGTACAGAGAGCGTCTTATGCCATGTAGGATTCGAGAGCACGGAGCTCCTGCCCTCTAACAGTATAACGGCAGGCTGAAGGTGACTTTGGACAATCTGGCACTGGATGAGTCATGAAGACTGGAGTCTGCAGGTTGGCAGGCCAGGCCCAGCCCGCAAGTCCCGTGGCTGAGGTCACCAGGGCTGTGCCAGGCCGACAGTGCCACATGGCGGCCAGTTGAGTTGCAGGCCACTGCCACCTTTCTTACCCTGTGCCGGTCAGTTGTGCTCCTCCGTGCTCCCCTTCTCCTTTCGTTTCCAGGCTCAGCTCACTTTTATACCATCTTCAGTTCATCTCACACATGTGTACTTGTCAGAGAGTTTTTTCTGAGGGCTGCCTCCTCTGAGTAGCACTGGGCTAGAGGTCAGGCCAGGTCCCAAGGAATATACCATCTGGTTGCAGAGTCAGAA
>NW_011494633.1:6118218-6121024 GCF_000754665.1 Bison bison bison | reverse complement strand
AGAGTCAGAACCCAAACATGTGGGCATTTAGTAGGGTACCAGAGATGAGCAACTGAACAAGGTAGCAATGCAGGAGAGAGATGATGGTGGAACAGGCAGGACTGTGGGTAGAAGATGCTGGGGGTATCTGTTGGGAGGTGTCATCGTGATGCTGTGATGCTGGCTGGGTAGGTTGTTGCCAACTGGTGGGGGAGAGAGGAGTCCCAGGGTTGTGCCGGGGGATGACAGGGAGACCCCTCTGCTTGGCGCCGGGGTTTGGCTGGGAGTGAACTTGGTTCTGCCTTCTGAGAGGAGGCGGGAAGTGTAATTTCCAGGGCTACTTCAACAGAGCACCACGGACTGGGCGGCTTAAATTAGAGAAGTTAATTTTCTCACAGTTCTGGAGGCTGGAGTCTAAGATCAAGGTGCTGGCAGGGCTGGTTTCCTCCAAGGCCTCTCTCCTTGACTTGTAGGTGCCTGTCTCCTCCCTTGTCTTCTCATAGTCTTCCATCTACGTCCTGTCTCCCCTTCTCAAGGACATTAGTCACCTGTATGACCTCGTTTTCATTTAATCACCTCTTGGCAGGTCCTGTCTGCAAATAAGAGGCATGTCCTGAGATCTGAGAGTCAGGCCTTCAGCATGTGAATTTAGGGGGACACAGTGCAGCCCATGGGCTTCCCAGGTGGCTCAGTGGGAAAGAATCCGCGTGCAACACAGGAAATGCGAGTTTGATCCCTGGGTCGGGAGGATCCCCCGGCAACCCACTCCATTCTTGCCTGGAGAATCCCATGGACAGAGGAGTCTGGGGGGCTACAGTCAGACTTCTGGGGTTGCAAGGAGTCAGACAGACTGAAGTGACTGAGCATGCACACATGCAATGCAGCCTGTAACAGGAACAGGTTGCAGGGACCTGGAAAGGCTTCGAACCTTCACTCACATCTGACTTGGATGATTATTGAGCCGAGGGCTGCCTCAGTATATAGGTGGAAACTTTAAGAAGACAATCCAGGATCCAGCCACTGTGCGCAGTGCAGGCTTGGTGGCGGGCTCGGTAGGTGAGGTGGGCAGAACACCAGGAATCCAGCAGTGTGTGGTTAGAGCAGCCACAGTGGGGAGAAGATGGTTCAGAGGTGAGAGTGTCAAGAAGGGGGTTCCTTGGTTAACAAACCCCAGCAGCTAGGAAGAAACCCCAGCGCTGGGCCACTGATTTTGTTCTGTCTGTCCCAGGGGATCATCCAACCTTGATCCTGGGATGGGTTGTGTTGGGCGATATAGCTGAGGCCGATATTGCTTCCCAGACCCTTGGGGTGGGACTGCTCCTCCCAGAGGAAACTGTGTTAAGGAACTATTTCATCATTTAAATCTGTTGTTGTTTAGTTACTAAGTCATGTCTGACTCTTGCAACCCTATGAACTGTAGCCCACCAGGCTCCTCTGTCCATGAGATTTCCTAGGCGAGAATACTGGAGTGGGTTGCCATTTTCTTCTCCAGGGGTTCTTCCCAACCCAGGGATCAAACCCACATCTTCTACATTGAAAGCATATTCTTTACCACTGAGTCACCAGTAGATACTATTGCTCTTGTTCTCTTTTCAGTGAGGAAGCTGAGGCAGAAGTAAAGTTACTTGGCTGGGATCGTGCAGCTGATACGAGTTGGAGCCAAGATTCAAACCCCAGGCACACAGGGGCCTGGTGAGCCCACTGGGGGGCGGGGGGAAGGGCTCCTACCAGGTGTGGGGAAGGTGATGCTTAGAGGAGGGAGGTGGCCTGACCCAAGGCTTGGAGGACAAGCCAGAGCTTCTCATGCCGAGAAGGGGCTAGAAGGTGCTTGCAGGGCTGAGGGCCCGGTGTGTGCAGAGGATCCAGGGCCTGTGAAATCAGTGTGTTAGGCTTAGTTGCCCCTCGGCATGTGGAATCTTCCCAGACCAGGGATTGAACCTGTGTCCCCTGCACTGGCAGGCGGATTCTTAACAACTGGACCACCAGGAAAGTGCAGGAGCTGGCTTCTTTAGTGGGTAAAGATTCCACAGTGCTTTTTCCTCTTCCTTGCAACTTCAGGAAGTAGACAGGAGTGATTAATCATGACCGTCAGTCTACTACTGATCAGGAACCCAAAACCCGAAAGGTTGGGTCTTGCCCAGGCTCAGGGGAGAGCTGCTGGAACTTGCATGCAGGTCTCTGGGCTTTTGCTCCCTGGGTCATGCATGGGCCTTGCCCGGGGCTCCCCCCAGCAGCCTGGGTCTCTGTGCCTCGTTCCCTCTGCCACGGGGCCGGTAGGCCCCAGAGTGACCTGTGTTGGGGGTAGGACCACTCACTACGTCATCTGTCACCCTCCCTCATGAAAGTTCTGCCCAGGTTTCTGAAAACGGGGCTCCCCAGGGCTGGAAAAGCATGATCAAGACCCCTCATTGCTGGCTCCCCAGGAAACTCGCCCATGGTCCCTCTGAGGAGCAGCATGACTCTGTGGCAAGAGACATGGAAATGCTGATTCCAGGGGGCCCCGGACCCCCAGCTCCTGGGCACGTGACCGCAGAAAATGATTTATCACAAGCCCCAAGCCTTATCATGCGTGAGAGATGATCAGCCCTGTCTACGGTGGAGGAAAATTGGCACAAACATAAATGTCTGACCTGAGAGGAAACGTTGACAGTTGGGTGACCAGGAAATGCAAACTCACGGGAAAATACTGGTGGCAGGAGCGTTCAGTGGAAAACAATTAAAAAGGAAAGTCCAGTCACGGTTATAGCAAAGCAGATAAACAAAGTGCTTCTGCAGGCGAAAGTCCTCCGGAGAAGCCAGTGGCCAGACTGAGCGGGGTCAGCTGTGA
>NW_011494633.1:6101597-6118118 GCF_000754665.1 Bison bison bison | reverse complement strand
GGGGCGAGCCTCGGGGGAGCGGAGCGTGAGGGCCCGGCGGTGGCCAGAGGGCCGGATGCCGGCAGGCTGGCCCGGAATGTGGGTCAGCGGCGCCCAGGCACGTCAACCACGGACTCTGCATCCTACCAGATGTGGCTGAGATGCCCGAGGAGCCGGCCTTGTGCACAGGGCGCCGTTGAGGGTCAGTCCGTTCACTTAGCAAGCCCCTGCTGAGCGCCTACTGTGTGCCTGCAGTGTTCTAGGCGCTGGGCCCACAGGGGTGAAAAAATGCACCGGTCCCTGCCCTCATGGAACCAGCATTCTAGAGAGAGGGAAACAGAGCCCTTGAATGTAGTGACTGCTCTCCCGACACGTGCCAGGCGGGTCCTCCCTGCTGCCCAGGCCCACACAGCCAGCTCCAGGCCCCGCGGGCTCTTTCCCTGGCCTGTCTTCAGCTCCTCTTGTCTCAGCACAGCCCTCACTCGTGGGCGTCGTTCTCTGGGGTCCCACCCTTTGTGGAAACGTCAGAGGATTCCAGCCTTTGTGTGTCCTCGGGGACCGTCCCTGCCCCCAGGCTTTGTTTCTCTCGAGTGTCATCTGGAAGAAATGAACTGAGGCAGAGTCCTGTCACAGCTGTCCCCAGGCCCTGCCCTGCCCTGCCGGAGCCCCGCCAAAGCTTCCTTCACAGCCTGGTGCCAGCACCATGCTGGACACAGCCAGGAAGCCATGGAGGGGGAGTTTCTGTCATCCCCAGAAACTGGACGTGGGCCACTAGTTACGATTTAGAACCTGCCTGCTTTCCTGTCGGCCGCCCAGCTGGCCTCGCTCAGTGTAGTAAGAGAAATCACCACTGCTGTTATGTGCCAGGCCTCCCAACAACCCTCTAGGGAGGCCTTGTTCCCATTTTACAGATGAGAAGAGCGAGGCCCAGCACTGTTTGGTCATTCGCCAAAAGTTACAGCTAGTTTACCCCAGATTCAAAGCCAGGCTTCAGAGCTGCACCTTCAAAGTGCCATCTCTGCCTTCCCCGGTTGTCCTCTTGTGGCACCTGTTCATCATTGTCTTTGCTCCTCTTGCTGGTTCTGTAGCATCTGCCCCCAGTGGCCTGGGAGCGTGGCCACCTGGCACAATGGACAAGGTGAGGATGTGACTCGGACACCTGGGTTCTCATCTTGGGCCTGCCCATGACTTGTGCGTGACCTTGAACTCTTCTCTTTCCCTTTCTGGACATGATGGGATTTGCCATCTCCCAGGACCTCTGATTTCACACTCTCTGATGAGGGTGGCGGACAGGGAAGAGGGGGTGTTTCAGGTTCCCAGGGGCTGCTGCTTCAGCTCTTAACAGAACACAACCCACCACCTAACTAAAAAAAGCTTCCTTTCCAACTCCCATCCAGAAATACGATGACAGATAAATAAGTAGCCTTTTTCAGGGAACCAGAAATAGCCTCCTGGGCTCCCAGTGCTGACTGATAGAAAGAGTCTTTATGCTATTTGGGGGAGAAGAGCTGCTGGCACTGTTGGGATTTTCCTGGGGAGTGGGGGCCAGCTGCAGGGACTGCTGCTGTCACCGACCCTCACATGGGATGGAGCCAACGTGTCCCGTGCCACCAAGATGCTGGCTCAACTGCTGCAGGGCTCGGCTCCTTCCTCAGCTCTCCCACTCAGGTGACCTCTGAGTCCACAGGCTAGACGGATGTCACCATCCTCCTCTCCAAGGCTGGGTCAGTGTGTGTGCCCAGGGGGCACCGTGTCCTCAAGCAGGGCCTTTGCAGCGGCCGTTCTGTCTGCCGGGAGTACGCGTGCCCCAGATGCCTGGCCTGCCTGCTCATCTTCCCATGTCTGGGCTCTGCAAGGCACTTCCTGGGCACACCCCACCTCCACAGGCACCCCCTCGCGATCCCCAGGTCACCCTCCAGCCCCATTGGGCTGTCTGTTTTACTCCTCCATCTGGCTGTGGCCTGGTCCCTGCACCTGGAGCGTGGGCTCCATGAAGCAGCGTGGCTCATGTTCCTTTACTGCTGCATCTTGGGCTCCTAGGATGCAACACGTTTTTTTTTGTTGTTGTCGTTGGTGACTGGTGGTTGGAAACCAAAATAGGAACAGTTGTAGTTTCTAATTATTGCGATCTCACAGGCGTCGCGGGATGGTTTTAGCTACAAGCTGCCAGAAATTGGGTCAAGCTACAGTCATCATGGTCTACGGTCCGTGAGTCTAGAGGTGGGACAAGGCCCGGGTGTGGAGCAGCCAGCAGCCCAGCAAGGGACACGGGTCCCTTCCAGCCTCTGCCCTGTGGGGCTCAGGACTGCCTTCCCTCAAGCCTGACCCGTCAGAGGGTGACCGAGCTTGAACCGTGGGGCTTTCAGGCAGTGGGACCTGGATGGTCTCCAGTCCTGGGCCCACCCTGGAGAGGGCGTGGGGTCAGCAGCTGGTCATGCCTGCTGCTCAGGGTGTGGTCAGCCAGCTTCAAGTTAGGATAAAGGAAGAAGAATGCGACACTGTGCATGGCCCCCTGTCCTGATGACTCAGTCCTTTGTCTTCTCTGCTGGGTCCTGCTACCACCTCTGACACCAGAGCCTGAGATTCCAGAAAGGTGGGGGGTGTCTGGTCTAATGCTTGCTGTGGCCCGTTCATTAGGAATGTCTCGTCTCTGCATTTCATCTGGACCCCAAACATCTCTGGAGGAATGCTGCCCTCGTCCTCCTCTGATTCACCCAGGACTCAGCAGGGTCGATGGTGGGGGACGGGACTCTGCAGGTTTGCTGGAGAACTGAAGGAGACACTGTACCTAAAGCATTTCTTCAGCCCAGTTTCTTGCACAGGCCAAGTGTTTGCGCCCGATGGATCTCAGCTGCTGCCGCTGGGGTTTTTTCCTTTTTTTTTTCAATTGGTATAATTCACGTACCATAAAATTCACCTTTTTAAAGTGTAGATACAGTTCAGTAGTTTTGAATATATTCAGAAAGTTGTGCAACCATCACAACTATCTAATCCCAGAACATTTTCATTGCTCCAAAAAGAAATGGACCCGCCTGCAGTCACTCCCCATTCCACCTGCCCCCCAAGCCTTGGCAGCCGCCCGTCTCCTTTCTGTCTCAATGGAGCTGCCTGTTCGGGACATTTCAGATAAATGAAGTCATGTATTCTGTGGCTTTTCCAACTGGCTTCCTTCAACTCAGCATGATGTTTTCAAGGTTCATCTATGTTGCAGCATGCATGAGAACTTCATTCCTTTTTAGGCCTGAATAATATTCCATTGTGTGGCTATGTCGCCTCGTGTCCACCAGCTCATCAGTGGATGGACACTTGGGTTGCCGCCACTTTCTGGCTGTTACGAATAACACTGCTGTGAATATTCCTGGACAGGCTTTTGTGTGGACGTGTGTTTCCGTCCTCTTGGAAACACCTAGGTGTGGACTGCTGTGGACCTAGTTCTGTGTGAAGAACCGCCAGAGTGTTTCTCAGAGCAGCTGGACCATTTCACGTCCCCACCAGCCAGTGTCAGGACACTTTTTCCTGTCTGTCTTACTGGGTTGTAGCCAGCCTCACACGTGTGGTTTTAATCTTCATTACTCTGATGCCTCATGATGTTGAGCATTCCTCCCTGTATTTACTGGCCATTTCTGTGTCTTTATTTTGAGAACTGTCCATTTTGGGCCCTTGGCCCATTTTTAACTTGGGTCACTGGTCTTTTTTATTGTTTGGTTGTTAATAGTTTTTCATGTATTTTGGATACTAGACTCTTGCCAGATACATGATTTGCAAATATTTCCCCCCATTCTTTGGGTTGTCTTTTCTTGATAATGTCCTTCGAAGCACAGAAGTTTTAAATTTTGACGTCAAATATGTCTATTTTTACTTTGGTTGCTTGTGGTTCTGGTGTCTAAGAAACCATGTCTAATCCAGGGTCATAAAGACCTACACCTGTGTGTTCTTCCAAGTGTTTTATAGTTTTAGCTGAAATGCTTTTGCTACATCTCTTGATAGGATTGTGTGAGTTTTGTCCTTTTATTCTATTAATAGGAGCAGGCACTTTTCTGCTAGGGAGGCCGTGGTCAGTAGCCTGAACTTGGGATCCAGCTGCCCGGGGGTGAGCCCCCCCAACTGTACCCCTTACTCACTGTGTGACCCTGGACAGGGAACTTCACCCCTCTGTGCCTCATTTCCCGTATCTGTAAAATGGGGGTGACAGCACCTCTTTATGGGCTCTCATGAAGGTAAATGATTGTTTTGCAGACTACGTGGAGCAGTGTTTGGCACGTTAACAAGTGGGGCTTCTTGACTATTGGCTGTTAGCCATGACATTAGGTGGAAAGCTTTGATGGCCTGGGGTGGGGAGGGCATTGAAGGCGAATCTATAATAAAAGCCTAGACAGCGTACTAAAAAGCAGAGACATCACTTTGCCGACAAAGGTCCGTATTGTCAAAGCTATGGTTTTTCCAGTAGTCATGTATGGATGTGAGATTTGGACCATAAAGGAGGCTGAGTGCTGAAGAATTGATGCTTTTGAACTGTGGTGCTGGAGAAGACTCTTGAGAGTCCTTTGGACAGTAAGGAGATCAAACTAGTCCATTCTAAAGGAAGTCAGCCCTGACTGTTCATTGGAAGGACTGATGCTGAAGCTCCAATACTTTGGCCACCTGATGCAACGAGCTGATTCATTGGAAAAGATCCTGATGCTGGGAAAGATTGAGGGCAAGAGGAGAAGGGGGCGAGAGAGGATGAGATGGTTAGATGGCATCCCTGACTCAATGGACATGAGTTTGAGCAAGCTCTGGGAGATGGTGATGGACAGGAAAGCCTGGCGTGCTGTAGTCCATGGGGTTGCAGAGTTATACATGACTTAGTGACTAAACAACAAGTGGTAAAAGATTCACCTGCTCCAAAAAATCTGGAAGCTCTTAACAGGAGGCCGTCTGTTTGCCTCCAGGGATCTCTGAGCCTTCCCGTGGGAGGGCTGGGGCCAGGATGGGTCCCCTGCCAGACCAGGTGGGTGCTGCCTCAAGCGGACCTGCTGCCACATCCTTTAGTTTGTTTGGCCTGGAGTCTCACACCCCGTTAGGGCCTGGCTGGAGGGTATACAGCAGGGAGCCTTTGCAGAGATCACTGCCTCCCTCCCTGGCCTGCTAGCCCCCCACCAGTGTTTCCACCCTGGCTCTGACTCTGGGCAGGGGATGCAGAAACGGGGCCCCATTTAGATAATGGCTTAGAGCTGAGAGCTAGGACACCCCACCCGCTCCCTCCCTCGATGCTCTGATTTTCCTGGCTTCTCTCTTCCTGACCTGCCATGTGAGCCCGGCTCCTTGTCCTACCCTGGAGGTGACTGTCCAGTGACCTTGGGCAAGGACTGCCTCTGTTTCAGCCTTTGTCTGTAAGGAATGTGAGTGCTCCAAACAGAGGGCCCGCCTCGCTGTCCGCCAGGGCTCCTCCCTCCCCTGGGTCCCCGAGAAACTCTGCCCACCCCAGAATCTGCCATCACTCTGCGCCTGTTTGGACTTTGGACTTTGCTGGTGGGGGGCAAGGAGGGAAATGAAAGCACTTTTAATATACCCTGTGTAATTCTTGGCACTTGCTTTTTATGAGATATGTGAAGCTGGATCTTACCTTGGTTTTAATGTTTTAATGTACTGACCTCCTAGCCAGCCAAGTAGCTAGAAGCTGTTGGAGACAAGCTGCTTTATTGTTTGCTTTTGGTTTGGTTTCCAAGTTTGTGGGTGTGTGTGTGTGGGGGTCACCCCCCATCCCACTAACGCTCAGCCTTTCCCGGCCCCTGTGCCCAGAAATACAGGGTGGTCTTACCTCCTGAGGAGCTGGTGCCCTGATTGGGGATGGAGGTAGACAAAGTAGTAATAACAAGCCAGTGGTGCAGTTTAGCAATCCACAGAGAGATTCAGAATGCACTTTATTTCCCCACGGATGGTTTTTCCTGCCTTCACTTGGTGCCTGGCTCTAGGATCGTCCTGACAAGCAGAGCACACCCAGCTTCCAGAGCTTTCCAGAAAACTGAACATGCCAGGAACCCACTGGGTGTGTGTGCAGAGAAGGTGGGCAGCCCCCTGAGCCTGAGGACTTACGAAAGCAGAGGCGGGGGATCTGGGTGGGGGCTGGGCGGGGCTGGAGTCTGGCAGCCAGCGGAGGTCGGGAGTGTGTGCTTGTCTGTGGCCCATCCATGTGACGGCGGTGGCAGAAGCCCCTCTGTTAGGCACGAGAGGCTCCAGGAGAGGGGTCCCTGTGTGACAGCGAGCCCCTCTTTAATCCCTCCCCCGCCTCAGCGTCTCCTCCGCCCCCACCCCCATAGGATTATTTGCAGACTTCAGACGTGATGTATGCAAAGCCTTCAGCAGTGCGGGCCTCAGGCTAAGAGCTGAAGGGCTGGTGTCATCCTCCGATGATCATTAAGCCAGTACCGTGTATGGAGGGGCATCTTCACTGCCCCCGGAAAGTGTTCATAGTTGATGGAGTGCAAATTCGAGTCACAAAACAGCATCCTGTTGTCAAGCGCTGTGCGTGCGTGCTCACAAGCCCAAGTGCGGGCTGAAGAGGCGGGGTTGAGTCAGTCTGGTTTTCACTTTGCTTTGATCTTCAGGCTTTGCTGTTATCACGTGTCGGTCTCATCCTTACGGGAATGCTGTTGACAGTGGTTAATGACTGTGCCCTCGTTCCCGGGGCACGTGTGCGCCTGTGTGTCTGCACGCCCACGGGGGACTTCGGGGGGTGGGCTGCTGGATGGGGCGGGCAGCGGTGCTGAGGGGCCCCGTGGAGCAGGCAGTGCTGACGCGGGCTTCTCCTCTGTCCCCAGATGACAGGATCTGCTCGCCACCCTTCATGGAGCTCACGAGCCTGTGCGGGGATGACACCATGAGACTCCTGGAGGAGAATGGCCTGGCCTTCCCATTCAGTGAGCACCTGAACTCCTGGGGGTGGAGGGAGGCCTCGGCCGCCGGTGGAGGGCACGGCCCCGGTCCCTGGGTCCCTGGGTGGTAAGGGCCTGGCCTGGTGGTGACCATCTAGCGCCCCTGAGGACATACGCTGGCCCTGGTGGAGTCAGCCTGTCTCCTCAGCTCCCCACTAGCCCCCTCCCCACCCCAGGGGCTGCAGGAGGTTTTGAGAGTTTCTTTCCGTATCTGCCAGGCTGGGCTTTGTAGGTGAGTAACCTTGCTAACTCCTGTTTTTCTCTCCCCCACCCACAGTTTGCAAAACCAGAGTGGCTCATGGCACCAACTCTCACGAGGTGAGTGGAGGAGCTGACGACTTGATAGCCCCGTCCCCATCCAGCCCCCTGGCTTCCCTGCCCCTGCCTCCCCCGCTCCACCCCCCTCCTTTCAGCTCACAGAGTCTCTCTGGGAGCCTGACAGCCCTGCTGCTGGATCCCACCGCACCTGCTGGAGGCTCAGTACCCCGACTCCACCTGCACCTTAGTCCTCTCCTGTCCCCAAGGCTGGGATGGGTGTGCCTGCCCCCTTTGAGCCCGTGTGAGCCACACCACCATCTGACCTTCCTCTGGCCCGTCAGTGTCGGTCACTTCCTGCTCTGGGCTGGACACAGGCCTGCCCCCCTGCCCCGAAAAGATCCCGTCACTGCCCCCAAGTCTGCAGGTCCCGCTGAATCAGGGAAGGGGGTGTGAGGAGGAAGGGGCACCCGACCTGCTGTGCATGCGATCCCCCCGGCACGTTCATTCTTCTACTCACCCAGTGGCCGTTCACCTTGGGTACTGAGGGAAAGATGCCTGAGATGAGAGTCCTGCCCCAGGGGGGACGATGGGGTCCCGGAGGCAGAGAGCGCCAGCGGGTGTGGTATGGGAGGCCGGGCAGAGGAGGCCTTCTGGGGACAAGAGGAGCCCGTGGCCAAGCAGGGTCTCGGCTGTGTCTTTCACCGTCTTGGGGAATCATGACTGGGACGTTGCCTCCAGGGGCACAGCCCAGCCTGGGGACCCCTTTGTGAGGAGTGTGGGAGGACGCCCTGGGCAGTAGAGGTTTGACCCTCCTGATAGGCCCTGTGGGAGAGCCTGTCCTGGGCAGCCCCACCGTCAGAAATGCTCCCCCACGACCTTATGACGAAACGTGGACAAACCCGGCAGCGGCGCCCTGTAGATTTAGGTAGTGTCTTTGTCCCTGGTGTGTATCTATGGGGAAACATCTCTAAACAGATGCGTCCGCGTGGTGTGGTGTATGCTGTGACGAAGCCGAGGGGTCCCTTTGCTTGTGGGCAGGAAGGTGGGGGCAGGAAATCCCCGCCTGCGCCTGAGGTCGGCTGTCTCCTGAGGTCTGGAGCCCTCGTGGAGCCTCCCCGTCTGGGCCTGCCTGGGCTCCGTGCCTGGGACCTGCTCCTGGGCCAGACCCGGGGGTGGGGGGACAGGAAGGCTTCAGAGCAGCCAGACCATGGCCCTGGAACCCACAGTCCCCTCGCCAGCACCGGACCCCCAACCTTCCACCTGACCCGTTACACCGCCGAATAATTCCTCTGTTGGTCAGTGCCTTGGGGTTTTTCAGGACAGAAGGGCAACTGCAGTCATTAGTGTGAGTAGACCATTCAAACGCAGAGCAGGTCAGCCTGCTGGGAGGGAACTGCTTCTGCTGTTGACACAACAGCTCTAGAGTCACTCCCACCAGGGACCAGGTCTGGCTGTGTGCACTGCCAGCTGTGTGACTTTGGGCAGATGACCCAGCCTCTCTGAGTTTCTGTCCTGCCCTTGTAACTGGCGATGTGATGGGTAAGGGAGTTGCCTGTGCTGCTGTGCTGCGGTGGGCTCTGGGCCAGGGAATACTTGATACGTTGTAGCGGCTTCCCGGGTGGCTCAGTAGTAAAGAATCTGCCTGCCATGCAGGAGACACGAGTTCAATCCCTGCTTAGGGAAGATCTCCTGGAGGACGAAATGGCAGCCCACTCCAGTATTCTTGCCTGAAAAATCCCATGGGCAGAGGAGCCTGGCAGGCTACAGTCCAAAAGAGTCACACGTGACTGAAGTGACTGAAAAGGTGTGGCCAGTTGCCCTGCAGCCTGCTAGGTCATGGCAGAAGGGGCAGGGGTTCTGGGTTGAGGGGACCTACTTCCTCCAGGAGAGTCTTGACTCCATGGGGTCAGCTTGACTTAAGGTGTTTCACCCCTCAGTCCAGCTCTGCGGGTCTGGCTTGTAGTTGTACACATGTGTGCTGTGGCCCCTTCTCCCCTTTCCGCATCCCTGGGGCTCCCCAACCCACTGTGTGCTATTTCTGGGGCGGGGTGGGGGTTCCTCTGCTGGGTGGGCATCAGGAACAGAGCTCCAAGATTGGGCTCTGGAGTGTTGCAGGTTCCCAGGGGGGCTTCTGTGCTCCTGGCCACCTGCCTCCTGGGAGGCTGGTAGCATCAGAGGACTGCCCCCTCTGGTGGGGCGCCCTCCATGGCATGAGCCCAGGGGGGGCCAGGCTCCATCCCACCTCAGGGGTGCCTGGGGATGTTGAGTGCAGTGAAGACAGAGGACACCTCTGTGCTCATGTTTAGCTTTACACAGGAAAGGGGGCTTTCCGATTGGGGTCCTCACCTGGACCCCAGCCTGCCGAGCCCTGCTTCTGATCGCTTAGTCCCTAGCTCAGTCAACCAAAATCAAGACGCTCTGTTTTTATTTTATGTTCATGATTTGATTTCTTGTTTTGGTGTAAGCGCTTGAGTTTGTTCCACAGTGAAATACCACTCCTCCTTAAAAAAAAAAATTGAGCCGAAAGCTCAGAGGACCCCCAAAGCTACCCCATGGTGGCTCCTGATGCTATTTTACAGGTGATGAAAATGGAGCTTAAACAGGGCTTATGCAGCAAGTGCCAGGTATGGGACTTGAACTCATGTCTGGCTCTCTTACTTTCATCAGCAGGCTAAGGAGCTGTTCACTGTGGTGTGTGTGTGCGCACACACGCACACACACACACACATACTTGTTTCCCTGTGATATATACACACACACTTGTTTCCCTGTGGTATATACAGGCACACATTGTGTTTCCCCATCTGGCCTGGATCTCTACCTCTGCCCCACCCAGCTGGGCGCCAGGCACGTTGGGGTGGTGCTCTGTGAAGGTTCGTTGAGAGGCAACAGCTAGTGTGGGCAGCCAGCTATTCAGGCCTGTTATCCCCTCCCTGGGCAGTAGCCCTGGGCAGCTGGTGGCTCCTTGCTGTGGCCCCAAGGACTGGGTGAAACATTCATCGTGGCCCCAGCACTGGCTGCTGGCTCTGGTGGACCCTGGGCAGACCCAGCCTCAGCCCAACACAGGGAGGTTTTGTCCAGTCACCCCCCCACCCCCACCCACCCTGCCAGATCCTCCTGTTGGAGGCCTTTGTGCCCAGAGGAGTCAGGACCCGGGAGTGGAATGTTCCCATTCCTTAAGCACTCGTGTGCATCGTGTGCGGGGCTGGGGGCTGCTGGACCCCATCCCTTCCTGGGCTCTGTCACTTGCCAGCAGCCTCTAAGTGCCTCAGGGCCTCAGTTTCCTCATCTGTAAAAGGGGCGTGATGCCCGTGCCCACCTCGGGGCAGGATGTGAGGATGACACCCGGTGACTCAGGTAAGGTGATCATAGCCGGGCCAGGCATGTCATAAGTTCTCAAGAGGCAGCCGTTGTCATTGTACAGGCCTGAACCCAAGGCCTCCCAACCCCTGATCCCTTGTCCTCTGCTTCTTGCCCCCACCCCCTCGGTGCCCCACCTCCCACCGCCAAAGTCTTTGTAGAGGGGTGAGTAGTACACAGCCCGGGGGGCCCGTTCCATGGATACATTGTGAGTAGTGGGATTGTGCAGTGCACAGCCAGCTCAACCTTACATGGCAGGCCTGACGATGCAGGATTTCCAAATCCCCCACAGCAGGAGTGGAAGGATGCCTAGGTGTTCTGCTCGAAGCCCATCCCACTCACTCTGGCTTGAGACTCTTCCTGGGGAGGCCTCGTGCCACCGGGCTGGGATGGCCCTTGGTGGTGATGCTCTGGACGGTGATAAGGCCAAGGAGGCGGTAGACTCTGACCAAGCCCTTGGCCCCCTGTCTCCCCAGATGGCCATCGTGTTCAACCAGGAGGGCCTGAGCGCCATCCAGCCGCCCTGCGTGGTCCAGAATTTCATCAACCACAATGCTGTCCTGTACAAGGTGTTTGTGGTTGGCGAGTCCTACACCGTGGTCCAGCGGCCCTCGCTGAAGAACTTCTCCGCGGGCACGTCAGGTAAGCGGGCCTCACACTGTCCGGGATCCCTGCACTCAGGAGCGCGGCTGGGACACGGCACCGGCCGCCTGTCCTTTGGCACTGACCCTGGTTGCCCCGGGTTATTTCTGGAGGGAGGAGAAGTGATCTGAAGGTTGGCAGAGTTGTGTCCAGTAGGTGAAGAGGTCTTGGAGCATGAGTGGGAAACCCCTGTCCCAGCCAGGTCCGTCGAAGGGGCTCCATGCGCCTCAGCTACCTTAAGCTCGGGGAAGAACTTGAAAGCTTTCTGCACCCAGGCCGCTTCCCGGGGCCCCTCGTGATAAGGAGGCTCACCAAGAACACGCTGGACTGGGCTCTTCAGGGCAGCCAGGAAGGGAGGGGCCCTTGGTGTTTTGAGGGCCAGAGCACTGGCTGCTTTACCGTGTCTCCTTTCTCCAACTGGGAAACACTGAGTCACCTGCTGCCTCTGCAGCCCCTGAGGTGGGCGCAAGCTCTGTTAAGAGTTATGCTGGGGGCACAGGACTTGCCAGCTGTGGGGCCCCGGGCGGGTCAGGAGTGGACACGGGTGAGGACCATATTGGTGAGCATATTGGGGACCAGTGAATGATGGCCCCAAGTGTCCCTGAGCTGTCACACAGTGGTGGCCTTTGCGGGGAGCTGCCCCATCTGAGGGTGTCCTCTCGGGAGGCCGAGGGGCTCCAGGCCCTCAGCTTTTCTTCAGCTGCTCACCAGCTCCAGGTGACCCTGGGCTATCACAAAAACTGACACTTAAGGATTTGGTGGTATTGTGGCCGCTCAAGAGACTGCTCCAGTGGTTCTGGAGGCTTCCTCAAGGCCAGTTCTAGGAACCTTTGGAACAGGGGCAGCATCTCTGGAGTAAGCATGGTGATCCCCTGGACGGAGGACGTGGGTCACCCTGGCCTGATTTGCTCTCACTTGCTGTGTGCTTCTCTCTGCGCGGGAAACCCGCCGTCAGCAGGCGCAGTGCCGGGCTGCTGAGCAGACAGACGTGTCCGTCTAAAATCCCTCTGCCCGGGACTGCCTCTCACCGTCCGCTCCTCGTGGCTGCAAGCCACTCCTCTTGGACCAAGTCCAGCTGTTCCCGTCCTCTCTCAGCCATTCTTCCCGTTAACACAACCCAGAGAGCAGACACTTTGGAAGCGTGTGTCTCTCTCCCCTGACCTTCTGAGTGCAGGTGGCTCTCCCTGCCAGGCGGGGCTTTTAGGGCCTCCACATACCAGTCCCTACTTCCACCCACTGGGGTGATGGAATGACTGGGGATGGGGGACCAATATCGGGAAGGGTCTTTCTGTATGTGACTGTATATTAGCAAGAAACATTCTTAGCAGTTGTGGGCAGGATAAGGCCAATATTTTTTAATCCTCTTTATATTGTTTCCTGGTTTTTAAGAATGTGTTTAAATCTACAGCAAATATATTAAGGGAAGAATAAGTTTACCTTATGCAATTGTTTTCCTTTTTTCTTATTTTACCCTAAATCACTCCATCTCTTAAAGAAACATACCACCTGGTTTCCTTCCTTTCCACACAATAATTGTCCCCCCCTTTCCCCTGGTTGCTAAGGGCTGGCTAGTTTCTGTCTGAGAACCGCCAGTAGCAGGGTGTGGATTCTGAGTCCTGTCTCAGGATGAGGGCTCCACATCTGTGTCTTCTCGTGGCCATTCTGGGTTGCCAGTTTACCGTAATATGCAGGCTGCGTGCTCAGTCGCATGCAACTCTTTGCAACCCTATGGACTGTAGCCAGGCTTCTCCATCCATGGGATTTCCCAGGCAAGAATACTGTAGTGGGTTGCCATTTCCCTCTCCAGGGAATCTTCCCGACCCAGGGATCGAACCTGCGTCTCCTGTGACTTCTGCATTGCAGGCTGGTTCTTTACCGCTGAGCCCCTGGGAAAGCCCAAATGTGTTGACCGGGACCAGATCAGTGGAGAAACACAGGGCTAATGGAGGAGTGTTTATTATGCTCAGGGAAGCTGAGTGACTTTCTGTGTATCTATCCCTCCATCCCCAAAGCTGATTCTGTGGCCACCGTCTTTAGGGCATCAGGCCATCCAGCTGGCCTGGGGTTTGTCCTTTTCACACGTGTGCTCTTAACAGATGAAAATCGCAGAGTGAGAGTGGCCCTTTAAGCTGGAGCAGTTGAGCAGGGGGCTTTGAGCCTCTGGCTGTTTCCAGCCCCCTCCCATCTCTCTGGTCTCTGCTGTCCTGCATGGCAGGCCCTCCAGGCTCCCCGTCCACGCAGGGAGGTTGGGGCTCCTTGAGTGGGATTCTTTTGACCTGCGGTAATTATGAGGACACCACCTCTCCCTCCACAGCTGCTGTGTTCTTTCGGTTTTCAGGTGGCCCTTTGGTTCGCATCTGTCAGCACCTCTGAAGTCAGGTGTGTCTTAACAGCCAGAGTCTTGCAGCTGCCTTGGCTGGAACCGATGTCACGTTTTTATGGAGAGGGTTGAAGCTGGCCTGTGCCAACCCCTGGCCGTGTTTCTCTGTGACGCCTCCCCCTGCCTCTGTCCCCGCCCCCCAGCACAGTGGGAGAAACTTTTCCTTTTCTTTCCCCTGTTGTCTCTGCATCCTGGGCCTTTTTTCCCATAGGGGTTTGTACATAAAGGAATGATACCAATGACCACGTAGGGCAGGGGTCAGCAGGCTTTTGTGCTGGAAAAGTCCAGAAGAAGCATTTCTAGCTCTGTCATCACTAATGTTGCAGAGTCCCTGTAGACAACTTGTAAGTGAATGGGCGGGGCTGCGTTCCAATAAACCTCTATTTACAGTCGCAGCTGGCGGGGCCAGATCTGGTGATCTCACCATCAAGAGCCCTGCAGGTGTAACAGAGGCTGTATCTCCTTGAACCTTCCACGTGCCCAGCCCTGTGCCGGAGCTAGGATCCAGCAGGGGACTGGATAGTCAGCCAGGTGTCCTGCCCAGATTCTAGTGGGAGAAACTCCACGGGGAAGAAGTCGTGAAAGGATGAACTGTGCACAGATGAGGGGCCCCGGAGGAAGCGGGGGGTCCTGGGACACCGCTGGATGAGGGGGCCACTCGAGCAGG
This sequence comes from Bison bison bison, assembly GCF_000754665.1. NCBI lineage: Eukaryota > Metazoa > Chordata > Mammalia > Artiodactyla > Bovidae > Bison > Bison bison. The sequence goes on along the minus strand of NW_011494633.1, from coordinate 6,103,918 downwards.
GCAGCCAGGGCCAGAGGTCTGGGAGGAGACGTGGACCGCTGTCTGTAGCCCCGTGACACGCTGCCTGCCCCCTCCCCCAAGGAGACATGTGAAGATGAAGCAGATGAAGCTAAGAAGCTATGGCCGCAGCTCACAGCTGCACTACGGAGTCGCAGGGATATTTGGGGGCTAAACGTGTGCCCTACTCTTCCTCTTTTGAACCTGTTTTCCTCATCTGTAAATTGGGCACAAAAACCCATATTCCTCTTATTGTCTCCCTTCTCCTGTGGGCATTCATGGTGGTTCTTCACTGGGCTCCATGTGTCGCAGGACTAGCCCAGGAACAGAGAAGGGACGAGCTCCCCCCGTCCAGGGTGCTCCTGTGATCAAGGTGCAAGGGCCCGGCCAGGTTTATCAGCAGGGGATCTTGAAGCTGCCCAAGAAGCTGGTGCCAGGGGATGCTGCAATCCTGCCTGACCTATCTCGGCTTCCACAATCTTCCTGGATCACCAAATGGCTGGAAGCTGCTCCCTCTCCACCTGGGCCTGCTCAAGCTGCATGTGGGGAGGGTTCTGAGCCAAGGGCAGCTCCCATCGCCCTGCTGAACAGTCCTCTGGCTGGAGCCCCCAGGTCAGAGTTAGCCAGGAGGAGAAACAAGTCCCCTTTGAAATGGTCCACGCTTTGGATCTTGCCCCAAGAAGCTGCCGGGTGACGTGGTCTGTCCAGTTCAGTGGGCGCTGGGTACACCCCTCTGAGCACCCAGTTCTTTCCCTTCCTTGCATAGCTAAGCATCCACGTTGTTCTCTGTGGCTTCCAAGTCTCCCTGAACTGGCTGTGTCCACTTGCTCTGGGGGGCCTTTCTCTCCCCAGGCCTACTCTGCTACTCTGGCCATTGCCCTTGGGTCCCACTGGGTGGGTGGGAGGTGCCCTGAGCTCAGCGGGGCTAGGCTGGGCTACAGGCTGAGAAGGTGGGCAGTACCTGCAGAGTCTGGAAGGCCCACCCCAACTGCTCAAGCCCTGCTCTGACCTCTGGCCCATGGGGCTTGCTACCCCCAAAGTCTCAATCTTCTTGCTTGTCGGCGCTCAAGAGTAGAGGTCAGTGGGCTGCTTGGCGCAAGTCCTGCAGGGTGTTTATTTTCCCCAGGCTCCTCCCCAGGACCGTCTCTCATGCCCCCCGTCTGGACTGGCTCTGGTCGGAGCGGTAGGAGGACTGTCGGGCACACCGGGGCGGCAAGGGGCCTGCGTGCCCCGCTAGCGGGAAAGATGCCAGGTACATCTCAGCGCCTGCCTGCTTGGCCTCCGCCCGAATCACTTCCTCATGCATGATTGTTGCGGCGCTGTAACCCTGGAGCTGGCGGGGGGGCGTTGGCAGCCAGAGCAGGTGCCCCCGCAGTTCAGCCCCCCGGCACACAGTGGCGCCCAGTGGGGCCGTTCCTGTCCTGGGTCTCAGGGCTGAGCAATGTGTCCTGGGGGAACGGGACCCACAACGCCTCACCCAGAAGGACCAAAGCAGAGGCTGCCGGGGCCACGTGGGGACTTGTGGCCTTGTGTCCTTCTCAGGGTGAGGTGGGGTGGGGTCCTAGTGTGATGATGGTCTTCACCAGAGCTCTCAACCCTGAGGCTCCTGGTTTTGTGATCCGTGCATTTGCACACTTCCAAGTGCTGGAGAGCATGTTTCTGACCAACTGACGTGCCTTTACTCTGCAGGGCATGAATGAACAAACCTACTGCTCATCACTCTAATAATCTTGGGATTGAGATTATTAATCTGCCTCTCCATGGGACTGAGGGGGCTCCAGGGGCAGTGGGAGCTGGGAGAGATGGTGCAGGAACATGTGGAGGGTACTTCAGGCGGCTGTGCCCATTTCCAAAGCCAGGCAGAAATTATTCTCTATGCTTTCTTGGATGGATCCTACAAAAGCCCAAGTTCTGATTTCCTATTTTTTCCCCTAAATAACTGGGAAACAGCAGAAGCCTTTGTGTTTTAAACATTCATGTGCCCTGTGGCAGCCTAAATGTGCCTGAAAAGGCATTCCATGGGCAGAACCAGGAGGGGTTGGGGATGCTGGATTAAGTGGCATCAGTCGACCTCTTTACTCTGGGCCTTTGATGTTCCCATATGCAGCATTTCCCCTTTCTCACTCAGCCCCCCTTTCTGGCGCCATGTCCGTAAGATACGCTGGACACACTCTGGGGAGGGGGCCGAGGTATCAGGGAAAACCAGGTATGGTACTGTAAGATGAGAGTGGAGGGGAGGTGGGCTCATCAAGCCATTCATTTTTATATGGGAAGAAAAGTGGAAACAGGAGCCCTGACTCGGCGTGTGTCGCTCCGTGGTGTCC
>NW_011494633.1:6095133-6101497 GCF_000754665.1 Bison bison bison | reverse complement strand
TCCGTGGTGTCCTGTCTCTTCGGGGTGGGAGGGGGCCCGGGTGGCTGCTGCTGGACCCTGAGCCCTAAGGCATCACGGCCTGTGGCCGGGGTGGTGCTGCCCCCTGGTGTCAGGTGGTGGAGTCGCTGTCTGCCTCGAGCTTCTAACTCTGGCTCCTTCCCGTCTTTGCTTTTCAGACCGCGAGTCCATCTTCTTCAACAGCCACAACGTGTCGAAGCCAGAGTCCTCGTCGGTCCTGACCGCGGTATGTCCTTCCCGCCGAGCCTGGGGGTGGGGTAACGTTGGCTCTCCAGCGGGGCAGGGTGGCAGGACCTTCTCCTCCAGGCCGGGGACCCCGGGGGGTTCCAGAGACGCCCCTCTTCCTTGCTTGCTTTGCGCCTCCGTGGCAACAGCCATCACAGCCATGCCCGCTCGCCACTCAGCCACTCAGGTGGACAGTTGTCTAACTTCTCCCACGTGAGGAAATCCCCCAATTGCGAGGAATTTGAAGACCTGCTTTCTAAGCTGCCTTTTCCTGATGAAAAGAGGCAAGAGACAGCAGCACCTCAGTTTTCCTTTGTTCTTTCCTTGTCCGTATGAGTCCAGTAAGTGCTTGTTGAGCTCCTGCTGTGTACTTCTGCAGCTGCCAGGGTGGCTCATGGTGGGGAGTGGGCTCGGGGCTGCTGTTCAGTCAATGGCGCTGGGCATCAGGCTCCATCCTCTGGCCCGAAACAGCCTTGCAGGGATGGACAGACGTCCCTGCTTTCTCGAGGAGAGAGCTACGCTCAACCAGGTTAAATAACTTGTCTAAACCCATAGGGCTCCTCATGCAGGGACAGAGATGAGAGCTGACCCCAGATTAGTCTGATTTCAGAGCTGGGTCTTGCAGGAATTCAGGGTTTCTTACCTCCCTGGCACTTGTCGAGCCGTTAGAAATCAACACTGCGCCATGCCCTGCTGTTCCTCCGTGTCCCCATAGCCGGTGGCCTCTGCCGCCACTGCCTCTGAACCGAGCCCTCTGCCTGGTCTCTAGCTCCCATACGCCACGGCCCTCCTGGCCGTTCTGGGAGGGTTTGCCCATGTTCCCTCCACAGCGGACCCCCGCCTCTGGGCCTCATTCCCCTCCGTTCCAGGCTAGGGCCTGTGCTGCCCACGACCCACTGTCCCTGACCCAGGCCGCCGGTCCCATTTCTCATTTGTTCCTGGTTCCTTTGAGGAGCCGGCTGTGTGCCGAGGGTTCACCGGAGCACAGGCACAGCAGGGACCTGGAGTGAGCACCAGCCTCCCTCGGGATGTTGATAGATATAACCCGGGAACAAGTTCTGTGCTCAGGGACGCTTGGAGAACAACCAGATTCTAAAGAGAACCCCTCGGCGCCTGGTGTGCACATTGTAAGATTGAGATAGGTGTTCTGTGCGAGAGAATGTTCTGGTCTCATGAAAGCTCAGAAACCTCAGGGCGTCCTCCCTGCGAGGCTCCCAGACCTTGTTCGGCCAGTGACTCTCAGAGAGGGTCAGCATTCCACAGCCTTATGGAGAAGCTGTCCCTGCTGTCCCCCCGGCACAGTGCGGCCCTCGTCACCACTGGGCTGTTAACAGAGGCCAGAGGGTCACCATGAGGGCTGGAAGCAAAGTCGCCTTCCCGGGTTATCACCCGCCTGTGACTCAGCCCGTGTCTCCATCTGCAACGTGGGAAAGGTCGGCCTGGAGACATCGCAAGGCCTTCTCTCCACCTCCCAGGCCTGCTGTCATCTCTCCCTTCCCCTCAGCTCGTGACTGCTGTGCAGGGGTCCTCCAGGGCTGGTAACACATAAACAAGGAAAGGGAAACGCAGTCGGCCGTCTCTTTTCCATTCGGGATGGCGGGCCCTCCTGCCCAGACACGTGCATCCCCAGGTACGGGTGTCCAGACGAGCCTTTAGCATCCTCCCGCCTGCTGGGGTCCCTCCAGCCCCTTTCGTGGCCTCATGCAGGTGCAGAGAGCCCTGCCTCCCTCCCTGGCCGGACGCCCCTGAGGGTGGCCCCCGCACCAGTACCAGGCACCAGTTGAGTGTGACACTGAATGAAACGGCCTGGAGTCAGAAGCTCCACAGCCTTGCAGCTGTGTGGAGAGTCGAGTCGTCTCTCTGAGCCTCAGTTTCCCCACCCTGCCCCTAGAATGTTCCTGGGACTCAGGGAGTCCCTGGATGAAAGCGCCCCACACCATGTCAGGCTCAGTCAGTGTGGGTGACGGGGGCCCAGGGGTTCACCTCAGCACCTCCGTCGCCTCCTCGTTGCAGACAGGCAGAGGGCTGCAGAAGGATGTCTGAGGTCCCTTCGCTGAGCTGAGAACGCGCTTTTATAAACAGCGGGTCACGAGGCTTTTGTGATGGAGCGGCAGCCATGGGTCTCCTTGCCGCCCGGCCTGCGCCGCGGGCCTGACTTGGGAGCTTTGTGGATCCTCACCACAGTCCCTTGGCGGCGGTGTTTTTAGTATTGCATTTACCGAGGCGAGAAAGCAGGACCCGGCAGGGCCCAAGAGGGCCCATTACAGCTCAGGGCACGTGGCTGAGACTGGGCAGTGCTGGGCATCCCCAGGACCAGTGGCCGAGCTGCTGAGCCCACACTGCTGAGCGTGAGCGGGAGGCAGGCATGGGGTGGGCTCAGCAGGTGCCAAGCGGGCAAGTGTCCATCACAGCCAGGCTGATGCTGCCGCCTTGAACGTGGCTCCCCAGGGTGGGACACCAAGGCACCGGGGCCATGGGCAGGGGGGCCCTGCCTGCAGAGCCGGAGCAGACCTCTCTCATGGTAGAGCATCACAGTGCCCAGAGGTGGGCTCCCTGCCCTGCGCATGTCTGGAAGCTCCCCATCAGCCACTTGGCTTCCTGTGCCAGGGGTGAGGGCCACGTGTCCCGTGGGTGCTGCCCAGGCTCTGTCCCTGCCTGGCTGACCCAGCCTCACTTCTTTTTTTTTAAATCCAGGTGAAAGTCATATAACATACAATTGTTTGTGGGGTTTTTTAATATTTATTTACTTGGCTGTATCAGATCTTCATTGCAGCATGTGGGATCTAGTTCCCTGACAAGGGATCAAACCTGGGCCCCCTGAAATTGGGAGCATGGAGTCTTAACCACTGGACCGCCAGGAAAGTTCTCTCTGATTAGTTATTTTAGCATGGACAATTCAGCGGTATTAAGTACATTCACAGTGTTGTACAACCACCACCTCTGCCTAGTTCCAGAGACCATTTTCATTTCAGGCATTTTCATCACCCGAAAGAGAACCCCGTACCCACTGAGCATCCCTCCTCATCCCCGCCTCCTCCTGGCCCCTGACAACCACTAATCTGCTTTTCGTCTCCATGGATTTACCTCTTCTGGACTTTTCATTTTAAGGGGATCATACAGTAGGTGACCTATTGCATCTGGCTTTTTTCACCTGGCCTAATATTTTCAAGGTTCCTCCACATTGTAGCAAAGGGTGGCAGAACAGTCTGGGTAACCCATTCTGTTTATCCAGTCATCTGTTGATGGACATTCGGGTTGTTTCTGCCTTTTGCCTGTTGTGAATAATGTAGCTGTGAATATTGGCATACAAGTTACACATCTGGGGTGGAACTGCTGGGCCACATGATAATTCTCCTTTTAACTTTTTGACCCAGCTTCTTTTTTTTATTTCTGGTGGATCAGCTCCTGTGCTTCCCATCTGACCCCATCCCAGCAGCCTTAGGACTCTGGTATCTACTGAGTACCATGTATGAGCCCTATTCTGGCTGACTTAGGGGTGACATGCTGCCATCTGTGGCTTAAACGCAGGTGAGGCAGCTCCTGCAGCCAGACCTGTGCTGTCCCCACCGCTTAAATGACCTTGTGACTCCTCCCAGCTGTCTGGGGTGGAGGCCTCGATGGCCCTGATTGGCAGATGAGCAGACTGAGGTGCAGAGAGGCCAAGTACTTCTCTCTAAGACCACAGAGCTAGGAAGTCACAGTCCAGATTCAAATCCAGAGCCATCTGCCTCAGTCCTTCCCAGGGTGATGTGCTGCTCCCTTCCAGGGGCCAAGCTTGAGCCCATGAAAACTTGCCTGTCCCAGGCCAGCTGTGATTAGAGCAGAATGTGAGCGGTGTCACGGTGGGGTCCTGGGGCCAGCCCCCCAGCCCTGTGTCGCCAAAAGCTGAGCTCAGACCCAGGAGCTGGGCAGGAGTGGCCGAGTAGACTCTGGGGAAGCTTGCTGAGCATGGGGAGTTAGAGTGGAAACACCAAGGTTAGCAACTTGTCTGGAAGGGGAGAATGACGAGTCCCACCCAGGAGCCCTGTGTCCAAACCTCCCCCCATCCAGTACCAGCCAGTAAATGAAGGCTGGTCCGTGGAACCCACTGCCTCACAGCCTTGAGGCTCTGCCAATGATGGGCCAGTGCTCTGATGCTAACAAAAACTTCCCCCGCTGCCCACGTCCTCCCTGACTTCTCCAGCTGCTCCCAGCAGTCTTCCGTGGATGGTTGCCTCGAACCTCTGCTTCCACTGTGCTCTCGTCTGGGTCCCTTGGCCCAGCCACTGCAGTGTTCCCCTCTTCAAGGTGCAGCTCTTAGGTGTCCTGAACCACAGAGTCTTCCTGGGGTCACAGCAGACTCTCCGTCTCCTTCCTTCCTGCTAAGAACCTTGTCTTTTACAGGCTCAATGAGTGTGTGCCAAGTCACTTCAGTTGTGTCTGACTCTTTGCAACCCCATGGACCATAGCCCGCCAGGCTCCTCTGTCCATGGGGATTCTCCAGGCAAGAATACTGGAGTTGGTTACCATGCCCTCTTCCAGGGGATCTTCCCAACCCAGGGATCGAACACGTGTCTCTCCTGTTTCCTACACTGGCAGGCGGGTTCTTTACCACTAGTGCCACCTGGGAAGCCCACGGCTTTTACAGGCTAAATACCTGGGTCCAAATGCAACCCTAAGCTGTGTGGCCGTGAATCAGCCCTGACCCTGAGCGTCAGCTCCTCTCTGTGTAAAATGCTGGTAATGATGCTCGCCTACCTGGTGGGCATGAGGATTAGGGGTCACAGATGCCATACCCGCCCCAGTGCCTGCCCAGCCCATGGCAGGACTTGGAAATGGCCATCCTTAGGCTGATTCTAGTGGGTCTGTCCTGCCTCTTGCCTGGAAATAAGACTCAACCTCGAGGCACTGCAGTGGAGGTCTCTATGGGGTAGTGTCGCGTCTCCCTGCCCGAGGTCTGACTCCCGTGTGTGTGTGTGGTGTATGTGTGTTGGCAGCTGGACAAGATCGAGGGTGTGTTCGAGCGGCCGAGCGACGAGGTCATCCGGGAGCTGTCGCGGGCCCTGCGGCAGGCGCTGGGCGTGTCTCTCTTTGGGATCGACATCATCATCAACAACCAGACGGGGCAGCATGCCGTCATCGACATCAACGCCTTCCCCGGTGAGCGGCGGGGCGGGGGCTGCCTTCACTTGCGTGGAGACTGGTGGCCGTGGGTGGGTGGCGGGGCAGGAGAGCCGGCCTGACCGACCCCATCCCTCACTGTCTGGCGCCTGGGGTCAGAGCAGCGCCCGCTAAGCCTTCGCCCACCTGCCAGTGGATTTACAGCGCTCACAGCGGGCCTGCTCCTCAACCCGTGCCCTTTACCTCGCTTCTCCCGACCCAAAGTGTCGGACACGACTGAGCGACTACACTCTCCTGACCCTGTGCCATCAGCAGTAGCCTTTCTTGGCCAAATCTCAGCTGACCTCTTGGGCCCTTGTAGATTTCCTTAAAGAGCTGAGAGGATTCTGGAGGGAATACAAAGCCCAGTTTCCACGAAGGGAGGGAGGGAGAAATTGTCCCAGGTCACACTGCAGGGTGGTGGCAAGGCCTTGCTCCTTCCCCACCCTGAGCCACCGTGTAGGGGACACGCTCAGATCTCGCCGGCTGGGGGGCCTGCTCCACGCTGTCTGCTGCAGCCCTGAGGCTGGAAGCACATGCCAGGCCCTCTGGGCCTGCTGGCATGACTAGGCTCTGCCCAGCATCCCTCAGATCCCCACTCAGCGATGGCTCCATAGGAGTCATCACAGAGACCCCTCAGTGGGACCATTAGCCTCAGTGATGACTGTGGGGCAAGGGGTGGTCCTGGGCTGGTCTCCTTGACAGAGATGTGTGCTGAGGCTGGGCGACTCCCTGTCCTCACAGCAGGTCAGGGACAGAGTGACATTTGGCACCCCCCAGCCTGGAGCAGCCCGGGCAGTTACTTCTCAGTGGTCGTCCCCGTCTCGAGGCCTCGGCTCTCACCTCTGTCAAGCACCCGCCCTGGAGGTAGAGCAGCAGCCCTGCTCAGTGGACTCTTAAGAAGGCAGGAAGCCATTCCTGAGTGTGAGAGTCTGGCTTGCTGGAGGGGACTGCTCCCCTGGGGTTTGCAGGGGCTGGGAGC
>NW_011494633.1:6090075-6095033 GCF_000754665.1 Bison bison bison | reverse complement strand
CCCGTGCGTGGGGAGCCCTCACGGGCCACCAGACTGGGTGCTTGACGTGTGTCCCCTGCATGGAGGGCATGCAGGCCGGGCCCAGCCAGCAACGCAGTTCACAGCCAGGGAAGCCCGGGCTCGGAGGAGGCCCCTGGCTCCCTCAGCCACGCGGTTTATCCGAAGCCCGCTGCATGTCCCAGCTGCTGCAGACACTGGGGCGGCGTGCGCACGGCGGCTGGGGTCCTGCCCTCGGAGGACAGGGGCTCCTCTGGGAAGCAGGCGTGGGGGCAGGGCTGGCAGGGAGCCATGCAAGGGCCTTGGAGGGGTCCTGTGGCCCGAGGCTTCCTGTGCAGCAGAGAGGTCAGAGGGGAGCCCAGCACATGGCCATTCACTCCGAGCAAGATGGGGCGGCCATCTGAGGGCTGTGTTTGTGAATAGAAGTTGAGATCCTGTGGGACAGTGGCCTGTTTTTCTGTAGTCACCCTGGGGGCAGCCTGGATGGAGAGGTAGGTTTTTGATGAATGCGGGTGCTGGAATGAGAGAGCACAAGGGAACTGCGGCTGCGTCGGGGGAACAATTATAACAAATCAGAGGATCTAAACAGGGAGGAGATGGAGGGGATGAAGGCAAAAAGGTCGCCGGGTTAACGGACTCGGGGGGCAAGGCGGGGCAGCACCGGGCTGTTGGGATGGAGGTTCTAGAAGGAGGGACAGAGAAGAACTCACAAACCACTGAGCTGTGGGTCTGTGCCGAGTGCTGAGTCTGCCCACCCCGCCAGGACCTGTGCGAGTCAGAGGGACAGTGACAGTGAACCGGCATGGACAGGAAGCCATGAGCAAGCCCCGCCGCCAGCAGGCCAGGCCTGAGTGACACGGCTGAGCCCCCAGAGACTATGGAAGGGCGCCTGGCCCACATGGAGGAAGGCTCCGGGGAGGGCGTGCAGCCCAGGGCCCCAGGGGAGGCGGTGTCCAGGAGACGGCTGCCTGGGGCCTGGCTCTCTCCCTGCTCCATTTGTGAGCCTGGATCTGGGGTGCCCGTTGGTCCTGGTTGGTTCACCCTGTGCCTCAGACCGTGGGTGTCCTGCAGCGCCCCTGCCAGCCAGCCTGCAGGCTGGACAGTCGTGTCCACCTTTGGTGCCCAGCCTGCCTGGGGACCTTTGTCCCCAGCGCCTTATCTCATCCTCACAGCCACACAATGTGCAGAGGACTGTTGGGATCTCCATTTACTGACATGCATGGAGCCAGGGGGCTGGGCGACACGTCCAAGGTCACGTCCCAGTGGCGGGGCTGGGTCTGGGGGCCTGACCTGAGGCTTCGTGCTTCTCCACTTGAGTCGTGGTTTCAAATCCTGGCTCTGCTCCCTGACGAGATGAGCCTCCTGCCCTGGCAGCCTCAGTGTTCGCTCGTGTGCAGTGGGAAGAACACTCCCCTCCTTGCAGGGGAGATGATGTGTGCACAGCACTCAGCCCCACAGAGCTCTTCACGCCTCAGCCCACCCTCCCCAGGCTGCATGGGGCCATGGGCCAGGCCTCGTCTGGGGACGGCCAAGCTGTTGCTGAGGGAACAGCTGATGTTCCCTAGCGGGTCTCAGCTCTCCTCCCTGCTTGCATCCCAACCCTGGAAACCCAGCAGCACATCTGCTGATGGCCCCTGAGGGGCTACGGGCTGCCCTGCTGTTTACCCCCACCCCAGGGCCAAGGACGCCCCCAGTGCTAGGGTGGGGCACCCAGCACCATGCGTGTTCAAGGCACAGATGGCACCAAAGGGCCTGCAGATCTCAGTGCCACGTGTCGTCTAATGTTCTTGTTCAGTCCTCAGTCGTGTCCAACTCTTTGTGACCCCACGGGTTGTAGCACACCAGGCTTCCCTGTCCATCACTAACTCCCGGAGCTTGCTCAAAGTCACATCCATCAGGTCGCTGATGCCATCCAACCACCTCATCCTCTGTCGTGCCCTTCTCCTCCTGCCTTCAATCTTTCCCAGCATCAGGGTCTTTTCTAGTGAGTTGGCTCTTCGCATCAGGTGGCAAAGTACTGGAGCTTCAGCTTCAGCATCAGTCCCTCCAGTGAATATCCCCATCTGTAGAATGGGGCCAACCCTCGGGCCCCGCTCCCCGGGATGCACCCCTCCCAGGATGCCACAAGGAAGGATTGCGAAGCACGTAGCCAGGAGCAGCACTTAGCCTGGATGGACCCCAGCCGTGGACAGTCACCCCACTCGCCCTCCAGTGGACACGTATCCACCTGCTGATGGCTCTTGGGTGTTTGGGGCTGGTCACTTAACTCTGTGCCTCCACTTACTCATCTGTAAAATGGGGACAGAGAGTTGTGATGGTTAAGTGAGAACATGTCGAGCAGGGCAAGTATGGTGCATGCCAGCTATCTTGCCCACTCTTGTTTTTACTCTGGGCACCTCCGCTTGTCCCTCTCAGCCTCGGGTTCCCTCAAAACCACAGCACTGTTTGCTGAACACATAAGAGCATGGACAATGAGGCAGCCCCATCCGACCGGCCCCTGGGCAGCCTTTTCTGTACGCGATAGTGCACCTGCCCATGTCTGAACCTTCATTCCCCCCGCTGCTTGTACCGATGGCCGTGAAGACCATCCCAGAGGCCATGTGAGGGAGGGGTCAGTGCCTCTCAGCACCGGGCCTTCTGTGAGCGACGGGGTCACATCCAGGGGGTGGTCCCTGCGGCCCCTCCCGATGCAGGCACACCGTGCCTTTTGGGGACGTACTTCCTGTCCCGATCATTGTTCTTGCAGCTGTGTGCCTGGTTCTCATCCCTGTGAATTGATTCGGGCAGGCGGGGGGTGGGGCACCCACCCCTTGTTGAATTTCTTTTGAAACCGTTTTCAAAAGTCAGCAAAATCCTCGCCCTAGATCTGAAACTTGCTTGGTGGGAGGCTCCGAGGACTGTTTGCTGACAATCACAGTCGAGTCTGGGATGGGAAATGCAGGCCCCTGGCAGTTTCTGTTCAGGAGACCCAGGCCCGCTTGTGAGGGAAGCGGCGTCCGTGCGATGACGTTGTCCGGGCTGCCCAGTCTCTGTCCCTCGGCTTTGTGGGTCAGGATGCAGCACTGGGGGCCTCCTTGCAGGTGCTTGGGGGAGGGGAGGTGGAACAGACTCAGTTCCAGGAGCAGCTGCTGTTGATCAGATCTCACTCATGTTCCAGCTCCTTCTGGCCCTGCCCACAGGAGCCCCCAAACTTGAATCCTCAGTTTACACACAAGGAAGCTGACGCCAGGTCACATGGACACAAGAGGTGTTTATGATTCAGACCTGGAGGAGTGGGCCTTCGGTCCTGCCCCCAGCCACGCCACATCCCCACATAAGGGCATCAGACCACATGTGCTCCGTCACTCAGTCGCGTCTGACTCTTTTGCGACCCTGTGGACTATAGCCCACCAGGCTCCTCTGTCCATGGGATTTCCCAGGCAACAATACCAGAATGGGTGGCCATTTCCTTCTCCAGGGGATCTTCCCAACCCAGGGGTCGAACTCACATGTCTTCTGTCTCCTGCTTTGGCACTTGGATTCTTGACCATGTGCATCGTCTGGGAAGCCCACCAAACCACGTGGGGAGGGTAATCAAATGAGACCCTGAAGCTGTGCCCTAGAGGGACAGGATGCAGGGCACTTTCTCATCAGCCTCCTCTCTATAGATGCTCAGACCCCACGGGTGCAGCCAGAATTCAAGGATTGGCCCTTGGGGCCACACACACTTGGGGTCTAGGCTGGTGTGCTCCACCAGCTCCCCTCAACCCCACCCCAGGTCCCAGGAGCCCCTGAGCGCACCTCCCACCCCCACCCACCTGGCTAAGCCTGCCGTCTGTCTCTCCCATCCGCAGGCTACGAGGGTGTAAGCGAGTTCTTCACCGACCTCCTGAACCACATCGCCAGCGTGCTGCAGGGCCAGAGCTCGGGCGTGGCGGGCGCTGGGGACGTGGCCCCACTGAAGCACAGCAGGCTCCTGGTGGAGCAGGCGGGCGGCCTGGCGGCCGAGCGGACGTGCAGCGCCAGCCCCGGCTGCTGCAGCAGCATGATGGGCCAGGAGCCGCCCTGGACGCCCGAGGCCGACATGGGCGGCGTGGGCGCCCGCAGCACTGCCAAGCTGCCGCACCAGAGACTCGGCTGTACCGCCGGCGTGTCGCCCAGCTTCCAGCAGCACTGCGTGGCCTCGCTGGCCACTAAGGCCTCCTCCCAGTAGCCTCGGAGCCCGGGACCCAGAGAGACGGCGCGGGCCGCAGAGCGCGGCCGCTGGGCGAGCAGCTCCCGACGACGGTGACGCTACTACTAAGGATTCCCAACGATCTGATTCTTCTTCTTCTACTTCTTTTTTTCTTAATTTTTAACCTGATTTTCTGATGTCATGATCTAAATGAGGGGTGGGGGTGGGGATGGAAAGGAACCCCAAGTGGTCCAGCCTTGCGGCAAAGGGACGATCCCTCCTGGTTCCTGCTGTGCAGATGTCTTCACCGAGTTTACACATGCTGTGTTTTCAACACTAGGTCTGAATGTGAGGTGGGGCGTGCGTGTGTGTGGTTGTGTCTGTGTATGTGTGTGTGAGTGCCTGGGTACGCCCACGTCTGTCTTTCTCAATGGCTGCTGTGGGCCAGGCCTCGGGGACCTTGGAGCAGGCTGTCCCGGGTCAGGTTGTTGGTGGCTGAGCAGAGAGTAAACAGTTCCCAGTCTCTTCCCTCCTGGCCCCTGCACCCCGGCCCAGCCCGTTGCTCTTACTCATGGCCTCAAGCCCCACCAGGTGTGCAGCTGCCCCTCCCAAAAGCATGACCCCGAGGAAGCCAGAGGCCTCAGCTTCCCTTTCCTTGGGGAAGTCCATGCAGCGGGTCTGAGCTGGGATCCACCTGCTGCCGCTCATGAAAGGCAAGGAGGAGGACGCTTCTCCGGGAAGGCCGCAGCCCCGGGCTGGCTGCCTCTCTCCACGTCCCGCTCCCCGGAGTCCACTGGGCCTGTCAACA
>NW_011494633.1:6084857-6089939 GCF_000754665.1 Bison bison bison | reverse complement strand
TATGCCAAGGATTTGTGCTGTGACTTTGGGCAAATCATTCCAAGAGTCGCTGGGCACTCACGACCAGAGAAGTCAAGGGCAGGCTCAACGCCCTACCCCTGTGACGCAGCCTGTCCCTCTGTGAAGCCCACCCAGATGAGCCTCCCCTTGGCATCCAGGCGATCGGTGGGGGCCCTCTTCCCAGGCCGGACGAGGCTGCGGCTGCTCCACGCCTGCCCAGAAGGCCTGATCCACACCCCTCCCGTGTTCACTGCCCACCCCAAGCACTGAGCCAGCCAGGTGTGAGCAGGCTGCAGCCCCAAAGGTGAGAAAACATTACCTGCTTTTCCCGTCCGAGCCCCCCGCCCCTGAGGGCAGCAGACCAACCAACCACTGGCTAATAAGTCCAGTTCCACAGTCCAGGTGGGCAGGCGGCCCCAGGGGGCCAGTGAGGGGCTTGGTCAGCCCTCTGCCAGTGTGACCACCCGGCAGGAAACAGCAGACCCCCCTGAAGCATGAGCACGTGTCTTCAGATATCAGGCACTCGGAGGGAGGGGAACAGGCCTCGGGGCCGTCCTGCGAGGTCCAGGGAGGGCGCCACAGAAGAAGCTGCTGCGCTGGGCATTCGGAGGCACCTTCAGGCCTGGCCAGCGGGGAGGTGGGGGTCGCCTGCCTCTGGGAGAGGAAGGGCTGGGGTGAGGGGCGCTGCCCTCAGAACTGGCCGGCTTGTCCTAGAAACCAAGGGCCCGCCGACATCCGTGTTTACACGACTTGAGTGTTGAACCCCAATTATAATGTCTGTACGTCGCCTTTCCTCGTCTGGCCCCCGAGCTCCGGGGGAAGCAGGAAGCGTGGCCGGCCTCTTGCACTGCTTTGTCTCCAAAATAAACTACTGAAATCAAACTGCATTTCACACGTGTTTACAAAACATTGCTGAACATTTCTGTCCTCCTGCTGTCTTTTAATAAAACAACTTTACCTTTTGGAATAAAATTCCAGTCCCGATCACCTGAGGACAGGTCAGGAGTGCAGGGTGACCCCCCGTGCCTGGTGGGGCCCCTGGTCATGTCCTGTTCAGATTAAGTGATGCCTCCCCCGCAGCGTCTCACATGTTAGCATCCAGGGCCCAGATATTGAGGAGCTTTTCCAGTGACGTGGCGCTTTTCACCAGCCTTGATGCGGGTGGCCAGCAAGGTGACTGCCTTTCCCAAGGGTGGAAACCAAGGATGGGGATCGACTTCATAAAGGCCCAGGAGCCGCACAGCAGTGGGGAAGGGACCGGTCCACTCGAGAGCGTGTGTGGGCCTCTCCCCAGCTGGTGAACCCCGTCCAACAAAGAGTAGCTGACTCTGCAGGGGTGAAGGGAGCTGCGTCAGGGAGCATAGACTAGGAGAGGGGCCGTGGGCCGCAATGAGGCCTCCCCAAGCGACGCCCCCCCTGCTTCAGCGTCACCAGATGCACACTGACTGGGTCCCAGGACACACGCCATGAAGTTGGCTTCCCCCAAGCCTCAGTGTCCCTGGCCCTGGGGCTTCCTGTCAGGGGAATACAGACCCCCGGGAATGCTCTCTGCCTTTGCAGCCTCTTCTTCGCCAGGGCTTGTGCTGCCGCCTCCGATCAGTCTCAGAACCTTCAAGGGCCCGTGGGGAGAGACTGCTCTGGTGAGCGCACACACCTGCTGGTAAACTGGGGGTGGGGGCAGGGGTGTTGGGACTGTCCTTCCCCAGCTTCTGTTTGCTAGTCGGTGGGCTTGTTGGGGCCTTGGCCCTGTGGGATCTCTCTGGGTGTGGTCCGTAGCCGGGGCTGCTGAAGGCCCTCTTGACTCAAAGGGCTCCAGGAGCAAGCGCAGGACCATGTTTTGCCTGAGGCCTCGGGTAGGTTCAGAGGGTCGCTTGCAAGGTCTCTGCCCTGGGCAGCCTGGAGCGCTGGCCACAGGCCGAGTTCTGCTTGCAGGTTATAGCGTAATGTGGTTTGACACGCACTCAAGCCCCGACTGAGTGTGGGTGCTGGATGTCTGTCCTCCCCAAGAATGTCTGTCTTCCCTAAAAGAGCCTGAGGGCAGGAGTTTCCATTGGCATGAAGGTGTCTGAGTTTGCGGAAGGAGGCGGGGTGGGGGGGTGAGTAGGGTTGGGCGAGAGGTCCCCCAGCATCACCTGCAGGAGGCAGACACAGCTGGAGTTCCCGAGGAGTTTGTTGTTCAGTCGCTCAGTCGTGTCCAACTCTTTGCGATCCCATGGACTGCAGCACGCCAGGGTTCCCTGTTCTTCACCATCTCCCGGAGTTTGCTCAAACTCTCATGTCCATCGAATCAGTAATGCCATCCAACCATCTCATCCTCTGTCATCCCTTTCTCCTCCTGCTTTCAATCTTTCCCAGCACCAGGGTCTTTTCCAAGGAGTTAGTTCTTCACATCAGGTGGCCAAGGTATTGGAGCTTTAGCTTCAGCATCAGTCCTTCCAATGAATATTCAGGACTGATCTCCTTTAGGATTGACTGGTTTTATCTTGCAGTCCATGAGACTCTCAAGAGTCTTCTCCAACACCACAGTTCAAAAGCATCAGTCCTTCAGCGTCAGCCTTCTTTATGGTCCAACTCTCACGTCCATACATAACTACTGGAAAAACCATAGCTTTGACTATACAGACCTCTGTTGGCAAAGTAATGTCTCTTCTTTTTAATATGCTGTCTAGGTTTGTCTCCCGAGGAGTTATGTGGGGGCATTGTTTAAGTTAATCCCATCAGTGAGGGAGAAAACAACCTTGAGAAAGGATTCTTCTCTATCCAGAGGACTGCCAAATACGGTTTATGGCAGATTGAAGGATCCTGGCAGGAAGCTGTAGTTTTCAAGCCAGCTGGGAAGAGCAGCTGTTGTCTGCCAGGCGGCCCCTCTGAGACCAAGGGAGACTGTATGCATTGTCCTTGTTGGGGGTGGGGCACTGGGCCTTGGCTCAGGGAATCACATTGTCCACAGAGAACCCACTGAATGGCTCGTCTGATGTCCCTGGGGTTTGCATCTGCCCTCTCTTCTTCCCCTAGAAACTGACCCTTCACCCATTGGGACCCCCCATAGCTCCTCTCCCTTCCTGGGTCATGGCTCAGGGCCCGCATGCTCCGCAGACCCTGAGCAGAGTGTCCTGAAGGAAAACACCCCCTGCACTTAAGGTTTACCACGAGACAGAGGAGCACATCCAGTCTTGAAGGTTCTGGGCTTCTGCCTCCTCAGGGAGCCTGGCCACGCCCTCGGGGAGCCTGGCCACGCCCTGAGCTGCAGGCATAGTCCTACCCAGGCCAGAGCCTGAGTCTGAGATGCTGCAACAGAGGCCTCCAGACAGGTGGTTCTCCCGTCAGTCATACCTTCCGCGATACAGGCTCCGTGCCCCTGCCTCGGAATGGCCCTCCCCCAACACGCGGTTCACTGGAGAGCTGCCTGTTGGCGTGGAAGCACCAGGCCCTCTTCCTTCTGGTTCCCACCACCAGGTCCCATCCAGGCCACCTGGGGCCTTTTCCGGAAATGGTCACATTTTCGCTCTACATCCAGTTGTCCACAGTCTGGTGACTTGGAAGGGACTGTATCCTTCCCACAGCCGAACCCACCTAGGCTTCCGGTGTGGATCCCAGTTCTCTGCAGCAGGCTTTCTCTTTGGGAAAGCCTCTCCCAAGACACGGGCAGCTCCAGTTTCAGTGCTAACACCTGTGCTTTGTGACAAATGCTACTTGTTTCGATCCCGTACACGAGCCATGCTTGTCAGAACCCCAAGCTGGCTTGTACTTCATTTGTGTACATATGCATGTATATAATGTTTATATGAATCTATACATACTGTCTATAAAATCATCGCTTCTGTAAAAACCAAGAACCACTGGCTCTTTTGATTCGGCTGCGTTTGCCCCATGTGATGACAGCACAGGCGGCCTGTCTCCGAGAAGGGGTATTTCAGGGACGAGGTGTCCCGTGTTCTCTTTGTTAACTGTTCCTGGAGGTGGATGTTCCGACCGTTGACTAGTGGAATACAGTTCATGTCATGTTTGTTATTTCGATAACTGTCAGGGTTGTGGGGGGTTATGAACCTGTCTCACTGAAATGTGAATAAACACCTCACGGCCCCAGCTCATTGGAGAGCCCCTCTGTGCTTCATGGACGGCTGTCAACAGCAGTGGGCCCGCTCGCCAGGTTAGGAGAGGCCCAGACTTGCCAAGATCCCCTCAAAAGACTTGTGTCATCACTGCAATGGTTTTCTGGTCCAGGCTGTCTAGACCCCTCGAATCCTCGCCATGATCTGCTGAGAAGCTAAAAAAGTACTATCCCCATTTTATAGATGAGGAAATTGAGGCTGCGAGAGCACCAGAAATGCTCACCCAAGCTCTCTAGCTAGGCTGGGGATTCCAACTGCAGTCTGATGTCAAAACCCACATTCTGCAGGCAGTGGATTTCTTGAAGTCAGGGCTTGTCCACGTCATTTCTGTGTGCCCGGGCCTGCCAGGCTCAAGGCAGCGGCTCACAAGTGTTTGATGAATGACTGAGTGATTGGCCCTGATATTCAGCTGGTCCACTCTGGTCCAGCAGAATAGCCTGTCCTGATTCATAATTCTACAGCCCCGTGTTTACATGTTTGGGGCATCACTGTTGCCGAGACTTTGATGGGTCAACCCACCCTCTGAGCCTCAGTTTCCTTGTTCTCAAAGCTGAGACCCAGACTACCATGCTATAGTGAAATGTTAAGTTCAAGAACTTCAAATGCCCCAGAGCCCCGTGCACGTTTCAAGTCAGAGATGAGATTTGTGCCGGGGGTTGGGGGTGAGGGGTGGGGGCTGCAGCTCAGAGGCCTGAGTCAGGAAGTCCAGAGCTGGCTGGGCCTGTGGCCTTGGTGGCAGGTACTATCCTGGGGCTGTCAGCAGAGGCTGGTTTCCCAAACCAGCCCCGTCCTGCCTGGCCTGGCTCACGTGTGGCTGGGAGATGGGGGAAGTGTTATTTAATCCCACGTGCACTTTGGGGCATGTGTCAGCATCCCTACTTCCAGGTGAGGAAAGTGATGTCCTGAGCAGCAGTGTCACTTGCTCCCCAACCCCTGGGCTGGAAAGTGGCCCAGAGTCACCCCAGGGGCA
>NW_011494633.1:6073897-6084712 GCF_000754665.1 Bison bison bison | reverse complement strand
TGTCCTTCTGCCTGAATACATCCATCCCACCCTACTCGGAGTCAAGATGGGGGAAGTTCAGAGAAACAGGAAAGAGCCCAGAGCAGATTTATTTTCCTTAGATAAACTTCATACACAATATAGTCAGGAGTCCTCAGCTTTCACCTAAAGGTCAGTACTTATTGCAGTTAGGCCCAGTGGCTCTAATGGTGGAAGGGAAACTTTGAGAAGGCTGCCTGTGTTCAGAGACAGGATAATCGTTGAAAGGCAAGGGGTCTGCCCTGCAGGGGGGCGCACTGGGCAGGGGTCAGGAGCAGGAGGAAAAGAGCGTGGGGGCAATGGGGTGGGCTGGGCTTGGGCAGGCTGGGGGCGGCCTCCCTCCCGGAAGCAGTGCCCGGGGCCGTCTGGCCAGGACCTGCAGGGGGGACAACAGAGCCGGGACCACGAGGTGTCTCGGGGCCCTGGCTGGTGGGGCCAGTCGGCGCCTCAGCCCCGCCGCAGCTCCTCCAGCTGGTGGGCCACCTTCTCCAGCTCTGCCTCGATGGCTGACAAGCTCTCCAGCTCCTGGTCCTAGGAGAGAACCCCCAGAGTCAGCCGGGCACTGGAGCGTGGAGCGCACAGTCAGCCTGGTGGCTCCCAGCTTAGCTGTGTGACCTTGGATGGGTGGCTTTGCCTCACTGAGCCTCATCTATTTCCTGGGGACAGTGAAGCTGCCCTGCTGCACTGCTCTGAGAAGCCGGCGTGCAGGAGTGTGTGCCCTGACCCCATCCCTTCCCCAGTGGACTCATTCAGGCCCACCTCCCCCTCAACGGCTCTGGGCAGACATGTGGGAAACCAAGCCTCTGGTGCCTTTCAGAGCTGCTCCGAGTCCCCCAACCCCAGGCCAAGGCTGTGACAGTGGCTTCCAGGCTAAGGCCGTGCCTGGGTGTCCTGTCTGCTGCAGGCCTCCCTACCCGAGGGGCAGGGGACCAGGACACAGGCTTGAGGACGTGAGCACTGTCTGGACGGAGCCTCCATCCTCTGTCCCCGTCACTGGGTCCCCAAGCTCTGGCTGCCAGGGTGGTCCAGGGCAGCCGGGGACCCTCTGCGACTGACGCCCACAAGAGCATGCCCTCAGATTCACAGCAGGAGTCAGCCATACCCCAGCTTTGACCGAGAGGGGTGATTTTCCAGGAGTCCCTGCCTGGGGCCCAGTGAGAAGAGACGGACAATGGTTGCCAATGAAATGGAGACCCTAGGGGCTCCCATCTTAGAGTAACACCCCAGGCAGGAGTTCTGTGATTCTGGGGTCATTTTTTCTAAAACCTTTGGGCTGAGTCGGGGGGCCCTGCCCTGTCCAGTCCTCAGGACTCGGGTCCCCATTTCTCCTGCCTGTAGTCCAAGGTCCCCTCTGCCCGTGGAGAAGGGAAGCCAGTCAGTCCCTCAGGGCCCCTGGCTCTCCCCAGTTTCTGTGGGTGGGGAAGGCAGTGATGAAAGGTGCCAGCCTTGGGGAGGGGTGAGAGGCAAGCAGCTGCTTCCTGAAGGCCTGTCCCCTCAGCCCCTGGGGACACAGGCAGATGAACTCTCAGCGCCAGCTGCCAAGGAGGAGTCTTCTCCCCCTCAGACTGCTGAGACCCAGTCCCAGGCCCAGAGAATGGGTTGGGGACCCGAGGAAAGGGCCGTATTGTCTTCTGGGTGGGCAGAGAAGAGCACTGGGGCCACAGCTTCGGACACATCCCAGCCCCCATAAGGCCCTGATGCCCCCCGGAGAACTAAAGCCTGAACCAGGGACCCCCCCGCAAGGCCTCCCCCAGCTCCAAGGTGCTGTTGCCAGCCCGCCCCAAAGTCCCATCCCATCCCCTCCCATGGTATATGTCTTCACACCCCTCTGAGTTTCCCAAGTAGCCTGGGCATGGCTAGGGTTTCAAAGCTCATGTGCATTCTGATCATGATAATGAGGTGGGCAGAGAGGACTTCTTACCCCTATTTCACAAATGAGGGAACCGATGAGGCTCAGAGAAGGGGAGTGACCTCCCCAAGGTGACCCAGCTAGGAGGAGGTAGACCCCCGGTCTTCTGGCACACGCCCATGCCTCCTCAACCCGTCACCACCAGACCCTCCCCACTTTGCCATCAGGGCAGGAGGCGGGGCCTGAGCCTGGGAGGGGGGTGTGGCTGGACTGCCTGGAGGTCAGGAGAGGACACGCTGGGCCAATGGTAGGGCCTCCCCAGACACCACCTGTCCCTCAGTGTCCCCCCATGTCCTGCCCTCCAGCTCGCAAGGCCAGTGGTACCCCGAGCCTGGATTCCCCCAGGCAGCAAGCGGCCCTCCCAGGCCAGCCCCCGCCAGGTCCTTTAGTTTCCAAACTCTTCTCTATTCAAAATTCCAAGCGCCATCCATCCATTCTTCTGTTTCCAAACCTGCAGAGGCTCCCTACTGCCTTTCGGACAAAGGTCCCTCCCAGTGCCTCTGGGATCCGCTTTACTCGCCAGCTCTTCAGCTTCTGTGTGCTGATCTGAACGTTTCTGTCTCCTGTTTGCCTGTCCACCAGCTTTCCTGGGTGCCCGCTCCCCCCGACACGCCCTTTCTCCTGGGCCTTCCCAGTCTCCTGAGCACCCCCTGTCCAGGTGCCTCTCCAATCCCGACTCCAAGGGGACAGTGTCCCCTCGGTGATGCGGGGCAGTATGTCTGGGTGCAGCTGCCCCCCAGCTGGGCCCGGGGCCAGCTCCCACCCCGTACCAACCTCTGGTCTGCGGTTGGCGCTGCCCTCCTCCTCCTTCTTCTCTTCCGGGTAGCCGCGCACCTGGAGGGGCAGGCCGGCCTCCACGCTGTCCTCCCGGGAGTTCGGCCTCCAGCCTCGCCGCAGCTGCAGCCCGGGACCCCTGAAGCCGTAGCCCCGGGCCC
The DNA here is from genome assembly GCF_000754665.1 of Bison bison bison. Lineage (NCBI taxonomy): Eukaryota > Metazoa > Chordata > Mammalia > Artiodactyla > Bovidae > Bison > Bison bison. The sequence goes on along the minus strand of NW_011494633.1, from coordinate 6,081,850 downwards.
GGAAGGAGAGCCTCATGGAGCGGTCGGGGTCCTCCTCTTCCTCCTCCTCCCCCTCCAGCCGCTTCTCGGCCGTCAGCTCCTTGGCCAGCTGGTCCATCTTGCTCCATCGCTTGGCGTCCTCCCACTCCTTGGAGAGCTGCTCCTCCTGCTCGGGCTCCCCGCTCTTCCCGCCACGGAAGAGGACTTGAGGGGCCCTTGCCATCTCCTCTTCCTCCTGCCGGGAGTGTGCCCACTCCCCCTTCCCCTCGGGGGGCTTGGCCTCCTCAGCCCCCATCTTCCCGGCTCCATCCTCGGGCCAACCTGGAGCAGCTGGTAGATAAGAGCGGGAGAATAAGGGAGCGGCTGCCACCTTTCTGGGTCCCTGCCACTCCCTTAGGTCTCTCTGTGGCCACTGTTGTGACCACAGACCCTGTACGCCAGATCCAGCTCAGCCTCTCACAACAGACTCCCCTTGGAGGGAAAGGTCACCTTGACGCCATGCTTTACAAGACCCTCTAAAGCTCCAAGTCACCTCTTCCTTAGCCCTCTCATCCCAGAAGCCCCAACCCAGGGATCGCCCGGCTGGGGAGGAAGGAAAGACCCTGATCAGGCCCTCAGGAGGAGCCAGGACCTCTTCCTAAGCCCTGGTTGAAGCTAGCAGTGTCCCCAGACCAGCCTGTTCCCTCCAATCATGCTGCTGCTCGGTTCCCAAATCCCACCCACTCACCCTGCAAAGCCCCTCTCCCCTCCTGGGGGTGGAGAGGGGCTATGTGGACTAGTGGAAGATGCAGGGTTTTGGAACCAGACAAACCTGGGATGGAATCTCCGCGTGTACTACAAATCAGCTGTGTGACCATGGGCAAATTACTTAACCTCTCTGAGCCTTGGTTTCTCATCTGGCAGATGGGAATAATACCTACCTTTCAGGGTTGTTGAGAAGGTAGAATGAGATTATGGATCAGGGGACCCCCCTCCCACCCATCCCCCTCTCCCCAACACATCTGCTGAAGTCTCAGACATCAGACACAGTCTCACCCCTCTGCGTCTCCTTGTTGCCGAGGCTCGGTGGGGGTTTAAACGCTGCGGTGGGCGGGCTTTCTTCCTCCGGGACGGCCTTCTCTCTAGCCTCCGCCTCCTCCCACTTCTTCTCCTCCTCTTCTCTCTCTGTCTGCCTCCCTTGCTCTGCACTCAGGCCCTTCTCCCTGCTGGCTGGACCCTGGGAGGGACCCTCGCTGTCCTCCTTGGCCTGTGGGCCTGGGTATTTCGGGCTGGGGAGGCTGGCTAGGGGGTGGGCGTTGGAGGGGGCCTCCTCCTCCTCCCCAGGGGCCTGGTTGTCCTCCTCAACCTTGGGCCCCGGCCCAAGCCCTGGGGAGGCCTGAGGCCTGTCTCCATCCGAGTCTTCATCACTCTTCTCCACCTCTTTAGAATCGTCTCTTTTTTCTGCAGCATCCTTGGAGGACACCTCTTCTGTCACCTCTACAGAAACAACAGAGCAAAGTCAGGCCCTGAGGACCAGATCGGATCTCCCCCGGGCCCAATTTCAGATCTTAGTCACTGTATCTCTAGGCTTCCAGCAAGCCCAACCCAAGACACACAGGAGAGAATTAGGGCTGCCCTCTCCATGTCTGGGTTTGACCTCAGCACAACGGGATTGTGTTTCTTTCTTTGTAATTCTGCCTCTCGAAGGAGAATGTGATGACCCCTTGAAAATGACCCCAGAAGATAGAGCCCTGAATTTAAAATTAAGACAGCAGTTGAACTGCTGTCTGATCTTGGGCAAGTTCCTTAACCTCTCTGTGTATTGGGCACCATTACTGTGACTTCCTTCTCCCTTCTGCAAGCATTCTATCTTGAGCATCCTATGAAAGTATTCAATTCCTCAGGATTTGTCAGCTTTCATTAAAGGCATTTACTTGTACCTGCTTTGAAGACAGCTTTTCATCTAGTAAAAATCCCTCCCATTGCTAGAAATGATTACTGTCAAACAAGTCACTACCAAGTACATTCCACCATTTGACCAGGACGCCAGGTGGAAGTGCTCCCATGCCCACTTTACAGAAACTCAAACCAATCCTTAGAAAGGTAAGGTGACCTGTCTGTGCTCACAGATGGCAGAGCTGAGCCTTAAACCCAAACCTCCGAATGCCAAGTACAGGGTGCCCTTTGCACTGACGTGTGGCTGTCTCCCCAGTGAACGCTACACTATTCTCCCTCCTACAGCCCAAGGCACACAGCCAGAGTCAGCCAGACACTCGTTTCCATGGAACCACAATGTGTGAGTCCCTGCCGTGCCTCAAGCAGCCACCAGGGTGAGAGCCCTGGCCCACGTGAGGGCACATTGGCAGGCTTCCCCTCTCAGCCCCAACAGATGACCACCGAGGTCCCTGCTTCTAGGAACTGGCCCTGGTCACTCACCTTCCACATGCAAAGAATAGGCCTGCGGGGACAAGCGTGTGAAGCGTGTGACTGTTTCTAGCCAGAAAGGTGAGTTTAACAGAGCATCCCTCTGACCTAAGCCATGATCTCTGTGACCCCTAAAAGCTCTCTGTTTTCAAGAAGGATGATCCAGGACTTTCCTGGTGGTCCAGTGGTTAAGAAACCGCCTGCCAGTGCAGGGAACATGGGTTCAATCCCTGGTCCAAGAAGATCCCAGATGCTGTGATGCAACCAAGCCCACGCACTAAACTACGGCGCACTGCAACCTGAGAGCAGCCTCCACTCACCCAACCGGAGAAAGCCCACACGCAGCAATGAAGACCCAAAGCGGTCAAAAATAAAAAATTAAAAAAAAAAAGAAAGATGATTCAGATTCATTTAGTATTTCAGACCTACTCCTCTGGGATCTTGCTGCCCCTAGGCTATGCCAGGGCACCACTAAATTCCCAGGAGGACAGGCATTGGGGGCGGGGGCCCTGCCTCGGTGGCCACTCGAAAGAGTTGATGCTGCCCACCTGCCAGGCCTCCTGCCCGAGAGTGCCATTGCCTGGGATGGGCAGATGGGACCCATCAAGGGCTGCAGAGTGAGACGTACCGTCTCCAGTTATGCCTTAGAAAGGTGCTTCAACCTCCCTGGGTCTCAGTTTCCCCATTTGGAAAGAGAAGGAAGTAAGAGCTCCCTTACAGGACCCAAAGGAGAGGTTTCTGACTCCACAGGACCCTCGGTCTATTGTAACTACTGTTCTCTTCATTATCCCACCCCTGGTCTCTGGCCAGACGTGTCAGCACTGACCTTTCGGCTCGGCCTGGTCGTTCGGCTTCTCAAGCACCTCTGAGAGTTCATCCTCGTAACTGCTGTGCTTCTTCTGCTGATGTGTCCGCTCCTTGGCTCCTGGATAAGAAAACGAGAAAAGCATCCCATTTGGTCTGAGCCCCGCATGGTTGGCTGTGAGAATGGAGGCCTCTGTTTCCTCATCTGTAAAACTGGGCACGTCCTGTTCTGGGCCTGCCCAGTGAGAGAATGAGGGGGCAGGAGCTGGTGGGGGTGGCGGGGAGGGCTGGCTGCCCCCTCCCAGCTAGGGCCCGTCACACGACCTCATCACCTCTCCAGACTCCACTTCTCACCTGTGAAATAAGAACGCGCCTTGCCTACTGCCTCATGGAGTAGCGAAGACTCAGAGTCGAGGGCTCCAGGAGTAGGGAGTGGGGAACCCTTAGGACCTGGCTGGTAGTTAGGTCAGTGGTCCCCAACCTTTTCGGCATCAAGGATTGATTTCGTGGAAGACAATGTTTCCATAGATCGGGTCGACAGGAGGATGGTTTGGGGATGATTCAAGCTTAGTAGGGTTTGAACTTTAAAGAGAATCTAATGCCGCTGCTGATCTGACAGGAGGCGGAGCTTGGACGGTAACGTGAGTGATGGGGAGCAGCTGTAAACAGAGGTCGCCCGCTGCTCACTTCCTGCTGTGCGGCCCAGAGATTAGGGACCTCTGGGCTAAGGGACCCTGTAGCAGGAGGTAACAGTGACTGCTTGTCCCCTAGTGGGGGCTCTTGATTCAGGCAACACCTGTCCCCATGGACCCCCATAAGCCCAGGCAGAACACCTGTCTGCATCAACCCAGGCTGTGCTGCCTCCTCTGTCTCCACTCACCCTGGTTCTTGACGATGGCCCTGGCCAGGCCAACTCTGCAGCCAATGCTGGTTTTCCTATGACGGGAATTTCTGGGGTGGCCAGAGGTGCCTGACATGGTGGCTGTGGACCAGGGATTATGCCCAGATCTGGCCCCTGGCTGACCAAGCTTCACATCTCCTGGTTAATCCTATGCTCTGTGACCTTAGGTGACCTGGGCAATCCAAGACTTGGGTGCTCATCTATAAAACAGGGTGGCTGCCTCGTAAATGGTAGGATAGAGGTGTGCAGAAGGCATTATGAGAATACAGAAGAGGGAGTGGGTGGATAGGTAAATGGATAGATGGATAGACAGACATGTAGATCTATCTCATCCTCTTAACAGAGAACAATAATGTACCTGTATATTGGACACCGTTTATATTGAATACACACACGTGTGTGTATGTGTGTAAACAGATGTTTCGGGACACATCTTCCTATCATAGTCTTCATTGACATTACATTTAATTATTTAAATATAATGTCACTCAATAATTAATTTAAAAATTACCATATTGTATCCTAGCAACCATGTGCAGTGGATGTCTGTCTTCCAGGACAAGTGAGCGAGAGGAACAACGGTGTGCTAACTTGGGGAGGGCCTCAGGGAGCCTTCCAGCTGTGATTATTTTCACTCGCTTCTTCCCCCAAATCGCTCTCCATTAGTACATGTGGCCCAGTCTGCCCCAGAGGCCTCAGAGTAGGGGCCTTCCCTGAGCCTGGGCAGCCTTTGTGCCCCAGCCCACCCCACCCAAGCCAAGCCCTGAAGATGAGCCTTTACTTCCTTTGCAGGGAGATACGAGACTCCCGCTCGAGGGCCCAAGGATGCCCATGCCCCCACCCCCAAGTAAACAGCCCCTTCCCACAGGGAGGTGCAGGGCCAGGACCCATTTCTTCCAATTTTCCAGGGAGGCCTTCTGTGCCTCACAGGAACCCAGGAAGGAGCCTGGGACTGGGCAGAGTAGCTAACTCTGTGGGATGACATCAGCCTAACCCTCCATTCCCAGTATCCTATCTGGGCTCTGCTTGAATATCCTCAGTGACAAGGAGCTCACTACCTCACAAAAATCACTCCATTCCCAAGAGCATCAGTGGATTTTGTTAACCTCTTGGAGAAAGACACACCTCACTCCGAAAGCACACTGGAAGTCTGGGCTGTGTTTTGGGGCAAGCGAGATCCTGCTTTTCCTATCTCCCCTTTGAGCAGAAGCTCACAAGAGCAAAGAGGCCCCTCCTCTCTCCTGGAGACCAATTTCTTTCCCATTAAACAGAGAAAAGAAGTCCTCTCTGTAACCTAGTCTTGAAAGTGCCCCCTCTAACAAGGCTGAACTCCAGAGACCACAGGGTTTTAGAAGAGCTGCTTCTGGTCTTGGGATGTCCTTAACTGATTGTGTGATCTTGGACAGGCTGCTCAACCTCTCTGGGCCTTGATCTCTTTAAGTGCATGAATGATAGGACCAAGTGGCACAGAGGACTCCACCAACCACCCTATACAACAAGGTGGTAAGTGAGGATCAGACACAAGACCTTGCTCAACCTTCCACCATGGTCTTTCTGACTCTCAGTTACTGGAATTCACCCAGATTCATGTGCAGTGGTTGGAAAATACCTTGGAGAGCGAGGTCTTGGAGCTCTTTCAGCAAATTCTGATGTCGCAGGATTGAGAGGATCCGTTCATCTGCAATGAAGGGGAGTCGTTACGGGTGGTTTCCAGAAGACAGCAGAGAAAGAGATTGCCATCAATATTTTCAGCTGAGCACAAGGAACTTAAAACTCAAAACCCTGGTGGTAGCAGCAAGATTGGGTCTGGAGATAACACTTCTGAAATGACTTCCTTTCCAAGTTTGCTATCGTGTCAGGAAGGTCAGCCACTGTCCCTGCACCTAGACTTCTGCCAAGAGATGGCATCTCCTGCAGTGATGCAGGAGTGTCTCTCAATACAACCTGTTTTCCCATTTCCATGCCTCTGCTTGAGCTGTCCACTTCACCTGGAGTACCCTCTTTTTCATTTTTCTACCTATTGATTTCCCACTTTTCTCTTAAATCCCAATCCTAACTGGCGACCCAATCCAGTACTCTTGCCTGGCAACTCCCATGGACGGAGGAGCCTGGTAGGCTGCAGTCCAGGGGGTTGCTAAGAGTCAGACACGACTAAGTGACTTCCTTTCACTTTTCACTTTCATGCATTGGAGAAGGAAATGGCAACCCATTCCAGTGTTCTTGCCTGGAGAATCCCAGGGACAGGGGAGCCTGGTGGGCCACCGTCTATGGGGTCGCAGAGTCGGACACGACTGACGTGACTTAGCAGCAATGCTAATGTTGGATCCAGCCAACACTGACTGCCTCCTTGCAAAAGCTTTGCCCATCTCATGCTCACCCACCCCTGATGTTCCTTTATTCATCACACATCTACAGGGCACCTACCAGGTGCCAGTGGTTGTCCTCAACACTGGGGATTTAGCATACAAAATCTTCACCCACAGGGAGCTCACATTCTGGGGGCTTGCTGTTCCCAGCCCTGGTTTCATTCTGCCCAGAATTCTAGTTAACTGTGTTCATATCACTCCTCTCTGCTAGACTGTAAGCTCCAGGCACACAGGGCTGTTAGCTTTTCATCTCTCAGCACCACTCAGAGCTCAGCACAGACCTGGTTGAGGTAGGCACTTGGTCAGTGACTACTGAATTAAATTGTTGATTTCCATCAAAAGCCACACACCCATGTCCTCGCCTCCCAGCCCAGCAGGCAGCAGCCCCTCATCCCGAGCCTGGCCCATACCTCCTCGGAGTGTCTCAAAACACTCCTTGCTGACCGGCATGGGGCTGGGCTTGGAGAGTGTGTCAGAGATGACCTCGACAATACACTTCATCACCTGGGAACAGAATGGGGCCAGTTAGGGCTGGTTTGGGTGTGGGACTCAGCCCCTGGAAGTTCCAAGGCAAATTTCTAAGAGGACATGATGATGCTCACTTTTGTTTTCAGGACTCCATGGATGCCTAGCTCAGGGGCACAGCTGTGCTTCCCAAGCCGGACAATATTAGCAGTAATACTAAAAATCCACATACAGTGCTTACCAAGTGCCAGACACTCCAACCACCTGACCATCAGAAGCCCCTCTAAGGTGGGGGTGGGTACCCTGCACCCTCTCATCCCAAGTGTTTCTCTACAGATGGGGAAGCTGCTCCTGGGCATTAGAGGTGTAGTCCTGCAAAAGCACTTTAGTCTTGCAGATGCCCCAAAGGTCAGCTATCGCCAGGAAGCCTTTCTGGACCACCCAGAGGAGAACAAAGACCTTTCCTGGCTCTTTCCTACTGGAAACAAGACTTGGAAAACTGTCTCTAAATATCTATGGGGTTGTCACAGGCAGGGAGTGACAGATTCACAGCCTGGCTCCATATTCACCAGCTGAATTCCCTGGCTGGATGTGGGCATACATCTACTACATTCGGGTGCCCATCCCAGGCCAACAGCAGCCATTTCTCTGAAAGTCTTGTCCAGTGCCCAGCAAGGTGCTGTGGATAATCAGACATCTGATAAATGGATGATATTTGAAGATGGTGCCAACTGTAGTGTGACATCCTAGCTGTGTGATCTTGGGCAAGCGACTTGACCTCTCTGAGCCTCAATTTCCTCCTCTATAAAATGTGAGTGAGAAGATCTTCCGACTCCCCTCCCAGGGTGATGGGGCACAGATGGGAAAATACTCTGTAACACATGGAGTGCCACACACAGTCAGGGATGGATTCGCAATTTCCAGCCTGCTTCAGCTGCCTAGAGCTGGGGAGAGGAGCAGGAAGTGTCAGACAAGCATCAGGCAACACAGTGAGGAGTGAGGGGGTGGAAGGCTGTGTCTATGGGATGCCAAGGC
>NW_011494633.1:6071420-6073797 GCF_000754665.1 Bison bison bison | reverse complement strand
GGATGCCAAGGCAACCCGTTCAAGGATCCAGGATAGCAAACTGGGAGACAGGCTCTACAGTAGTCATGGCATCCTAGATAGAACATGCAGGTCTTCACCAGCTGCTCTGGTGTCTCTGACCCAGGCTGCTGAAAACAATATGATGGCCAAAGTGTCTCCCATAAGGAATCTGGCAAGGAACGGCTTATAGCCTGCACCCTTCCTGCAACCACAAACCCTGCACTGGGAATATCAGATAACCACAAGTCCATGAGGACAGATTCTGGGAGAGACGAATTGGGTATGGGTCCCAAGAACGATGGGGAGGTCAGAAAAGGAAGCTCTAGGCTAGGAATAAAAATGCTTATTTACTGAGGACCAACTATGTGTCAGCAATTTGCAGGAGTCCTATTCCTTACCAGGGCTTCCCTGGTGGCTCAGCTGGTAAAGAATCTGCCTGCAATGAGGGAGACCTGGGTTCGATCCCTGGGTTCGGAAGATCCCCTGGAGAAGGGAAAGGCTACCCACTCCAGTATTCTGGCCTGGAGAATTCCATTGGCTATATAGTCCACGGGGTCGCAAAGAGTCAGACACGACTAAGTGGCTTTTCTTCTTTTCATTCCTTACAACTTCCCTCAAAGGAAATATCATCATAGTGAGAAAAGGGAAAGCTCAGAGAATTCAAGGGATTTTTCCCAAGATGACACAGCTACAATGAGTGGCAGCGGTTTTTTCAATTTAGGCCTGTCTGTAACTAGTGAATAGGAAATTCTAAATGAGCACATTGAGGTTTAAATCTCTTTGATGCTTTGGGTTTCAACTATAGCCTCTCTAAAGAAAATAGTTCCTGAAAAGGCAGGGAGTAGAATTTCTCTAATTAACAAGTGAAGATATCTGTGAACATCGGAAGCTAGAAAAACAGCCCCAACTCAGACTTGAATCAATTTGGGGTATATGCCCAACACAGTGTCTCTTGTTGGCCAGAGAAGCCCCCATCAGTGTCTTCCAAGTCCTTTCCTGGGTGACCTCCACCAGAAGCCCCAACTGGCCTGGGTGCAGGAGCCATGATCAAGAATGTTCTCCTCGTGGTCCTTTGAGACAGCCAGGGCTTTAGCAACTGTGGGATGGGGTGGGTGTATTGCTGGCAGAGCCTTGGGGCAGAGCAAAGGGGGAGGCCAGAGCCAGGCAGATGAAGACTGTTCTTGCAGGACAGCGGACAACCACAGCCTCAGAGAAGTCACCCCCACCAGCCCGTGGTGGGCCTACAAGATTTGGAGTGCTCAAGACAGTGGGCCTGGCCCCTGGGCCCAGTGGGTAGCACACAGGTCCCACTGGGTTGCACACTCAACTCAGAGGAGCCCAGGGACGGCCCCGCAGCAGGCAAGCAGGGAAATCTAGCAGACTTTGATATCTTCTTTTGCAAGCTGTCCCCAGGCTCAGCAGCCGCAGTGCTGACTCCTGGCTTGATGCCAGACTCCTGCAGCTGCCCAAGAACTGGCTGTGAGGGGTCCACTGGGGTCTTCTGCCCCCCCATCCCGGGGCATCCCCACGCCCCTTCTTACCTCAGTGTCCCCTTTATTCATGGGGCTGTTCACAGGCAGGGCAATGACTAGGAAGAAAAAGAGAGTGTGGGTCACTCTTCTGCTCTGAGGGGAGAACCCAGTCCTTCCCGACTGGGTTCATCAGGGGCCTGTTCACCCCAACGCTCCTCCGTAAGACCACCCCTACTCAAATGAGATGTGGAGCTGATTTTATTTCCCTTCCCAACTGCTACCCTCATGGGGGTGGCTCCCACAGGCTGCACTGAGAGCCTTAACCCTTCCTTTTGTGAAAGCTATGCTCTGGAGGGGGTGTGGGGGAAGAAGCCAAGAGCTATGAAAACAGGCCAGTGGCTGGGGGGGGCTGAGGTCGGGGGAGGATGAGGGAGAGGCAGAGAGACCCCAGAGGTGAGCGGAAGAGAGGGAGGAGGAGGACTGGGAGAGGTAGAAGTCAAGGGCAGACAGACGGTGGGGAGCAGGAGGAAGAAGGGAGAGAGAGGGGAGCCAACAGCGGTCCTCCCATCTCCCCAAATGACCTTGGCCAGCCACAGCGCAGAGCCGGCGCTGGCCCCGAAGCAGCCCAGACGTGGGGTGGGGGCGACAGGGAGCCCTGTCCCGCGGGGTCGAGAGTCGGAGTCAAAGAGTCAGGTCTGCGGGTTCTGCGCCGAGGCCACTCTGCGGGGTCAGGTGGGAGGCGGGGCGCTGTCCGTGGCGCTGAAAACTCGCCGCGCCGGAGGGAAGGCATGGAGGGGCACGCTGCGCGGCGCGGTGCCTGGACCTCAGGGCCGTCAGGGGCGTCCAGGACCCTCTCCCCCAAGGGCCCGCGCTCACTCACCTTGCCCCGCGCAGAGCAGAAGCGC
>NW_011494633.1:5992784-6071320 GCF_000754665.1 Bison bison bison | reverse complement strand
AAGCCGGGGAGCCGAACAGCTGGTGGTCTGGGGCGGGCCACGGCGCGCGCTCGGGCGAGGGGCGGCTGGACTGCTCGCTCCGGGCAAGCTGCGGCGACACCAGCGCGGGGATGGGGTTTGGTGGTGCAAGGTCTCCGTGTGCGTCTGTCTGTCGATCCGCCCTCCGCACTGGGCTCGGGCACTGCAGCAGTGGGGCATGCTCGCGACCCGCTTATATACCCCGGACCCCGGAAATGACGTCATCGGATCCGCCCCTACCCCTTTCCCCATCCCTCCGGGGGTCCGGCAGCAGCTCGCCCCGCCCCCCAAGCCTCCCCCCACTCAACCCCCGTCCCTGTTGCGGGTGGCCCCCATAGCACACAGTTCTTGGGTGAGGCAGCCAGGCGGACCTGTGACTTCAGGAGGTGGCACAGAGGACTCAGCTGATCGTCCAACTCTCGACGGCTCCCCCGACCTGCTGTATGTCCGTGGGCAAGTCACTTCCAGTCTCTGGACCTCCTGTTCCTCCAAAGTGCGCTGAGGTCCCCGCCAATTCTAACACGTCACTCCTTGCTTCTGAAGGCCTTTGGAGGGGGCCTCCCTTCCTCCATCTCACTGGCTGCAGGCGTGCTCACCATTCTGGGCTCCCTCAAAAATCTAGGAGGTCCCCTAGAGGTCCCTGACTCCTTGTCTGAATTAGATCTCTCTCTGGTAACCCAGTTTTGTGCTTTCACAGTTTCTAGTTGTATATATATTTATTTATTTGAATAATGTTTAGTCTTCATTGCTTTCAAAGTCCTGAGCAGGACCCTTGACACAGAGTAAATCCACTTAATTGATTACTGTTGAAGGCGCTGATTAAGAGTTCATTGCAGGAACAAGTGAAGCGTGGACTCTGGCCGTTGGTGGACAGCACTCATGGAGGGTGGCAAGGGAGGAGAAGGGAACAGTTCTTGACACCAAACCAAAATAGGAGCCCTTGTAGCTTCTACTCAGAAGACCCAGTGCAACCTCTTAGGGTCACCTTCTTGTGGCCCGACCCAGGGATTGAACCCAAGTCTCCTGTATCTCCTGCATTGCAGGCAGATGCTTTACCACTGAGCCACTGCGGAAGCCTCTACCTTTTCTTGAGTGTTCTCAAAACCTGGATGCTTTGTGTGTAAGGCTGGTTTCCTGGTTTATTTCTCTCTGCCCTGGGGCCCTTATGTTCTGGTCACAAATATTGCTCTCAACCTGAGGGCCACATTGAGAGCCCTTTGCCACCTGCTCCCCCCCCCCAATATAGAGAAGCTGGTATCTGGCCTTTGGTGTGACATCATTTAAGAGCCCCTCCTTCTTCCTGTAACCCTCCCCTCCCATCTGCTGCTGCTACTTCCCACCACCTGCCCCACGCCTGTGCCCACTCCCACCCCAAAGGAGAACCTGGCAGAAGCCAGAAGAAACTGAAATGGCCCTGTTCATGCATTTAGTCATCCATTTAACTACTACTTGTTAGTCACCTACTACACGCTTAGAGCCTGGTGAGCTATAGTCCGTGGGGTTGCAAAGACTGAGCACACACACATAGAATAGCACACATGTGCCTAGAACACGTGTTCTAAGAAAAGGTAGAGGCTTCCGTCGTGGCTCAGCGGTAAAGCATCTTCCTGCATTTCAGGAGACACAGGAGACTCGGGTTCAATCCCTGGGTCCGGAAGATCCCCTGGAGGAGGAAACGGCAACCCACTCCAGTATTCTAGCCTGAAGAATCCCATGGACTGAGGAGCCTGGTGGGCTGTAGTCCATGGGGTTGCAAAGAGTCGGGCACAACTGAGCAGCGCTCGGCTGTTGTAGGCATGCAAAGTATGTCATGGGGGAGCAAATGCTGTGGACGAAAATGAAGCAGGGAAGTGGGGACTGTGAGCTGAGGGAGGAGTTGGCTTATATTTTAAATAAGGTGGATCTAAGGAGGCCTCACCAAAGAAGTGACATTTCAGCAAAGCCCTGAAGTTGGTGGGGGAGGGGTTGTGTGTTCCAGGGGCAGAGGGCTCCAGGTAGAAGGACCCAAGTCCAAATGCCCAGAGAGAGGAATCGGAGGGAGACAGCGGGCAAACGGCCTGGAAACTAGAGCTGAACAGTAACATGGAGTCTGTCTCAAAAACTTGGAAATGCACAGAAATACAGAACATCACCCATGCTCCCACGACCCAGGCAGTATTGATCATTTTAAAGTATATGTTCTCTACACTAAATAAGTAAGTGTTAGTTACTCAGTTGTGTCCACCTCTTTGCAATCCCATGAACTGTAGCCTGCCAGGCTCCTCTGTCTATGGAATTCTCCAGGCAAGAATACTGGAGTGGGTTGCCATTCCCTTCTCCAGGGTTCTATACACTACTGGGTATAAAATAGATAACTAATAAGAACCAACTGTATAGCACAGGGACTTCTACTCAGTGCTCTGTGGTGACCTAAATGGGAGGGAAACCTGAAAAAAGAGGGGATATACGCATATGTACGGCTGATTCAGTTCGTTGTGCAGCAGAAACGAATGCAACGTTGTAAAGCAACTATACTCCAGTGAAAGTCAATCTTAACTAACTTTTGATCTATGACTGCTGGTGGGAATGTAAATTGGTGCAGCCACTCTGGAGAGTTCTTCAAAAAACTAACATAGAGTTGCCATATGATCCAGCAACCCGACTCCCAGGCATATACCCAGGCAAAATTATATAATCTGAAAAGATACATACATCCCTGTGTTCACAGCAGCACTATTTAAAATAGCCGAGACATGGAAATAAATGTCCACTGACAGACGAATGGATAAAGAAGATGTGGTATGTTTACATAATGGAAAGTTACTCAGTCATTAAAAATAATGCTAAAAATAAACAAAGTGTATGTTCTATAGTCTCTGTTTAGGCTGCTCCGTTGGTGAAGGGCGATTCCCAGTGGAAAACGTCAGCTGAACACGCTGAAAGCCTAAGACCTCAGGCCCTTCGGATGTAGGTCATCCTGAACGTGGTGCAGAGGTTTGAGGCCTGCAACCTTGTACAGGAACCTCTGCAGTATTTGCAGTTCTTTTGTATCATTTCATGTAACAGAGGGTGAGCTTCTTGGTCAAAGAAAATGGACATTTTAGGACACTTGATGTGCATTGCCCAAAAGCCATGAAGAAAGTTGGACCACTCTCCAAGCTGAGTGGGTTTTTCTCCTGGGAAGTTTCAGAGCCCCTGCCACCTTCCTCAGATCACTAGTTCTCCCAGAGCCTATTTGCCTCCCTGAAGCTGAGCATAACCAACCTTCAAAAATGTCCCAAACTAGGCTTTACAAGTGACGATGCCAGTAATTGGCATTTGCACCATTCTTTATAAGCTCTTCAAAACGTTCCGTCATTGAGCCCTTACAGTACCCCTAAGCCTAAATTAGAGCAGGACTTTTTTATTCTACTTTGCAGATATGGAAACTGACCCAGAATATTAACATGAGCTTCCAGGGTGCTATATGGCCAGTGAATGATAAAGTTGGACCGAGAGCTTGTTTTGCTCAAATGTCCATGTTTCCCCGCACCACCACCATCTCTCATGATTTCTCACATGCTGTTACCACTCCCTGGAATGCCTCCCATTACCATCCCACTCCCTCCCCTATAGCCTGGCAAATGCTTCCATCCTTTTTGGGACCTAAAGTAATTGCTCCCTCCTCTCTGCCTCCACAACACTTGTGTGAGCATTTATCACAGAAGGCTGGCTTTTTTTTTTTTTTTTTTTTTTCCTCTCGATCCTTCTATCTCATTACACGTTGAGTTCCTTGGGATTTGGTCTGCATCCTGCTCATCTTTTGATTTCAGTTTCTGGCACAGTGCTGGGCACATGGTCAACACAATGGATAATTGAAAGGAGACAAAAACTCACATCCGTTGACCCCATATTTGTCTTTGGGCTGGTCGGTTAAGTGAGGAGAAGCAACTGGAAGGGAAAACCCTAAAATACTATGAAATAAGATGGGGTCTTATTTATTCCTCCCACAACAGCCCCGAAGTGAACAGTAGGATTTGCGGGGTGGCTCTGTTATCCTCAACATACATTTTGATATCAAGGCAGCTGTTCTAGTTGCCATTATTTCTCAGCTATCCCAAAGCAGGCAAAGGGTAGATGGAGGCCAAGCAGCTTCTTTGTAAGGTTCTGATGCAGGCCCTGCCTGTATCACTTCTCACAACCCTTCGGCTAGGACTAGAGCACGTGGACACACCTAGTTTCCAGGGAGACTGGGCAGCCACAAGTTCTGATTACTAAAGGAAGCTGGGATACTGGAGGACAATTTGCATTCTCTACCAACCAACCCATGGGGGAGATGCCAACAACTCACCATTGCTGAAAACTTAGAGCCAGGCACTGTTCTAAGAGTTGTACACAGCAAGGTGCTGTTATCATACTTGCTTACAGATGGAGTTTTAACAAGAGAATGCAGCCCAGGGATGGGGGAGCCTGGTGGGAGGCCATCTATGGGGTCACACAGAGTTGGACATGACTGAAGCGACTTGGCAGCAGCAGCAGCAGGAGCCCAAATACCCTAAGGCATTCCTCATGAATTAGTGTCTCTTGCATGCATCTAGAATGATATAAATTATGCACTTCCATTGGGAGGATTGAGAAGATAACCACTCAAATAATTTCTGGGCTGTGGTTCTTAGGAGGAACCCTGTATGGTGCCGGTGATGGGTCCCTTTTAAGGAGCCAGGCACTGGGTTTGATGCTCATCTTTGTTTAGGTTCCCCCAAAAGTAGACCCTAAGACCACGGTCTGAGAATGCATCATTTGGAAATGATTTCATCAATATGGGAGCAGGAAAGTGAGACAAGGAAAAGAAAAAAAAAAAAAAAACAAAGACAATGAAATGGGTATTGATAAGCAAGTTACCACTGAGTGCAGTAGAGACTCAGTCTAGCTGGGACTTCTTGAGAAACTGTGTAGGGCATA
Source organism: Bison bison bison (assembly GCF_000754665.1). Taxonomy (NCBI): domain Eukaryota; kingdom Metazoa; phylum Chordata; class Mammalia; order Artiodactyla; family Bovidae; genus Bison; species Bison bison. The sequence continues at coordinate 6,066,382 of NW_011494633.1, read as the reverse complement.
CCCCAGGATTTTCCCACTGGGGCGAGGATGCTGGGATATTACCTGTTGATTCCTTTCCCTCACCAAGGGCCTCTCCTGGAGATGCTGACTTCCTATCTGCTCTAAGAGAGGGCCAAGCAAACCACCACTGCCAAAGAATACCTTCAGGCAGAGAAACACTGGAAGCTGTTGGCATGTATGGCAACTGTCTACAGGTAACCTCCAACGTGGCTCAGAGGTGGGACACTGACATCTGCTATAGGGTTTTATGCATGTCGTTTTATTTCATCTTTACAATAAACCTGTGGCTGAGATATCAACATCTCTGCTTCTCATATGCAGAAGCTGAAGCTCAGTGAGATAGAGGAACTCCTCCAAGGTCACACAGCTAGGAAATGGTGGAGTGTGGGGACCAGCCATCTGCCACCTACCCTCCCTTTGCCATGCCTTATGCCCTCTAGCAGCCTTATATTTAACTGGTCTTTACCAGCAACCCCCACCCCAAACTACTGCCTCCAGGCTTTCTAAGGCTTCTCACGTTTGAGAGAGACAATTGATGTTTTTCCAGCTCTAGGTGGATGAAGCATGGAGGAAGGCTCTTTTTTACTGCTCCAAGTCTATACATGCGATCTCCATAAAAAGCAGGTCATGGCTTTATATATAAATCTTCAAACAAGTTCTCTAGCCAGCAATCTGATTTCTAATCAGATCGCTGCTCCTGAGCACCTCTTGTCTTGATATTCTGGAGCTGCTTCTGGCTAAAGCAAATACCTCTCATCTGATGCCCATGGTCAAGTCTTTGTCTTTCCCCCAGACAAATCTTCTCTCTGTGAATCACTCCTACTGAAATGCAAAGACCTGGGACAGAAAGCCAAGATGTGGTTAACTCTCCATCAATTATGCAGTAAGAGGGAATCAGAGAGGAGGGGGATCTGCTCTGAAGGTGGGCTTAGCAGCCCATCTTAGGCTCATGTTGGAGCACCAGGGAACCAGTATTTCTCAGTCTACCCACTGCTCGTGGCTCCCCATGACAGTTTCCCAGATTTGCTGCCAAATTTTGATCCACACACAGAATGTGTTATGATTATAGCTAAGTATATATGCTGCCTTGGTTTTGTATGTTAGATGAAGCAGTGAGCTGAGTGGGTGGCGGGAGCTGGAGTATAGCTCACTGATAGCAAGAGGCAGGGGCAAAGCAAAGTCAGGAACTCTTTACCTTGTGAGCATATGGAGAGCACTGTGGATTAGATTGTTCAACTTCCATTCCAATCCTCTCGGCTAGGGGTTGGGGGGTAGAGGTAGGAAAACTAAAAACTACATTTCCCAGATCCCTTTGCAGCTAAGGACCTGGATGTGACTTGTTCAGTTGTTAAGTCACGTCAGTCAGACTGGTTGCAACCCCATGGAGCATGCCAGGCTCCTCTGCACTATCTCCTGGAGTTTGCTCAAACTCATACCCATTGAGTTGGTGATGCTATCTAACCATCTTATCCTCTGCCATTCCCTTCTCCTTTTGCCTTCAATCTTTCCCAGCATCAGGGTCTTCTCCAATGAGTCAGTCCTTCACATCAGGTGGCCAGAGTACTAGAGCTTCAGCTTCAGCATCAGTCCTTCCAATGAATATTCAGGGTTGATTTCCTTTAGGATTGCCTAGTTTGATCTGTTTGCTGGCCAAGAGACTCTCAAAAGTCTTCTCCAGCACACAATTTGAAAGCATCAGTTCTTTGGCATTCAGCCTTCTTTATGGTCTGACTCTCACATTCATATGTGACTCCTGGAATAAACCACAGCTTTGACTATATGGACTTTAGTTGGCAAAGTGATGTCTCTGCTTTTAATACACTGTCTAGGTTTGTCATAGCTTTTCTTTCAAGCATCAGGCATCTTTTAATTTCATGACTGTGGTCACTGTCTGCAGTGATTCTGGAGTGCAAGAAAATAAAACCTGTCACCACTTACGTTTTTCCCCCTACTATTTGCAGTGAAGTGATGGGATTGGATGTCATGATCTTAGTTTCTTGAATGTTGAGTTTTAAGCCAACTTTTTCACTCTCCTCCTTCACCTTCATCAAGAGGCTCTTTAGTTCCTCTTTGCTTTCTGCCATTAGAATGGTATCATCTACCTATCTGAGGCTGTTGACATTTTTCCCGGCAATCTTGATCCTGGCTTGGGATTCATCTAGCCCAGAATTTTGCATGATGTACTCTGCATATAAGCTAAATAAGCAGGGTGACAATATACAGCCTTGTCGTACTCCTTTTCCAATTTGGAACCAATCAGTTCTTCCATGTCTGGTACTAACTGTTGCTTCTTGACCTGCATACAGACTTCTCAGGAGATAGGTAAAGTGGTCTGGTACTCTCATCTCTAGGAATTTTCCACAGTCTGTTGTGATCCACACAGTCAAAGGTTTTAGTGTAGTCAATGAATCAGAAACAGATGCTTTTCTGGAACTCCCTTGCTTTCTCCATGATCCGTGAATGATGGCAGTTTGATTTCTGGTTCCTCTGCCTTTTATAAACCCAGCTTGTACATCTGGAAATTCTTGGTTCAAGTACTGCTGAAGCCTAGCTTGAAGGATTTTGAGCGTTACCTTGCTAGCATGTGAAATGAACACGATTGTACGGTAGTTTGAGCATTCTTTGGCATTGCTCTTCTTTGGGATTGGAATGAAAACTGACCTTTTCCAGTCCTGTGGCCACTGCTGAGTTTTCTAAATTTGCTGGCATACTGAGTGCAGCACTTTCACAGCATCATCTCTTAGGATTTTAAATAGCTCAGCTGGAATTCTATCACCTCTGCTAGCTTTATTTGTAGTAATGCTTCCTAAAGCCCACTTGACTTCACACTCCAGGATGTTTGGCTCTAGGTAGGTGACCACTGTGGTTATCTGGGTCATTAAGACCTTTTTTGTATAGTTCTTCTGTGTATTCTTGCCACCTCTTCCTAATCTCTTCTGCTTCTATTAGGTCCTTACTGTTTCTGTCCTTTACTATATCCATCCTTACGTGAAATGTTCCTCGATATCTCCAATTTTCTTGATGATATCTCTAGTGGTTCCCATTCTATATAAAATAGACAAACAGCAAGGAACTATTGCATAGCACTAGGAGTTATATTCAGTATCTTATAATAGCTTATAATGGAAAATAATCTAAAAATAAACAGATATAGATTGATGAATGATTGAATCACTTTGCTGTACACCTGAACTAACCCAGCATTGTAAATCAACTATGCTTCAATTTTTAAAAATGGTTAAAAAACAATAAAATGTAAATAAGCACATTATACAGTAGGTTAGAAAGTAGTGATGCTGGGGAAAATGAAGAAGCAGAGCAGAGTAAGGGGCTTGGGAAAAGCTGGGTGGGAGGGTGTGGCCTCATCAAGTGGGTGGTCAGGGTAGGCCCCATTGAGATGGTAACTTGAGTGAGGACTTCAAAGGAGAGAGCCCTGGGAGAACATTCTAGGCAGAATGAATAGCCAGTACAAAGGCTCTGGGGCAGGAGTACACCCGGAAGCTTTGAGGCAGATCAAAGAGGCCAAGGTGGCTGGAAGAGAGTGAGTGAGGCAGAGAGTAGCCGAGGATGAGACAAGAATGTTGAGCCAGATCATGTAGGGCCTAGGGGACCTTGGTGAGGATTTTGAATTTTACTTGGGAGAAAGTGGGAGTCCCTGGGAGAAGATACACGGCAGAAGGTGGGAGTCACCCAGAGGCTACAAGGCATTGTGCAGATGTGCCTACCAAGCCTCGCAGGCTCCTGGCAGCCCTAACCCTCCACTTCATCCCAAGGTGCCTACAGAGATGCTTCTGAACCAGGCGCCAGGGAAAGAAGAGAAAGATGTTGCCACTACCTGCCCCAGGCGCTCCAAAATGTCCCCTTTGTTAAACACCAGATCTCAGGGAGTGACGACTGCTCCTCTGGCTGGGGCTTGGGACACGCGCACCTGGGAGTCCCTGCCAGGGGGTCCTTGGGAGCAGCTTCCTGCCTGCACCCCAGGGAAAGTGGCAGCTGCTCATCTGATGCGGGATGCAGGGCATCGGGCCGAGTCAACATACCCTAGGCCCTGCTTACAAAATCATATTTTCCAAACACGCAGCTCCTCCAAGCCCCTTATCGGGCCTCCAGGTAGCAAAGCTCCGTTGCCGGGCAATGGTGTTTTATCTGTGAGGTCTGCACAGAGGCCGGTACAAGGTGATTTCATTAGATCCTGTCCCATCTGTCTCTGCAAACATCCCCAGCGGCCTCTAATTATAAGGTTTTGCTTTTCTTCTGTGGCAGATGTTTGTTTTGATCTAATAAAGTGGTTTACAGGCCTCATGGGTGAACGAAGGATTTGGTGGGCTCCAGCCCAAGAGGGTGGTGGGCAAGGCAAGGGGAGGGCGCCATGGGGGCCAAGCCTTGGGGGCTCAAGGCACACAGAGGAAGTTGAAAAGAAGGACATGGCCTGGGCCAAACTGAGACCCCAGAGACCTTCCCCATAAACCACCTCCTTTCTGCAGCCATGCTGCCACAGGGAGCCACTGAGGCACCTGACTCCAAGCAGGATGTTTTTTTAGGGTGATGCCTCGAGATCAGAGATGCCCAACTTCTCAATTCTATAGGCCCCCAAAAGGTTGACCTCTAGGGCTTCTCAGGAAAGAGTCTTCAGGTGATTTGGGGGTGATCCTGGTCCCCAGAGCTCCTGACCAACTTCCAGAAGTTGCTTAGGATGGTTGAAAGGATTATACTTCAAAGTCCTGCCTGGGTTTGAATCCTGGCTCTGCCTGGTTCTCCTGTGTCACCTTACAAAAGTCATTTAACTTTGCTGAGCTCTTGTTCCTATTCTACAAAATGGCCAAAATAATTTTTGGCATGATTTCTCTGAAACGAACTGAGAGAATTCAGCCACCAACATCTATCAGTGCTAACTGGGTCTGGAGTGTCTTGGGGTTGCTGAAAACAAGAGGGAAAGCCCCAGCACAGTTCCTGGGGGCCCCAGGTGGCTGTCATAGCTCTTGGCCCCAGGCTCTATCCTCTGGGGGAGCACTTGGTTCGTGTGGTTCAATTTTGAATTTGATTGACTAAATGAGCCACGTCCTTCAAGCTTCGGCATCAGCAGGGCTGGGCAGCTCAATGTCTGGAGTGCCTCCGCCTTCTCATCTGTAAAATGGGTGTGTTGATGATCGTTCCTACCTCCTGGGGTTCTTGCGAGGCTCACAGAGTTGCTGTATGCTGGGTGTTTGGACACAGGGTTTGCCCGCAATGAGTGCCAAGTCACTCAGCCTGTCCTTGTTGTAATTTGGGGAAGTCTTGCATCAGGTGACTGAGTTTATCAGTCTCTCCACAGGTGCATCTAGAGCTCTACAAAGTGGGGAAAAGGAGTGTTGGAAGTGGGAGCACTGGAGACAGGAGTAGTGCTGATTCTGCCCTCCAGAGACAGGCAGGTGGTGAGCGGATGCCACAGCATCAGGCCCTGCCGGTCCCCAGGCAGTCCAGGTGGGGACCAGGGGCTCCGGCAGAGGGGCTCCTGGGAGCACTGGCCTGGATGGATGCACAGGGAGCACCTAGCTGGCTGGGGCCTGCAGGCCACTCGAGCCACTTCTCTGCTGCCCAGTGCTTTTCCAGATCCAAGTAGCAGAGGCTGTTCACTCCCCTAGCTCCCCAGGCTCAGAGACCACAGGCCGTCAACAATTCTCCAGTCCTTCTCCAACTGGATTCCACTTCTGTGCTCTCCGCCCTGCCCCCCCGCACTCAAAGCTCTGCTCCCCGACCTTCACTCTCCGAGAGGAAGTGCCAAAGACTCGTCTCTGGCAGCCGAGTGTACTCTACAGTATGGGGGATGCATGGAAGTGGGGTGATGGGACACCCCCAGGGGAGTGACGATGTATCACTCAAGGAAGAGAGGAACTAAGAATATGACGGTATGCTGAAGTTTCACCTTCCAGAAAAGGAAGGAATTCACACCCTCAGAAAGGTCCCCTCATATTTCTTTGGCTTCTCTCTTATTATTCTGCTCCCACCACCCCCCCCGCCCCGGTCTGCCACACTCCCCTAATACTGCCCTGACGCCTCTCCACCTCGCCTGTGTCACATGTATTTTCACACACTCTTGCCTCCATACCTTTTCCACGTGCTCCTGCCAAGAATGCCTTCTGCTCTTGCTTGTTTTTCCCAGACTTTCAGACCCAGATCACCTCCTCTCAGCACCTTCCACTCCAGGAAGATCTTTTAGCCCTTACTGTAGGCACCACTATTTTGACCATTATCAGCTATCATATTAGCCAGAGAATTAACTTCATAGGCAAATATATCTCTGCTCAACTGGATTTCAAATCTTTGGAAGAGAAAGACATTGCTTCAAATCACCCTCAATGTTACAGTCATAGGAACATGACCTGTGTGTGTGTGTGTGTGTGTTTATGGAGATGAAAAATAGTTTAACTCAAATACTAGGATGATGGTGGAATTTCTCACAAGGTGGGATATTGGTTGGGGAGAGATGTCTGGCTGGCCTGGGAGCTTTAAGAACCCCATAGATGTCTGGAGTGCCTCCATCTTCTCATCTGTAAAATGGGTGTGTTGATGATCGTTCCTACCTCCTAGGGCTCTCGCGAGTATGCCACCCTGTGAATATGCTTGTCCCGACTCTTCATGTAGAGGCAATTGAGTTCAAATGATGCTCTACAAACTCTCTGTTTCGTGCTGCTGCTGCGGATGAAAGGTGGAGTTTTCTTAGAGGAATACATGTAACAGGGGCAGCTTCCTGGCCGCTGTCTATGGTCCTGAACAGTCACCTCCCTCCAGGGAACCCAGGACACTGGTTAAGGATTTTTGTTTGACACGCCCCAGGGGGTCATTGGCAAAGGCAATGGCACCCCACTCCAGTACTCTTGCCTGGAAAATCCCACGGACGGAGGAGCCTGGTAGGCTGCAGTCCATGGGGTTGCTGGGAGTCGGACACGACTGAGCGACTTCACTTTCACTTTTCACTTTCATGCATTGGAGAAGGAAATGGCAACCCACTCCAGTGTTCTTGCCTGGAGAATCCCAGGGACAGGGGAGCCTGGTGGGCTGCCGTCTATGGGGTCGCATAGAGTTGGACACGACTGAAGCGACTTAGCAGCAGCAGCAGCAGGGGGTCATACTTTTTAAACTTTTTTCCCCCAAGCTTGTTCAAACTTTTGAAATTTTTAGATAACCATGGAATAATTAGAATTTCTGTTTTCTTTCTTAATTGATGTAGTTGTTTTATCTCATGGAGTCTTATTTCTGAACAATCAGACATTTTCCAGCTCCGAGAAGTTGGATGGTAGGGAACTCATGTGCATACTCTGTCAAGTCCCTGGCAATGATATTTTTGTGGTTAAGGGCCCTCCTTACTTCATGGGACTAGTGCTCTCCCACATCTTGCCTCATTTTAAGAGACATTGTTCAAGCTCTTCCTCATAATGACTGGATGAGGAAGGCCCATCCACCTGTCTGGGCCTCCATTTTCCCAGAGGAAAATGGAGAGAGGGTTTTGGACTTGATTTTCTGAGCAATCTCTTTCTTTGCTGAAATGGTGGCTCCTGAGTCACTGGCTATGTCTCCCATATCTCCATGAATCCTTCCTCCCAAGCTCTTTAAAATAACCAAGAAAATCTAGGACATTTCCCACATGAAACTCAAGACAGTTTTTTTGTGGGTGGCCTCACTTCCGATTGCTAAGAATAATGGGAGGGTTCAGTCTGTGATAGCCACTGTATCATATTTTTTTAAATTTATTTTTATTTTATTTTTTTAAATTTATTTTTAATTGGAGATAATTGCTTTACAATATTGTGTTGGTTTCTGCCATATATCAATACGAATCAGTCATAAATATACATATGTCCCCTCCTTCTTGAAGCTCCCTCCCACCTCCCACCCCATCCCACCCTTCTAGGTTGTCACAGAGCCCCAGTTTGAGTTCCCTGAGTCATATAGCAAATTCCCCTCAGCTATCCAATTTGACATAGGGTGATGTATATGTTTCATGCTACTCTCTCAATTCATCCCACCCTTTCTTTCCCTCTCTGTGTCCACAAGTCTGTTTTCTATGTCCCGCTGCATCTTAGAAGGATGTTTGAAACCTCCCATTCTTCCACTCATATTTCCAGGTGACTTTAACAACATCTGAGCTTTCTTTCAAGTGGAATGCCCTTGGTGAGAAGCATTTGGGCCAATATGTAAACAATGAATTTTGTTCCACACATGCCAGCTCTTCTGGAGAAGATCTGTACCTGGACAGGTTTCAGGGGCAAAAGCCTACTGTCTTGGCTTCGAACCAGGAAGCCTCCCTGCTTGGAGAGCATCAGAGGCCTTCAGCTGCTGTCATACCCATGACGAGGGTGCTCTGAAGAAGCCACAAGCCCACCCCAAACCCAGGCCTCTTGGCTCCAGGCCAGGTGGTTCCAGCTACTCCACCACCTCCACCTGGAATCCCAGCAAGAGATCTTATTTCTGAGGCATTGAATGCCAATAAACAATAAATGCCCAACTGGACACAGGGCAATGATACTGAGAGGCCAGAGAACTTTTATCAAAGATGAGAGCTTGGTCTCAACTGCATTTTTCCGGAATCCCAAGGTACTGGGGAGGTCACCTAACGTCCCCCACAGCCTCTCCACTAGCAGAAGGGAAGAATGAAAGATGCGAACGAGAACTCCCGGGGTCTCCATGCCATGCCTCACCTCCTCACTAAGAAAGAGAACTTGGCCTGGGGCAGGGGGCCTGGGAACCCGGGCGTTTCTCTGGGAGCAGCTCTGCAGTAAGACGCCACCACGCGCCTTCTGGGACACCTAAAATTAAAAAGACCGACCATGCCAAGTGTTTGTGAAGATGCGGAAGAACTTGAACTCATACACTGCTGTTGGGAATGTAAAACGGTACGACGGCTTTGGAAAACAATTTGTCATTTCTTGAAAAATTAAACAAACATCTACCATATGACTAGCCATTCCACTCCTAGGTATTTACCCAAGAGGATGAAAGCATCCAACACTCGTACATGAATATTCATAGCAGCTCTATTTGTAATCGCCCCAAACTGGAAACAACTCAAGTATCTATCAACAGATAAACGAACAAAAGCATCATAGCAGATCCATTAATGGGGTATGGCTTAGCAATAAAAAGAAATGAACTGTTGAAATACACAATATGGATGAATCTCAAAATAGAAGCCGGACCAAAAAAAGTACATAGTGTATAATTCCGTTTCTATAAATTTCTAGGACATGCAAATGAATCTCTAGTGATAAGAGGCAGATGAGTGGTGGGTTGCCTGGGATGTGGAGATGGGGAGGGAGGGGTCACAAAGGGCTGAGAGGAGATGCGGGGAGAGAATGGATGTGTTCATTATCTTGCTGCAGCGATGGCTTCCCGGGGGGACACGCATGTCAAAACTTACCAAATCGTACGGTTTAAATATGTATATCAATAAAGCTGTTTTAAAGAAAGAAGCTGCCGCAAGAATCCGGAACACACTGAGAATACATGGAATACACAATGTCTTCCAGTTCCAAGATGGCTTGATTATCGTGCAGGAAAGAGTTATTGTCCCCATCTGACCCATGAAAAACCTAGAACCCAGAGAGGTTAAATGCTGTGCTTGAAGTCACACAGCGAAGCCCAGGGCAGAACCCACGGCATGATCCACACTTCCTCCTCTGGACCCAGCACTTCTTTGGCAGGGCTCTGGCCATGCTCCCAGGAGTCACCCAGGGCCTGTCAGCACGTCCTGACCCGAGGGACAGGGTGTCCCTGCCACCTGAAGATGTCATCTCCCCTCCCTGACAGTGCTCCCTCAGCTTGTACTTGCAGCCTGGAGACTGGCTTAATTGGCAGAGAGGCCATGGTTACAGCACCTCCCTGGGGAAGTAATAAAGACTGAGAGGGAGATAAGGGCCAAATGCAATTACCTAATGTTGCTGTTATCTGTGGCTGAGAAGACGCAGGCCAAGCCGGTGACTCCCACCCCTGTCCCAGTGTCCTGGAGAGGCTGACAGGAACACCAGCCCAGGAGAGCACCCCAGGGCAAGAGGTCATAGTTGGAGGGCGGAAGGAGCAGGGGATGAGTCAGGGTGGGGGTGGGGAGGGGGTACCGGGCGGGGCCGAGCACCCGCTTGGTTTCTGTTCGTGTGTTCTCCTCCAGGCCCAGGGGGACCCACACTGCATTTGGAGGCAGAACCAAAGAGGGATCCTGGTTGAGCTGAATGAGCACCAGCTTTGAGCATGAATGGGCCTGGATGTGAAGCCCGGCGCCAGCAGGGCCTCCGTGACCCCACCTGTGAAATGGGGGTCATGATAACAATAGCGACCTCCCCGGTAAAGGGGTCACCCTGCTCCCCCTTCCCTTGCTGTCCTTCTGGTGTGTTCTCTCCACACACTGTGCAAACTAAGACTAGACCAGCTGAGGCAGGAGGACTCACTGCCCCCAGAGACCAGGTGGGAGAGGAAGAGGTTGTGGGGAACTGGGCGGAGGGACCCAGCCACATTTGCTGGGTGCTGCTGCTGTGCCCCAGGACCGGGGGGACTGAGCGCTTCACAGGCTTGTCCCAACCCCAGCCCCATCAAGTACTCGCTGTCACACCACCTCATCAACAAGGGAAGGGCACTGGGGCCTTGTGAGGTGAAGTCACTGCCAGGGTCACAGACTGTAGAGACAGGCAGAGACAGGCCCTGAACCCAGGCTGTCCGCCTCCTGAGTTCATGGCCTTGCGGACGAAGCGCCCCCTGGGGTTCTGGGTTTTTCCTTTGCTGAGTCCTGTCCCGGCTGGCTGGGCAGCTTGCTTCAGCCAGGCTTCAGCCTCGGGTTCTCTCTGCTACTCCAGCCATCCTTACGATCCTCACGTGTGTACCACACTCTGCAAAGAATTCTGCCATCACACACACCGTAAGTGGTTCCAAATCCCTTGAGAAAGCAGATTTGCTTTCTCCTTCATGGAATCTATAATCAAGTGTCATCACCCCCACCCCTGGCAGAGATGGTCATAGGAGTATGAGAACACTGGGTCTGCTTTGCCAAAACTCAACTTGCTAAGACTCATTTGCCAAATAGCCTATTGGGCAAATTGACCAATTCACTCAAAGCTTGCTTCTTTTAACCACTTATACCACTGACATAATTTGTATTGAATAAAAAATTTTAAAGGGGAGGAAAAAAAGATATGATTCCCTTCCTAAGGGGACCAATGGCTTTGCATAGCATCCCTGAGAAGCAAGTATCTTCAAGCCTAGTTTATAGATGGTGAAACAGTCCCAGAGAAATTAGATAACTTGCTTAAGTTTTACAAAGATGGGGCATGGCCGAGACAGTATTTCCTCCTAGATTTGATGAACTCCGAAGTCCAAGCTCTTCACCACTTTGGAACTGAACTGAAACACAGCCTACCCCAATTTCAGTAACTGGAATCATTCTAACATCTAATCTAATGCAATTCAAGGGGTAATAATTAACCCCTACCTTTCCCAGCCTCGTCCAGGGCCAGGCTCTGAAGTCCTTTGTTCAAGGCTTAGTCCTGTCATTTTCTGAGTTAATCAGGCAACATTCATTCATTCATTTAACACGAATTCATAAGCAGTGCTGTGTTCCAGCAACCATGCCAACACGTGGATTTGGACTGCTCGCGAGTTGTGGTCCTTGCCGTGGAAGAGTTTACTGTTTGGAAAGGAGAGAAATGAGCAAGGTGCGTAAGGAATCTGCCCTTTTTGTGGGTTGCAAAGTGCAGAAGCCACATGTGTACCTTGGTGTATTCAGTACAGAGGAAAACCCTCTATTCTGAGCCTCACTATTCAGCAGTTTCCATGGATACCGGATCATAATAAGTAATGAGACCAAATCAGTGTCTATTTCAATCTTTGATGTCATTTGCTGCTAACATTTTAGCCACTTACATTTATTTCAATCATTCATCCAACACAAACCAAATACCTATAAGGCTCTGGACTTGAATGAATGTGTTATTAATCATCATCATAACAACCATCAAAAAACAACTAACACCCATTGAGAATTTATTACATGCCAAACGCTGTTCTAAGCACGTCACATGTATTTGTTCATTCATCCCACAGCAGCCTTTGGAGGAATGTACCATCATTATTCTCTGTACAGGATGAGGAAAAGGAGACAGAGAAAGGATTTTGTGTGCTGGGGTCATATTGGACAGCTGTGAGTCATCACTGGATCTCTGGCTCATCCAAATATGACCTGATCTGAGAGTTAAGACCCTTCCCCAGGGAAGGTCACCTCTTCCTTTCCCTGGTCCCCGACTCCAGCATCAGTCTTTCACAACTTTATGCCTTTTGTATAAGGCTCCACAAAAACATTGCCTGGTGGCTCAGTGGTAAAGAATCTGCCTGCAATGCAGGAGACTTAGGTTCAATCCCTGGGTCGGGAAGATCCCCTGGAGAAGGAATTGGAAACCCACTCCAGTATTCTTGCCTGGAAAATCCCATGGACAGAGGAGCCTGGTGGGCTACAGTCCATAGGATTGCACAGAGGTGGACACGACTAAAGTGATTAAGCAACAGCAACAGCAAACCACAAAAACAAGCCTGGGTCCATGGACCTGAGGCCTGCTGGCTGGCTCCAAAGCACAGGACTAAATGCTCAGGATTGAAGTATGTGGGTTTGGGGGGCCCGCCCAGCAGCCCCAGGACAGGTGGAGGTCCCTGAGAAACATTCAGGGTGACCTGTGGCTCCCTTCTCCGCCAGCCTTGTCCCACCACACTGTCCCTTCGCTCCTACACAGTTGTATGGAATGTAGGTGCTGAGCTGGGTGAGAGGGTCGTAGGATGTGAGCAGGATGGGGTGCCAGGAAAGCCCACTTCTCGAAATCCAGAGGCAGTGGAAGTGAGAGGACAGAGCTGGTGGGTCTGCGCTGCTGAAATGGTCCCGGGCTCTTTCCATTTCCTCTAGTTTCTTTGGAGCCCTGGGCACAAAGATGTCTTATCAAATCCAAAGGTCAAGTCCCCTTGGAACCTCCCCTGAATCCCCTGCCCTACTGACCTCAGACCTCGTCAACAATGAGATCATGGACTCCCATGGGCCCCAAAGACCACCTTGATGGGAAAACCAAGACCAGCCCAAGAATAAGACTTCTTGTGCCCTCCATGGTCCTGACCTTCACTCCCTGGCTCTTTCTGAGACCCCTCGAGTCTTCTGCACTTTTCCAGGAACACGGCCTGGTCATGTGATCACCACGCCTGCCTAACCTTATCCTGGGGTCATGTCACCAGTGCAGGGGTCTTCCTGTGATGTCCCCACCTGGAGAGCTGCCTTTGAGCTTGTTCCAGAACCACGGAATCAGAAGAACTTTGGATTCAGAGGGACTCAGGGATGCCTGCTCGGAAGGACAAGTTGCCTCTGATCTCAGGAGCCTCTTCTGTAGAGTGGAGACTGAGCCTTGCTCTGGCAAGGATCAATGGCAACTCCCACTGTTGCTCTCAACTGTGTGCTTCACACACAATCTTCTGATCTGTCCATCTGTCGTGGCGGGTGTGTGGTTAATGGTGGTCTCAAGCCTTGAACCTAGAGCATCTGCTCCCAAGCTGGAACTCTTCTGCCTGGACCACATGGACTCTCACCATAGAAGGCTCTCAAAGAAGCTGGAGGCTTCAAACACGGGGTGGTGTCTTCTGACTCCCAGACATGCTGACCACGGGAGGTACCCTAAGAGACCTGTTTCTGGGCCCTTGTGTGTCCTATTCACATCTTCCTGACTTCTGGACAGGCTGTGTCCAAGCCAGCCTGACACACAGGGCAGCTGTGGCTGCCCGCCGTCTTGTCCCTGTGCCCGAGCCAGCTGGCACCACAGTGCTGCTGTTTCTCCTGGTTGTTTTCATGTGGAGGAGGTACCTCCTTCCAAATTGGGAAAGGAGGTTAGAAGAAAATATCTCAGCAGCTGGCCCGAGCTGTACTCTCCCCCACTGTTTGGCCAATGCAAGGCTGTTTGTATTGGGTTTCCATATGGCTTTGTGATAGGCATGGCTTTTCCATCAGCATCTATAGTGGCTGCTATTGGTGCCCTGAACCTTGTCACCGCCGCCCCAATCGGACCTCAGCAGCAGCGCTGTCCCCAGTGAATTGGGGGTTCACTCCCCCAGAAACAGCCCTCCCTCTGTTGGGGGGAATGGCGGTCAGTGGGACCAAGCCCCAGCCTCCTCCAACTCAGGACAGTTCCGAGGAGCACTTTACACAGATCCTCAGAGAATCACAGGTGGAATGGTGCCCACGCCAATGACTAGCTATCGCATGCACATGAGTCGGCATCCCCCCTGCCTTGTCTCTCTCTTTCTCACTCCCTCATTGTAGCTTCCCAGGCTCACTTCTCAAGTAAATGTCCTCTTCCCAAATCCTTGTCTCAGGCTCTGCTTTAGGGAGAAGCCAAACTGAGACCAAAATGTGAGCCAGGCTGGCAGACAGCATGACTAGGAGGAGGGTGAAGCCCTGGCTGAGGAGCCAGGAGACCTGAGTTCCAACCTTGTATCTCTGTTTCACCAGCACTTTGCACAATACAAATCAGTGGATTGAACACATAGACGTACAAATGAGTGAAGGAATGATAGTAGATATTATTTTGCCTATTTTGTTGACCTGGAAACAGTGGTTGGCAGGTTTAGGGCTCACCAACCATTTCTGGATGTACACTATCATCCTCCTATGATCCCAGTCTCCCTTCTTGAATTGTGTGGCCGTGTGACTTTCTTTGGCCAATGAAATGTGAGCAGAAGTGATAAGTTTTACTTCTGAATGAAAGCAGTTCAGGGTCAGTCTCCCTATTTTCTTCCCCCATCAACCCTGCAGTCGAGGGTTGAGAAGGAAGTGCCTGAAGATTAAAGCAACTTGATTGCTGAGTCACTTCACAGGGGACAGTGACCCCAGAGTTGCCCAGACTGGCAGTGGATTTTTGCGTATTAGAGAGAAATAAACTTTTGATGTTTTGAGCAGAGATTTGGGGGATGCTTGTTACTGCAGCATAACCTGGCTCATCCTGACAAATACACAAACCAAACCCAGAATGAATTGGTTTGGGAGCCTGAAACCCAGGCATTTCTTCTCATCCAGGTAACTCTTGTCCCTGATAGAGGCCTATACTCACTTCCCTATGTTTAGAAACAGGGCAGTGTGGCCAAAAGGGAAGCCATTCCCATCCTATTTCTTGGGGCCAATCTCAAGTGAGCTCCTTAAAGGTTCTGCCCCTAGTCCACAGTCTGGCCTCGAGTTTTTCATTTCTCCAAAGAAGAGTTTGGACTAGCTCAGTGATTCTGAAACTGCACTCTGTTGAGGCCCTGGCTGCACAGAAGTGTCATGAGTCAGGGTTGCAGGACAGTGGTCGTGCTTTGAACAAAGCAGCTCCTCTGGTTTCTGTTTTGCATTTGGAGGCTTTCACATTAGAGAGGATCCACCGATAGCAGTTTGATAAATGCAGGCTGGAGGGTCTGTGAATTCAAGATGAGGGCATTTGACCAGCAGATACCTGAATTCAACTATTCCACCCAACTCTGTCCAAATATGAAATTCCGGGGCCCTCACCCCTGACTCCCAGTCACCCTCAGATCCCCAGTGAGGACAGTATAATACGGACACTTCCTGTGGACATGACCTGTGTGTCCAGGGTGTGTGAGCCGCCTGATCCCTGCGTGGCTCCTGCTATGTCAGCCAAACACAGAGCCTCCCCTTCACCTGTTAGCTTTACCCCCTCTCTGTGGGCAGGGTGAGGCGCATGGATACAGGGTGGCCTGGAGATCTGGTCTCTAATCCCAGCTCCATCACCCTCTCACTGTGCAGCTCAGCTTCCTTTTCTGTAAAAGAATAATAACAAAGAGTCAGCACCGTGCTAAGCAGGTGACGGGCCATGGGTCAAGAGGAGTGGAAAAGGGAAGGTTGAGGGCTTTTGCCTGCAGGAGAAGTCAGAGAGGGGGTGAGAGCAGGCTTAAAAGCTCCATGAGACTTTAACAGGAAGGTGGGTCAGACGTTATTTTTCATCATAGCAATTATCAGCACCAAACACTATTTTCTATGTGCTTATCTAGACTGTCAGCTCCGTGAGGACAGGTGGGGACCTCATGTGTCTTGTTCGCTGTCATGTCAAGAACAGAGGTGGTACACAGTAGGTGCTCAGTAAATATTTCTTGAATGATTAAATTTGTCCCGTGTGGCTTCCAAGGGAGTCCACTGATTTCTCTCTGCCTCTCCCGCTGCCGAAAACTCTGTGTCCCTTCTTCCTCTGCTCTGCACCCCCTGGAGTCAGCCACTTCCTCTCAGCTGGAGTCCAAGCCAGACTTCCTGTTGCTTGGACTGGCTTAGATGAATCTAATCAGGGCTGATGAAAAGTGCAGGGCTAATTAGCTGGGGAGGCTAAAGGTGGCTGGTTGTTGAGCTGAGTAGAGAAACAGAAGGAAATTATCCCCAGAAAGGGAAGAGTACACCCCACCCCATGTCACACCCTTCACTCAACACCAGGAGCTGTGAGCCGTTGGCCTTGACAATGTTTGTGTTGCACCAGCTGGAGGTGGCGGGGGAGGGCAGGATCAATTGGGACTTCACGTTGCAAATACAAAATAAATTCAAAGTATGATGTGGAGATGAGGCTCTGGATGGGGGAAGCTGTCCTGTTTTGACCTAGAGGTAAGTGGGATTGAATTGATTCCACAACTGGGAAGAGGAAACTTCAAAGTCAGGGCCATCTTGGGTTATATTACTAGAAGTCTATCATCAAACACAGGGGAAGGGATATTCCACAGTGGGCCAGGCTGATTAAACTCTCACTTTGCTACCCTCCTGAGAAGCCCAGGACCCTTCAGCTGGGTCTACACAGAGTGTGTCAGAGCTGAAAGCTTTCAGAGTTCAACAGACATGGAGTTTGGATTCTGTCCCCATCAAGTCAAAAACTTTCTGAGCTTCACTTCTAAATGTAAATAATGTGCGTAATAATACTCACCTCCTATCACAAAGATTAAAGGAGGTAATGTAAATAGTCTAGCCCAGTGCCTGGCACAGACAGGTGCCCCACAAATATCAGTTCCGTTCCCCACCCCTCCACTCTGGGCCAGGCTTACTCTCTGCCCACAGCCTACTTGCACTTCTCTCCCTCTCTGTTGCCTAAAGTGGGTAACACCATCTTTTTCCATCACTAGGGCTTCCCCTGGCTGCCAGCCCCACTCTGTCCTTGCCCAGGCTGTCCTACATCTGCTGAGTAGTGGGGCTAACATCCCATTTCTGACTCAGGACACTATGTTCATAACCACTCTACAAATCAGCCTGTGGTAGGTTCAGCAACAGCACCTAGGAGGGAATGATGAGCTCTGGGGCAGCCAGGAGGACTTCTTGGAGGAGAGACTCCAGAGCAAAGATCTAAAGAATAAAGGGGAGTGCCGTTGACAGATGAGAGTGGGGAATTAAATTTCAGGTGGAGGGACTTCCTTGGTGGTCCAGTGGCTAAGACTCCAAGTTCTCAATTCAGTGGGCCTGGGTTCGATCCCTGGTCAGGGAATTAGATCCCACATGCTGCCACCAAGAGTTTGAATGCCACAACTAAAGATCCCACAAGCCGCAACTAAGACCCGATGCAGCCAAATAGATAAAAAAATATTTAAAAAATAGAGGCTTTCCTAGTGGCTCAGATGGTAAAGAATCTGCCTGCCAGCACAGGAGACATGGGTTCAATCCCTGATCTCGGAGGATCCCACATGCCGCGGAGCAGCTAAGCCCATGCATGCCACAACTGTTTAAGCCTGTGCTCTCGAGCCCAGAAGTCACAACTACTGAAGCCCGAGTACCCTAGAGCCCATGCTCTACAACAAGAAAAGCCACCGCGACGAGAAGCTCACACATCACAACTGGAGAGTGGCCCCCGCTCGGTGCAACTAGAGAAAAGCCCATGAAGCAATGAAGACCCAGCACAGCCAAAAATAAACACATGAATTTCAGGTGGAGTGCATAGCTCCGGCCAAGTGATGGAGGTAGTAGTAGAAGGTGGCAGAGTGTTGTGTGGCAGGGAGAGGGGAGAGGCAGGGAGGTAAGACTGGCAGCGGGGAGACCAGTCGGGAGATGGCTACAGTAATCCGGGAGAGAAGAAGTGATGGCTTGGAGCAGGATGGAGGCAGTGGGGCAGAGCACGGACAGATCGGGTGGGGTGGGGATGGAGGGAGAAGGAGGAGTTGGGGAAGAGTGAGGATTCAGACTCGGATGGCCGGGGTGGATGGTGCTGCCTGTTGCTGCAATCCAGAAGGCTTGGGGTAAATGAGGGCAGTGCTGGCCATGGCAAGGGGAAGGGCCAGTGGCCCTGGGATGGGTGGAGATGTCCAGAGGTGCTGGACACAGGAGGTACTGATGCTAAGGGGGAGAGGTGGAGTGAGCCCGGGAGGATGGAGAGTGGAAGCTTGAGAACACGGAGATTTAAGGAACAGGTGGGGATAGCCCACAGGTATGTTGGAGAAAACCTCCATTCTCCTGACCCTGGAGAGGAGCCTCTGACACCAACGTGCCATCCTTTTCCGAGTCCAGAGGATGCTGACTGGAGATTCTGGTTCCCTGACCATCGGCCCAGTCTCCACTCACGGCCTTGCACTGCGGGAGCCTGGACATGTGTAAACCCAAATCCTGCCATGCCTACAGCTAACTACTCCATTCTTCCAAGTCACACCATCTAATGATAAGTCCTCACTTACATTTTCTATTTGCGTAAACTGATTAGTTAATTTTCTATATTAAAAAATATTTATTTATGCATGTGACTGTGTTGGGTCTTAGTAGCAGCACGTGGAATCTTGTGGGATCAGTTCCCTGGCCAGGGATCAAACCCAGGGCCCCTGCATTAGGAACACACAGTCTTACCCATTGAACTGCCAGGGAAGTCCCAAGTTGCTCTTTTGTAACAGAAAGAATTCTCACTAATACCTCTACTAAGGTTAGTGTCTCTTGGGTGCCATTCCTGAATTCTGATGTGAAAACTTTGTTTTAAAGATTTTTCCAGGATCACCGAGACACTTACAGTCCCTGAACTACAGCAGTTTCCCTAAGGAATCCTGTTAGTGTTTTTGTTGTTCAGTCACAAAGTCATGTCCAACTCTTTGCAACCCTATGGACTGTGGCACGCCAGGCTCCTCTGTCTTCCACCATCTCCTGGAGTTTGCTGAAGTTCATGTCCATTGAGTTGGTGACACTCTCTAACCATCTCATCCTCTGTTGCCCCCATCTCCTTTTGCCTTCTATCTTTCCCAGCATCAGGGTCTTTTCCGATGAGTCAGCTCTTTGCATCAGGTGACCAAAGTATTGGAGATTCAGCTTCAGCATTAGTCCTTCCAAAGAATATTCAGGGTTGGTTTTCTTTCGGATTGACTGATTTGTTAGTATTAGTCATTTATTACTGTGTAACTAATTAGCTCAACATGTAGTGGCTTCAAACAACAATAAACATTTATTGTCTCACAGTGTCTAAGGGTTAGGAATCCCAGAATAGTTCTGGCCCAGGGTCTCTCTTGGGGTTGCAGACAAGATGGCAACCAGGTCAGAAGACTTATCTGAAGACTTGACAGGAGCTGGAGGATCTGCTTCCGAGGTGGCTCCTTCACACAAATGGAAAACTGATGCTAGCTGTTGGTAGGAGGAGCTTCCCACATGGCACTAGTGGGAAAGAACCCACTTGCCAATGCAGGAGACACAAGAGATGTGGGTTCAATTCCTGGGTAGGGAGAGCCCCTGAAGGAGGGCACAGCAACCTGCTCCAATATTCTTGCCTGGAAAATCCCCATGGACAGAGGATCTTGTTGGGCTACGGTCCACAGAGTTGCAAAGGGTTGGACACGACTGAAGCGACTTACCACACATGCACGCATGTTGCGGGGAGGCCTCAGTTCCTCACTCCCTAGGCTTCTCACAGAGCTGCCTGAACATCCTCCTGACATGCAGCTGGCTTCTAATTTTGACCTGGCCTCAGAAGCATGGCCTATGGTTTGTACAGTTTGGCTTATTCAGCCTATGGAGGTCTGCACACGCAGGGGAGAATCGCTGGGGGCCGTTTTGAGGGGTATGTACTTCCCTGAGAGCTCAGTTGGTAAAGAATCTGCCTGCAATACAGGAGACCTGGGTTCGATCCCTGGGTCAGGAAGTACCCTGGAGAAGGAAATGGCAACCCACTCCAGTACTCTTGCCCAGAGAATTCCACGGACAGAGGAGCCTGGCAGGCTACAGTCCATGGGGTTGCTAAGAGTTGGACACAACTGTGCGACTAACTTTTTCTTGAGCGATACAGAACCAGGCCATCTGGTGGCTGTGACTAGGGCACCTTTCTAGCACCCCTGCTGTTCTGGAGAGAAAGACCGGCCCCACCTTACCCTGCGAGAGTGAATCTCATCCAGAAGGAAGTAGCACCATCTCTCCCATCCCTGCAGGTGGCTGTCCCACCCCCTCCCCCAGAACCACAGCCAGGAGGACCCTGATTATAGCTTCAGGTTCAAGGCTAACACCATGCAATGGGAGGGAAAGGTGGGGAAGGGACCGTGGCTGGAGCTGGGGGCTCTGGGCAGTGTGGGTGGTGGGTGGTGGTTTAGTCACTGAGTCATATCCAACTTTTGCAACCCCATGGACTGTAGTGCACCAGGCTCCTCTGTCCATGGGATTTTCCAGGCAAGAATGCTGGAGTGGGTAGTCTTTTCCTTCTCCAGGAGATCTTCCCAACTCAGAGATCAAACTCATATCTCTGGAGATTCCTGCATTAACAGGTGGATTCTTTACCACTGAGCCACCAATGATTCTCTGGGCAGTGTGAGAAGGGGCTTATTACCTAGAAACAGAGCCTGAGAGGCTCTGGGTCCCCGGGGGTGGGGGTGGAGGCTACCATTTGCTCTGGCCTCCTCTCTGAGGCCTCCTCTCACAGGCTGCCTGGCAACCATTGTTCATTTAATCCCCACCGACTTTGAAAATCAAAATCAATTTCCTTCATGACCTGAGTCAGAGAGGCCATATTAACCCCCAAGTTTGAGCAGTCCCGTTTTATTGCTCAAAGCTTTATGAACAAGGATGTACACAGAGCTTTATTTATACGGGAAAAGTGTCTTGGCGGGGTGACCCTAAATATCTGTCAGAGGGGATGAGATTCAGTCAAGGCCCTTTCTCAACACAGAATATTCTTCCCTTGAGAAAAAACGCTGCTGGAGATCTGGGTGTGCTGACTAGTTTCACGATGTAACTGAAAAATAGCAAGCAGTTCACAGAACAGAGTGTATGGTGTGCCGCTCTTATTGTTTCACACACACACAAAAAGGTGTGTGTGGGCGTCCGCATGGGCCTATCAGTGAAAACATTCTGGAAGGATGCACAGCCAGACGGTAACTGTGACTTTCCTGGGAATAGGACTGAAAAGAATTTAAATCTCCTTTCTATCTCTCTGGATTATCTGATTTAAAGAGTAAAACAAGCACTTTTGACTTTTTCAAACTGTAAATAAAAAACGAATCTCATTTCTTTTTGAAAGTGGAGAATTCCGAGTCTGGGGCTCAGGAACCCTCAGAGGCCCAAGGGGGTTGAGATGCCTTGGTTAGCAAGGGCAGGGCCTGGTCAGGGCAGGCCAGCAGGAGGGGGAAGGAGATGGATGCACCCACCAGGGTGAGGAGACCTGGTAATGAGTAATGAGTTCCCCTCTCTGGTCTCCAGTTATGAGTTCCTGGTAATGAGTTCACCTCTCTGGTCTCCCGGTGCTCCAGGCTGAAGCTGATTGCTGGGGGATGGGGGAGGTCTCTGCAGTGATGGAGGCTAAGCCAGATGCTTCTTGGGTTCCAGGAAGAGAGGAAGGTTGAACCAACTCACTGAGAAGGAGGGAGAGGGTGTGGACCTCAGGCTGAGACCAGTGGGACCAGGTCTGGGAGCAGCAGAGGACCCACATCCTTTGACCACTCGTCCACCTCATCCTCTTGCTGGCATCCCCTCGGGTCTCTCTTAGCTTTGCAGTCGATGCCCTTCTGGACGGTCTCATTCACACCTGTGCCTTCAACCCCCTCCTGGCCAGAGACCATGTCATCTTCTCCACACCTGAGCCCACCCTCCAGGCTGCCCCCTCTCCTGAAAGCTATGCTTTATCATGTCACTCCTTTGCTCAAGGTCTTTCATGGGCTTCCTGTGTCTGCCAGGAAGGGATGCCAGGCCCTTCAAATCTGGCTCCAATCCAAGCCCTCCCCACTGCTATGCCTGGGGTTCCTCTCTGTGTCTACAAAGCTACCTTTCCTTTGTCTACACGACAAACTCCTATTTTTTCTTTAAGACCCAACCCAAAGGTCAACACCCTCCACTGTGAAGCCTTCTAAATACTCCAGGGATTCCAAAATTTTTTCTTCTATAAGCCTCTGTAACTTACTCTCCTTTGTCATATGTTGCTTTCTCCCTCCATTAGAATACTAGCTCCATCAGGGTAGAGGCTGGGGATTTTTGTTCCCTGCTGCATCTCTGGCACCTAGAACAGGGCACGGCACATGGTGGTTTCCTTATAAGTGGGTATGAATGAATAAAGGACTTTATGAATCTTTGCCATTGATGTTGTTCAGTTGCTAAGTCATGTTTGACTCTTTGCAACCCCATGAACTGCAGCACATCAGGCTTCCCTGTCCTTCACTATCTCTGGAGTTTGCTCAAACTTATGTCCATTGAGTCAGTGATGCCATCCAACCATCTCATCTTCTGTTGTCCCCTTCTCCTCTTGTCTTCTATCTTGCTATGCACTTCCCCTTATTTTTTGAATGAGGAAGCAGAAGCACAGGGATGTTAATTAATAATCTTGGCCACCTGACCAACCCAGTCCATTCTAAAGGAGATTAGTCCTGGGCGTTCTTTGGAAGGAATGATGCTAACGCTGAAACTCCAGTACTTTGGCCACCTCATACGAAGAGTTGGCTCATTGGAAAAGACTCTGATGCTGGGAGGGATTAGGGGCAGGAGGAGAAGGGGACGACAGAGGATGAGATGGCTGGATGGCATCACTGACTCGATGGATGTGAGTTTGAGTAAACTCTGGGAGTTGGTGATGGACAGGGAGGCCTGGCGTGCTGCAATTCATGGGGTCGCAAAGAGTCGGACACAACTGAGCGACTGAATTGAACTGAACTGACCTGACCTCAGTATACATTCTAAATACCAGGTGCAACTATCCTGAGCCTCATTGTTTCCATCTGTCAAATGGGGAAGATAATAATACAGCTGCCCTGAAGTTGCTACGGGTTGTTTGGGGCTCATATGAAATGATGTTTGTGAGTGAGTGTTCTTTCAAACTGTGTTGACTATTATCATTTCTCCTCTTAAGAATTAATGTCACAAGGGAAAGAACTAAAATGAAGACCTCAGAGATCAACTAGTCTAACCATCATTTTCCAGGGAGAGAAGTTCAGGACTCCTGGTCACTTCTAGGCACACGTTGAATGACTCTGGACCAAAAAAATCGGGACTGACCTCTCAGATTGGTCCTCCCTGTAAGGAGCAGTTTGCAGGCATCCATCCATCTCTCAGTTCTTTTCTCCTTCCACCCACCCTTTCATTCTTCCATTCATCCTTTCATTCTTCTTCCTTCCATCCATCCTTATCCTTCCCACCAACCATCATGTATCCTTCTATCCATCTACCCATCCATCCTTTCCCTCTCCACCTATTCATCCTTTCTTCTTACCATCTGTCAAATCCATTAACCTTCCCACTCATCTATTTATCCTCCATCCCTTCATTCATCCGTCTATCCACCCGAAGTGAAAAAAGTGAAAGTGTTAGTTGTTCAGTCATGTCCGACTCTTTGCGGTCCCAGGGACTATAGCCCACCAGGCTCCTCTGTCCATAGAATTCTCCAGACAAGAATACTGGAGTGGCTAGCCATTCCCTTCTCCAGGGGATCTTCCCAACCCAAGGATAGAATCTGAGTCTCCTGCATTGAAGGTGGATTCTTTACCACCTTAACCACCAGGGAAGCCATGAACACAAGCATCTCCTCAACTATTCATTCTTTCTTACAGTCATCATTTCACATAGATCGTTTCCTGAGGCTCTGCTGTTGCACTAAACACGATGGAGATCAACAGACCATCTACCTTTGGAGCTGCTGATGGCCTTGAGAAAGGAGAAGTGTAATATGAGAGTGTGGGAAGGCACCCAGCAAGGCTCTTGGTGCATGTACATGCTTAGAACTTGGAGTTCTCCCTATGATTAAGTCACTTGCTGGAGGTCCCACACTAGTAAGTGGGGGAACTGGCTCCAGAGCTCAACCGTAAGTATTCTTCTTACCCTACCTTGCTGCCTCTTTCCTGAAAGACTTCCCTGAACCCTGTCAGCTCTGGGGAAAACATGCTAACTGGGGGGCTTCACACAATGAGATCACCCTCGTGGTGGTCTACGACATCAGAGACCTCTGTCCAGGGGACCGGCTAGGCGCAGGCAAACAGGCTGGGTGCCAGCAGGCAGGAGGCTGCAGGGAGAGGAACAGTTAATTCATTAGTCATGCAGGCAAGCGGAGCTTTGCACATTAAGCCCCTTCATCTCCGAGCAATTGCATCCATCAAGGCAAGAGAAAGCAATTTGGTTAAGTGGTGAATTTAATCACACTGCAGCCACTTAACGCCTTTGACGGCAATCGTGCTCTCCTTACCTAGAAAGCACACTTCTTTAAACACATGGCTTCTGTACTCTCAGCTCCTGGTTTGTCAGATTATAAAAACTACAGAATGTCGGAGCTGAAAGGCAGCCCCAGGAATGTCTTTCTGGTTCCACCCTTCCAGTTTGAAAGGATGAGAGAGCAGAAACATGAGGAATCCCATGTTCCTCATCTATTCCTCCCGACAATCCTCAGGGCCCAGGTACACCTTCCTCTCACAGATGCTGAAACTGTCACCCAGAGAGGTGAACCTCCCCACCTGAGTTCAAACTCAAGAATGCTTTATTCCTAAGCCTTCACTTCCTGTTCACTGGAGTCATTTCTGTAAAACTGCATCTTCATGTATTATTTTTGCAACTGCAATTTTTTCCATTATACTACGCCAGCTCCTGAGCCTCTTTCATTTTATCTCCTAATCACTCTGTAATTTTCTCCCCTCTCCTCCCCCCAGCCACCAAGTTCAGGCCCACATAACTTTGTGCCCAAAGCATTGCCACCCCTACTCACCCCTATGATCTCTCTGTCCGCAATCTTGATATCCTCCACGCTTGTGCTGCACTGCTCAGCTCTCAGGCTCAAAGCATAGCACACCACCCTCATCCTGCCTCTCCCTGGCTCAGAATTTTTCCTTGGCCCCCACTACCTACAAGATAAGATCTAAGGACACTGGTACAGGACACTGCCCTGTCTTCCCTCCCACCCACTCACCATTTCTCAAACAAATCTCATTTTCAAGCCTCAGATTTAGCAAGCCTCTTCCTACCTGGAAAATCCCATGGACGGAGGAGCCTGGTGGGCTGCAGTCCATGGGGTCGCTAAGGGCCGGACACGACTGAGCGACTTCACTTTCACTTTCCTAGCTCAGGGCCTTTGCACATGCTAGTCCCTTCCCCATCCCCCCATTCAGCCTTTCTCATCCCAACCCTCTCTGGTTTCTTTCCCTAACTGGCTATCAGGCAGGAGATAGATGGATAAAGGGTCATTATTCTGTCTGCCAAGTGGTCCAAGGTGGCAGCCAGAGTCCCAGCCATCACATGAACATTTCCAGCCAACAAGCAGATAGAAGGGAGCAGAACACAGGGACTGTGAAGAAGTTACACACAACACTTAAGCTGGCATCTCATTGATCAGAATTTAGACACATAGTCCCATGTAGCTGCAAAGAATGCTAAGAAGCAATGTATTCAGCTAAAAGTTAGGGTTCTATCATCAAATAGGAAGGAGGGAATGGAGGTTGGGGTAAGTGATTCAACAGGGTCTACTGCAGTCACCATTATTATTTGATGGTGTTTTGGAGGTTCTGACCAATGCAAAAAAACATTAACAGTAATAAGAGGTATAATTCGCAGAAAGGAATAGACACAGTAGCATTATCTGAAGAACATACAATTTAATTACTTAGAAAACCCAAGTTCAGTGAATCTCTGTGGGGATGGGAACTCCTCAGAAGGTTATTGCAGAATCTGTGGAGAATAAATGTCATTTAAGAATACTGCATGAGGGAAATTATTTTTAAAATGTGAGTACTGAATGAATTGAATGAAAAACCAGTAAAATTCTGTGTCTTTAAATTTTGGCATAATTATTTTAAAGTTAACATGGGAAAATAAATGTAAAAATAAGGTTTAAAAAGTTGAAAAGAAAAATGAGTCTTACCTAGTATGAAAATATAAAAGGACAAGAATTAAGACAATGTTGTTCTAGTTCATGGGACTAAGAAGGTCAGTGGCCTGTGCAGACATCACTGTAGTAACTCTAATGGATGGTCTGTAGCCAAAAGGGACCAAAGGGAGACATTTGAACAGGGTAAAGAAGAAGGGAGTGCAGATTTAGGGCTTTAAAGGGCCATTAAACTCGAGTCCTCTTGACCTGGGTTGAAATCCTATCACACTCTAGCTGAGGAAACTGGGGTGTTATGCAATTTATCACAGACTTGATTTCCTCATCTGTATAAATGAGCTAATCATATCCTATTGTTGGAAGATGACAAAAGCACTTTAAATGTTGAAAAGAAAAAAATGGTTAGTGACAAACAAGTATCTTGGAGTCAGGGTCTGAGTATGTGAGGTTAAAAGGAGTCTGAGTTCTTGTTATCAGCAGGAAGTGGATTTTTCTGAAATGCAGTCCTTATCTTTTAAACTGCAGTTTAGTTCATTTACATTTATTGAGACTAGTGATGGTTTAGATTTATATATAATCCTTTATTTCCAATGTTCTATTTACCTGGCTATTTCATCTTTTTTCTTTCCTTTGTGTCTTTCATTGGATTGATCAAATTTTCTTCTTCCCCTTTGTCCTTCTACCGGTACAAAGTTATGCATTCTATTTTCCTTCCCTAGGGGTTACTCTTAAAGTTTTAACCCACTTGATTTAATAAAGTCTAAGGTTAGCCATTTTGCCTTTTCATACTGTTCATACTTTCCATACTGTTCATGACCCAGATAATCACAATGGTGTGATCACTGACCTAGAGCCAGACATCCTGGAATGTGAAGTCAAGTGGGCCTTAGAAAGCATCACTACGAACAAAGCTAGTGGAGGTGATGGAATTCCAGTTGAGCTATTTCAAATCCTGAAAGATGATGCTGTGAAAGTGCTGCACTCAATACACCAGCAAATTTGGAAAACTCAGCAGTGGCCATAGGACTGGAAAAGGTCAGTTTTCATTCCAATCCCAAAGAAAGGCAATGCCAAAGAATGCTCAAACTACCGCACAGTTGCACTCATCTCACACGCTAGTAAAGTAATGCTCAAAAATCTCCAACCCAGGCTTCAGCAATATGTGAACTGTGAACTTCCAGATGTTCAAGCTGGTTTTAGAAAAGGCAGAGGAACCAGAGATCAAATTGCCAACATCCGCTGGATCATAGAAAAAGCAAGAGAGTTCCAGAAAAACATCTATTTCTGCTTTATTGACTATGCCAAAGCCTTTGACTGTGTGGATCACAATAAACTGTGGAAAAGTCTTCAAGAGATGGGAATACCAGACCACCTGATCTGCCTCTTGAGAAACCTGTATGCAGGCCAGGAAGCAACAGTTAGAACTGGACACGGAACAACAGACTGGTTCCAAATAGGAAAAGGAGTTCGTCAACACTGTATATTGTCACCCCGTTTATTTAACTTATATGCAGAGTACATCATGAGAAACGCTGGACTGGAAGAAGCACAAGCTGGAATCAAGATTGCCGGGAGAAATATCAATAACCTCAGATACGCAGATGACACCACCCTTATGGCAAAAAGTGAAGAGGAACTCAAAAGCCTCTTGATGAAAGTGAAAATAGAGAGTGAAAAAGTTGGCTTAAAGCTCAACATTCAGAAAACGAAGATCATGGCATCCGGTCCCACCACATCATGGGAAATAGATGGGGAAACAGTGGAAACAGTGTCAGACTTTATTTTGGGGGGCTCCAAAATCACTACAGATGGTGATTGCAGCCATGAAATTTAAAAGACGCTTACTCCTTTGAAGGAAAGTTATGACCAACCTAGATAGCATATTCAAAATCAGAGACATTGCCAACAAAGGTCCATCTAGTCAAGGCTATGGTTTTTCCTGTGGTCATGTATGGATGTGAGAGTTGGACTGTGAAGAAGGCTGAGCGCCGGAGAATTGATGCTTTTGAACTGTGGTGTTGGAGAAGACTCTTGAGAGTCCCTTGGACTGCAAGGAGATCCAACCATTCTGAAGGAGATGAGCCCTGGGATTTCTTTGGAAGGAATGATGCTAAAGCTGAAACTCCAGTACTTTGGCCACCTCATGCGAAGAGTTGACTCATTGGAAAAGACTCTGATGCTGGGAGGGATTGGGGGCAGGAGGAGAAGGGGATGACAGAGGATGAGATGGCTGGATGGCATCTCTGACTCGATGGACGTGAGTCTGAGTGAACTCTGGGAGTTAGTGATGGACAGGGAGGCCTGGCATGCTGTGATTCATGGGGTCGCAAAGAGTCAGACACGACTGAGCGACTGATCTGATCTGAAGGTTAGCCAGAATTTATCTTTTATTCCAAATAATAAAAAGACCTTAAGTGTTTTCCCTCCAAGTGTGCCCTACGTGTTGTCTTAAGTGTCTTCATTGATCAATATTTCTATTTTTTAGCTTCCTCAAATGAGTCATTTTTGTGATTGTTGTTTCCTACAGTGGACATTTGTTTAAATGTATCCAGGTTTCTCAACTGATTTGATCAAGATTCCTTCTTATAGCTTTCTCAATCTCTGTATCTCTCATTCTTAAATTGATGCTTGTATTTCCCCCAGTACTTCAAACTATTGTTAAAATAGCATTTCATTATCTTCTAGATTCCGTTGCTATGGTTAACAGTCTGTTGTTCCTTTGTAAGCAGTTTGTCTTTTCTCTTTGAGCTTCCAAGCTCTTTTCTTCTGCTTTAGGGTTCTGAAGTTTCTCTGCAGTGTTTCTAGTTGTAGGATCATTTATTTTAACCCTGCTCAAGACTCACAGTGCTTCCTCAACTTAAGGATTTAGAGCTTTCCTCTGTGATGGAAAATTCTCAGCCACTATTTCTTCCATTGGAAGGAAGAAGGGAGGATGACCTCCCCTCCACTGTCAGCTTTTTCTAATGGAGAAGATATTCCTGTTGTATAAAGAGGAGCATCCTTCCTGCCCCCCAGCCACCTTCCCCAGCTACCCGCCTCAAGCAGGGTGAGGTCTCTCCAAGCCCAGCCCCAGTTGATCGGTCAGCAGTACCTGAGAAGCCGGAATCCTGCGGATAGGCTGCTCTGGGTTTACGGGAGACTCCAGAAGCTGGAGTTAAGACCCTTTCTTCCAAACTGCCTCAAACCTCGCTTATGAGGTGGGCTCAGAAGGTCCCAGCCCAACAGAGATTGGGGGAAGGGTTCCTCTGGAGGCGTGACAAGGGCCTCCTGAGCCCCGTACCTCCTATGCTAATGAAAACATCGGAACCCACTAGCTGTGACCCCGAGTGAAGCATAGGTCCTGCCACATAGACTGGTTCCTCTCGCTTTATTCAAGTCTGGGCTGGGCTCTCAGGCCTGTTTGCTGTCACTTCTGTTACCCCAACCGTGCCCTCCTCCCCACCCGCAGGAGCCCATGAAGACCCCCACCCAGGTGCTCCGAGCCTGCCTGGAAACCCCCAGGTTCCTTCAGACACTCAGGGTGGGGCCTCAACGGAAAAGCCCTCCCTCCGCTGGTGAAAGGGCTGGACTACGGGTGTGGGGGGGAAGGGGGGACCCAGTGTGGCCTGTGGAGCCACGAGGAGAGCAGGCCCTGAGATAATCCTGCCTCCAGCAGAAGGTCAGCGCCACTTCCCAGGGGCCCGTTAGGTCTGAGTCACCTCAGGAGGAAGAGGTCGCTTTACGGGGGAAATACAGCTTCAACCCACAATAAAACTACACCGCCAACCATGAATGCTCACAGGTTGTAAGCACGAATAGACTAGTGTTTCCCAGAAACTCAGACCTGAGAGGGAAAACAATTTCTGAGCCCGTTTCTGTCTTTATAAATTATAAAGCTGTGGAGCATTTTTCTATACATCAGACTCTGTGCTCAGAGCATTACTTTATTTGATCTTGTGATGTAGGGATCTGCTATCTGCCTTACAGTCCTCCTGGGGCTTATCTGGCAGCTCAGATGGTGAAGAATCTGCCTGTAGTGCAGGAGAACTGGGTTCAATCCCTGGGTCAGGAAGATGCCCATGGAGGAGGGCATGGCAACCCACTCCAGTATTCTTGCCTGGAGAATCCCACGGACAGAGGAGCCTGGTGGGCTACAGTCCATGGGATTGCAAGAGTTTTTCACGACTGAGCGACTAACGCACAGTACTCATGAGGAAAGCTCAGAGAGGTCGGGCCACTTGCCCAAGTTCACACAGGGGCTCAGTGGCAGCCAGGATGTAGGACCGTTGGAGGATCAAAGTGAAGTCTTCCACATGATGACAGAGGAGGACATGAACTCATCCCGCCTCCTATCTGTGTTCTCTGGGTATTAAGGCTCTGCTTCATGCAGCTCAGCTTCACGCAATCCCCCTGCACTGCAGGGTTTGTTAAATAGCAGCTCCCTCTAGTGCACTGAAAAATGACTGAGTTGATTATTAAAGGGGGATGGGGGGAGTGATCAACTGTGAGGTTGGGATTAATTTATACATACTATTATATATAAAATAGGGGCCATAGCTAATGAGAACTTACTGTACAGCACAGGGACCTCTACTCAATACTCTGAAATGGCCCGTATGGGAAAAGAATCTAAAATGATGTACACGTGTGTATAACCGATTCACTTTGCTGTACAGCAGACTCTGCTGCTGCTGCTGCTGCGTCGCTTCAGTCATGTCCGACTCTGTGCGACCCCATAGACGGCAGCCCACCAGGCTCCCCCATCCCTGGGATTCTCCAGGCAAGAACACTGGAGTGGGTTGCCATTTCCTTCTCTAAGGCATGAAAGTGAAACGTGAAAGTGAAGTAGCTCAGTTGTGCCTGACTCTTAGCGACCCCATGGACTGCAGCCCACCAGGCTCCTCCGTCCATGGGATTTTCCAGACAAGAGTGCTGGACAGCAGACTCTAGCACATTGTAAATAAACTGAACTCCAATAAAAATTAATTTTTTAAAAGAGGAGAGAAAAAAACAGAATAGGAAGAAGGTGGGAGGCGAGAGGAAGGGAAAAAGGAAAAAGAAGAAAAGAAAATGAAAGGGAAGAAAGCTTTGGAACCTCTGGAACTGTTTCTAGGAGCTGTGACTTGTGCACGAGAAGACCCGCTGGTGCCCTCTTTGGGTTAGTTAAGGAAGGAGCAATACTCAGGGTCTTGGGAATAAATGTTCCAGTAAACATTACCAGGAGGCAGGTGGCTCTACACCACCGGGACACCTGCAAAGAGGCAGGCTTCCCAGCCGCCACTCCTGGGCACCGTGTTCAGGGTGTGACAGCGGCTGCACAGGGAGCTGGAACCACCTCATACCAGGTGAGACCTGCCTTCAGGTCAGGCTGGAGGATCCGGGGTCAAGCTCATCGCTGCCAATCAGAGATGCGCCCTGGAGGCCTTCTTACCCAAATGACTCCAGAAAGTCCACACCAGGGAGGAGCAGTGAGGCCAGAGAGGGACCTGTCCCACCCCAAACGGCTTACCCCTGGTGGGGTCTTCACCCCACCGTCCCAACATCTTTAGTCATTTCTAATGCTTTCCAAACCCCCTTTAAGAGAAATTCACATTGACCAAGAGAGGCACCTGAAAAACAGTCTTTCTTTGGAGTGTTAAAAAAAAACCCTCTAACTATCAATTTTCTGGACATATAGGGGAGAGAGGGATGTTCAATGACACTATGAAATGTAATCAGAAAAATCCAAAATGCAAAATCTCAGCAGAACAAATGACCTAGTTTCTTGCACAAACAAACGTAAGGGGGAAAGTGAGGATGGGATAACAGAAAGACTTCTAAGGGATGGATCAACAAAATAGAGACATGAATGTGTAAGCTTCTTTTGGGTCCTGATTTGAACAAACCAACTGTAGAAAAATAACATGTATCACTGACTTGATATAGTCAAGGCATTAAGAAGTCATTGTTATTTTTTAAGTATGATATGATATTAGGATGATGTTGAAAACAAAAGGGCCGTATCTTCTGCAGACAAAAACTGAACTGCTCACAAAGAAAACTATATGATGTCTTGAATTCAATTGTGTACTAATCCAGGAGGGGGCTGTGGGTGAGACCAGGGATGATGACACTTGCCTGGAGACTCATTATCCTATTTCCTTAAACTTTTTTGTGTTTAAAATTTCCCTTATTAAAAAAATCACTAAATGAAAGAAGGCAGACAATGTGATTCAGAAGAGTCAGATCATGAATACTGAAGTTTCTTTTTCTTATTGTTTATTTATATGACTCCTCAAAAGAGAGATAACTGATTTACTAAAATCTGTATATAACGTAGGGCTTCCCAGGTGGCCCTAGTGATAAAGAACCCACCTGCCAATGCAGTAGACATAAGAAACTAGGATTTGGTCCCTGGGTTGGGAAGATCCCCTGGGGGAGGGCATGGCAGCTCACTCCAGTATTCTTGCCTGGAGAATCCCATGGACAGAGGAGCCTGGCGGGCTGCAGTCCATGGGGTCACAAAGAGTCTGACACAACTGAAGCGACTTAGCACGGCACATATACCACAAATACATGAAGTAACATTTGTAAATGATGAAGTGCCCTGGAGAGGTGCTGGCAGTGGCAGCGGTGCCCGGGCTGATGTCTCAGAGTCCATGAACCTTGGCATTCACGCTCTTCCCAGAAGAGGAAAGGGCTCGGCTGGGTTAAGGGCTTGTCCATCTTGGGCAGGGGCAGCCCCGTGCTGGTCAGGGTCCAGTCCCTGCCGCCCGCCCTGGAGGGCTTTTCATTGCACACGGTTCTTCCTCCCAGGACAAAGAGCAGCCTGGGTTTCCAGGAACCATTGATCAATAGCAACCCTGGGGGCTGATGAGGCTTAGCAGGTGGCCTCTTGGAAACAGAGCCCAGCCTGGCGGAGGGTCAGATCCCACAGGAAATGTCAAACCCAAACAGGAATCACATTCGTCCTCCCCAGAGTTTAGAAGGATGGATGGAGTGTCCTCGCTCCGATCAGACAACTGCACTATTTCAAAACCCTGGCCAAAGGCTAATCCAGGGATAGGGCTCTGGGAGGAGCCGGAGGTGGCAGGTCTACCCTTTCTCCAGGCCAGGGGCTGCTTGTGAAAGATCATGTCTGATTCCTAAAGCATTCATATAAATCCATGAGAGAGAGAGAGGACGCCCCTAGGCATAGAGACACCACCACGCAGTGCATGAAAGGAAAAGGACAGACGAACAACTCACGCCAGAAGTGTGCAGCATCAGCAGAAATCAAATTCGTGAAAATTACAGCAAGAGACTAGTTGGGCCTGTCATGTTGGCAGAAGTATTAAAAATATATAACGTGTGCTTCCCTGGTGGTCCAGTGGTTAGGAATCTGCCTGCCGGTGTGGGGGACATGGGCTCGATCCCTGGTCTGGGAAGATCCACTGTGCCTTCGGGGCAACTAAGCCCATGAGCCACAACACTAAGCCCACACTCTAGAGCCTGTGCTCCACAACAAGAGCAGCCACCTCAGTGAGAAGCCTTTGCACCACAACAAAAAGTGGCCCCCGCTTACAGCAACCAAAAAATTGTATATATAAAAGAACGAACTGACTGATTTTTTTTAAACGTATAGTGCTCCAGATAACAGGTGACCAGAGATGTGACAACCAATCCTGCATTTGGATCGATCCTGGATGGGAGGGATATTATTAGAATAATTGGTAAATTTTGAATATGGATCATGGATTAGAAATAGCTCAGATGGTAAAGAATCCTCCTGCAGTGTGGGAGACCTGGGTTCTGTCTTTGGGTTGGGGAAATCCCCTGGAGGAGGGCATGGCAACCCACTGCAGTGTTCTTGCCTGGAGAATCCTCATGCACAGAGGAGCCTGGCAGGCTACGGTCCATGGGGTCACAAAGAGTCGAACACGACTGAGTGAATAAGCACAGCACCGCATTGTATCAAGGGTAAATTACTGATTTTTATCATGCTCCAGAAGTTATGTAGGAGGTTTTTAGGAAACACACAGTGAAATATATGGGGGTAAATGGTCATGATACCTGCAACCTAATCTCAAATTGTTCAGAAAAAAGGGAGAAGATGAACAAATGGGGTAAATCTGGGTAAGGGGGAATTTCTTTGCACCATTCTTTCAATCTGTCCGTAAATTTAAAATTACATCAAAAAGTGAAAAACAAAAAACGACTCAGAGTACTTGACGGCATTCAGTGCTGCAGGAGGACATTTGTCCAACCAAAAGAGGGGAAGGCAGTTGTGTGTTCTGGAGGAGACTTAGGTAATAAATAATGACATGACTTTTGCCCCAGCTAATTCTCCTCTATGTAGTTAGCCTAAAGAAAGAACCATGGCTGTACACAAAGATGCAGTGATCAGGTTTTCACTGAAGCACTAAATGTTGAACAATAGATTGGTGAAATTAATGATGGTAACATTTGCAGAATGGAACACTGTGTAGCCATTTAGATGACTCTGTGAAACTATATTTAATCACATGGGAAAGTGTTCATAATTTTCGTAATACATTAACTGGGGGGGGAAAGGTCCCAAGACATCCTGTTCTTGATGATCATTATGTTGAAAACTAGTCAAAGCCAAACCAAACTGAGTGTGTGTGTGCATGTGTGTGTATTGTGTGTGTCTTCATTTAAATCTCCTTGAGGTCAGGAACCAAAGTTTATTTTATTTTTTAAAATTTCTTTTTCCAACTTATTTTCAGCTGCACTGGGTCTTTGTTGCTGAGCATGGGCTGTTTCTAGTCAGGCAAGCGGGGGCTACTCTCTAGTCGTCGTGTTGCCGGGAGGAAGCCAATTCTGACTCCATGTTGGAAACTGTTTCTTTGACTTGCTTTTATTATTATATGCATACTCAGTGGCTTGCCTGGGGGACCCTGCCCCTCTGCTTGACTGTAAGCTAAAGCGCCTTTGTTCAGCTCATGGAGAGAGGTTTGTCCTGCCCACCTGTGAATAGAAGAGATTCACACACCCCTTCTGAAGGCTGGACATTCCCTTGGAGATTTTTCACCAGACTGAAGACCCTTTCACGATTCCCCACCGCATCTCCCTCTCTATTCTGCCTTTTGACTTTAGTTCCTCATTGCCTCTTTCTCTCTGCTCTATAAAAGAACCTGGCATCCAGACCCCAATAAGATGGTTATTTTGAGGGGCTAGCCTGCCATCTTCTCGGTCTGCCAGCTCCCCGATTAAAGTCTCTTCCTTGGCTCAGAACCTTGTCTCTCGGATTCATTGGCCTGTCGTGAGGCGAGCAGAGTGAGCTCGCGCTCGGTAACAGTGATGCAAGGGCTTCTGTTCTCCGTGGCTTCCCTCGATGCGGAGCACGGGCTGTAGGCTCGAGGGCTTCAGTAGTAGCAGCTCGCAGGCTTAGGTGCCCCCAAGGCATGTGGGATCCTCCCAGACCAGGGATTGAACCCCAGTTCCCCCGATTGGCAGGTACATTCTTAACCACTAGACCACCAGGGAAGTCCCCCAATTTTATTTGTTATATTGCGTTCCCAGAGCCTGGGACTCTACTTGACAACCAGAACGTGGTAATAAGAGTTTATTTAATGAGTGAGTGAAGAGCCAAATGACGTAAAGGAACATAAAAGGTGTCCTTCACAATGTACAGAGCAGAATTTCTGGGTGGTGTGACTCGAGTTAATTTTCTTCTCTCCTGTGTGTCTGTATAGTCTAAATGTTCCACTCAGAACATTAATTCGTTTTCTTGTAAATTATTTACAACAATAAATGCAATTACTTAAACAATGGTAAATTATTTAAAAACAATAAACACAGAGCAGGAAAAAAAAAAAAAAGCAGCCTTAATCTCAGGGCCATTGGATACAGGATCTTTCTGGAAGAAGGTTTAAGGTGACCTTAAACCTCTGGAAATCACTCCAGCCAATCCTCAGAGTGCATCAGTGTTCCCATGCCCAGTCTCATTGAAACAGGAGGGAGTTGTGCCCTGAAGCAGAGCGTTAGCCTTCTCTGTGGCCCCTGCCTTCTCCCCTGTGGAGCAGGGGAAGGACATATGTAGCATCCAGCACAGGGCTGGATCCCTCCAAGCACCTCACAGACTGTGGGAGATTCGGAAGGGGCGAGAGCAAAAGACGGTTATTGTCCCGTTTGCAGATGAGGTGTTGGAGGTCTGGAGGCTGGAATTGGAACCTCAGTGGGGGGAGTGGTGGGTTCATGGTCTCTGTCCCTCCACCCCTGGACCCAGTATCCGGGAACATGCCCCTACCCCACCAGCTCAGCTCTGACACTGTGAGTGCTGACCTCCCCAGGGCGGGTGACGCTCGCAAGTGTCCCCCATCCTTGAGTGTCCCTGGAGATAGCAGCGTCCCGCCAGGATGACAAATGTCTGCTCTCAAGGCCAGGCTGAGACTAGTCACCTCTCCGACCCAAGGAGTGATTCATTGCTGACCCTGCTCTCCCGGCACGGGCCTGTCCAGACCCACTGGGAAGACATACAGCCTGCGAGACGGCTGTTGACAAAATCCAGGCTAAAGCAAAGTGAGGATTTTTTTTTTAATGAATAGTTTTTTTTTTTAAGCAATTTTCAGTTTATAGAAAAATTGAGCAGAAAGTACAGAGAGTTCCTGTTAAGCCCCCGACTCCAGACCCCACAGGCTCCCCTACACACCGCTTGACTTTGTGTGACACGTGAGTTAAAATCGGTGAGTTACTATTCCTAAAGTCCAGAGTTTGCAGGGTTCACGATTTTTTTTAGTTGTGGTAAAATACACAAAACATAGAATGTACTGTTCCTTTTTAAAAAAGTATTTAGTTTGGCTGCACTGCACAGCATGTGGGATCGCAGTTTCCTGAGCAGGACTCGAACCTGTGGCCACTGTAGCCTCAGAGTCCTAACCATTGGACCACCAGGGAAGTCCTGACCATTCTAACCATTTTCAAGTGCACAGTTCCATGACACAAAGTACTTTGACATTCTTGTTCAACCGTCCCTACTGTCCATCTCCCAAATTGAAACTCTTGCACCTGTTCAACAGCATCTCCCTGCAGAGCTGACTCGTGCTGCACATTCTGGGGTTCTGGACAAATGTACAATGACATGGAGCCCCCATCACAGGGTTATACAGAGTCGTTTCCCTGCCCTAAACATATCCCGTGCCCCTCATCTAGTCCTTCTCCCCCACCTTCCTAACCCCTGGCAGCTGCTTTTTTTTTTACTGTCGCCATCATTTTTTGCCCTTTCCAGAATGTCGTGTAGTTGGAATCATACAAGAAAAAAAGTTGTGACCTTTTCAGACTGGCTCCTTTCACTCAGCATCTGACTTTCAGACTCCTCCTTGTCATCTGAGGGGCTAACGGGGCGTTTCTTATTAGTGATGAATAACATTCCATCGTCTGAAGGTACTGCAGTTTGTTTATCCACAAATGGGGAGTTAGTCGTGATAAAAACTTGTGTATCAACTTTTGAAAACTGAGGGAAGCCAAGAGAAATGGAAGAAAAACTTTCCCCTGTTACCCCTTATAGGGATTATGCTGTGCGCCTTCTGCTGCCATTCCCCACGTTTGTGCGTGTGCGTGTGTGTGTGGGTGTGTGTGTGACTGTGGGTGTGCAAGTGTGCTCAGTCACCCAGTCGTGTCTGACTCTGCAACCTCATGGGTTGTAGCCCGCCAGGCTCCTCTGTCCATGGGATTTTCCAGGCAAGAATACTGAAGTGGGTTGCTATTTCCTCCTCCAGGGGATCTTCCTGATCCAGGGATCAGACCTGCGTCTCTTGGATTGGCAGGCAGATTCTTTCCCAGTGCACCACCATCATTTTTGGTTTGACACAGCATGGTACATACATTTTGATTCCTCTTTTTTTAATTAGTTGTGACTTTGCTTTGTTCATGTTCACAAATTCTCTGTAAGCACTTTTTCTTGTGCATTGTTTTAAAAGTCTGCAGTATTTTTCCATGGATTGGGAAAGTCACCATTCCTTAACTATGCCTTCATTTCTCACATTGGAGTTGTTTTCAATTTTATGCTAATATAAATATAGCCTTCCTTGAACTGTTGACCCTTTAATAATTGTATAGGTCCTCCTCCCACTTGCTAAGAAACGGAGCAGCTAAGTTAGAGAGGGATGTGTGTGTTCAGTTGCTCAGTCGTGTCTGACTGTTTGTGACCCCATGGACTATAGATCTCCAGGCTTCTCTGTCCAGGGGATTCTCCAGGGAAGAATGCTAGAGTGGGTTGCCATTCCCTTCTCCAGGGGATCTTCCTGACTCAGGGACTGAGCCTGCATCTCTTTTGTCTTCCGCATTGGCAGGCAGATACTCTCCCACTAGCACCACCTGGGTAGCCTTGATTTAGAGACAGTGAATGTTTTAAAGCTATCCCAGACACTTCTCTCTTTCTTTTTGAATGCCTTAAAAAGTTTTTTCAAAACTAACTTTTTATTGAAGTATAGTTGATTTACAATGTTGTGTTAGTTTCGAGTGTATGTTAATACAATTTTATTGTGGTAAAAAACATGTAAATTTTACCATCTTAACTGTTTTTAAATGTACAATTCAGTAGTATTAAATATATTTGCATTGTTATGAAATAGATCTCCAGAACTTTTTCATCCTGCAAATCTAATCTGTATCCATTGAACATCAATTCACAATTCCTCTCTCATCTCCCTCCTCCCCCAGCCCTTGGCAACCACCATTCTACTTTCTGTTTTTAAAGAATTTGATGATTTAAAATACCATATGTAAGTAAAATCATACAGTATTTATCTCTTGTGACTGGCTTGTTTCATTTAAATATACATCCAAGCTGTGGCACGTGTCAGAGTTTCTGTTTTAAGGCTGAATAATATTGCTTGTATTTTTATACCACATTTTGCTTATCCATTCATTCACTGATGGACATCTGGGTTGCTTCCATTTCTTAGCTATTGTGAATAATACTGCGGGGAACATACAGCAATGAACACACAAACAATATCTGAGTCCCTGCTTTCAATTATTTTGAATATATACCTGATGGGGTTGTTGGATCATACGGTCGTCTATTTTAGTAGCAATAGGACCATTTTAAATCCTACCAACAATGCACAAAAGGTTCTGATTTCTCTACATCCTTGCCAATGCTTGGTGTTTTCCTGGGTTGTTTTGTGTTTTGTGGGGTTTTTTGTTTTGTTTTGTTTTTGAGATTTCCTTTTAAGAGCTGGAATCTGGCTCCCAAATCTCATGTCTTTCTTTGGAACTCATGCTTCAAGAGATACTAGTCTCCAGCACATTTTCCCGAGAACTCGCTATTTTTCCGTCTCTATCCTTTGGTGCTTTCATGTCTGCAGTCGCAGTCTGCAAATCACTGTGGGTAGTGACTGCAACCATGAAAGTAAAAGACACTTGCTCCTTGGGAGAAAAGCTGTGACAAACCTAGACAGTATATTAAGAAGCAGAGATGTCACTTTGCTGACAAAGGTCTGTATAGTCAAAGCTATGGTTTCTCCAGTAGTCATGGATGGATGTGAGAGTTGGAGCATAAAGAAGGCTGATGCTTTCAAACTGTGGTGCTGGAGAAGACTCTTGAGAGTCTCTTGGATAACAAACCTGTCAGTCCTAAAGGAAATCACCCTGAATATTCATTGGAAGGACTGATGCACAAAGATCCCGTGCTTTGGCTACCTGATGTGAAGAGCTGACTCATTAGAAAAGACTTGATGCTGGGAAAGATTGAAGGCAGGAGGAGAAGGTAGCAACAAAGGATGAATGAGATGGTTGGATGACATCCTTGACTCAACGGACATGAGTTTGAGCAAACTCTGGGAGATAGTGAAGGACATGGAAGCCTTCACATGTGCTGCAGTCCGTTGAGTCACAAAGAGTTGGATACAACTTAGCGATTGAACAACAACCAATCCTTTGATCCCCATGCTCACGTCTGGGGATTTCCCTTGGGGTCGATTGCTGGCTGTCTGCCCAGTCCTGTGCCCCTTTCTTCTGGGCATGCTTCCAACTTGACACAGTTCCCAGCAGCCAGCTGTGGCTGTGTGACTATGTCCTCACCTGTGGAATGGGCACAGAAGTGATCCACCCAACTGTTTAAAGGGCTGGGTCACCTGGGGTTTCTCTCTCTCCTTCTGGCAAAGAGAGTACAGGTCAGTGGCCCAAGGGATAGTGGGCCATCCTGTCCTTCCAACAAAGGTCTCCGTGTCACACCACTTGGCCTGCAGGGACCCCCACAGAAAGACTACAATAATCATTGTCCCGTCGATGTTGTTTATTGGGGTGTTATTTGTCAGAGCAGAAGACTGGAAACAGCCTAAATGTCCACTAGGAGGAAATAGTTTAAAAACGGATGAGATGGTTGGATGGCATCATTGACTCAATGGACATGAGTCAAACTCTGGGAGATAGTGAAAGACATGGAAGGCTTGTGTGCTGCAGTCGGTGGGGTCACAAAGAGTTGGATACAACTTAGCAATTGAACAACAACCAATCCTTTGATACAACATGCCCAGTAGAATTCCATGCAGCTTTTTTTTTTTTTAAATGCTGTTAAAAAAATGTAATAGACTATATTTTAGAGCAGTTCTAGGTTTACAGCAAAACTGAGCCAAAGGGACAGATATTTCCCGTAGTCCACAGTCTCTTCCACCATCAATACCCACACAGAGCGGTATGTTTATTACAGTTGATGAACTTGCACTGATACATCATCATCAACCAGAGTCTACAGCTGACATTAGGGTTCACTCTTGGACGTTCCATGGTTTGGACATGTTTCTAATGACACCTATCCACCATTACAGTGTCACACAGAGCAGTTTCACTGCCCCAAAGAAAAGTTTTAGTGTTAAAAAAAAAAGCAAGAATCAAAACAATATATTTATCTGCTAACGTTTTTTTCAAGTGGGAAGAGGGTATTTGGATTTGCTTATACATGCAAAGCACCACATTGGAAAAGAAATTCCAGGATCAGAATCCTAGGATCAGTAGAGACCAGTGTCACCCTTGGGTGTGGATGGGTGGAAACTGGGCAGGTAGGGGCCGGGGGAAGAAGGTTTCTGCAGTTGGTCTTTTCATACATTTTAATGTTGTGTGACTGTATTACCTATTCAGAATGTAAATAAATGCAATGTAAATTTTAAACAGTGAATAATTTTTTCCACTTTATTGTAACTCAAAGTTCAAAGTTCATATGCACCCCATCCAGCTTCTACTGTTAACACCCTGAGCTGAAAGCCGCCAGCTGAAGGCAGAGCTGCTCAGGGTTTGAGCTGTCTGTGCGGCCTCCATGCACAGAGAGCAGCTTTGCCACAGCCTCTCCCAGGCCTCCTGCCCCGGTCCGGCCCGTTTCCGGCCTGCTATGCCCAGGCGAGGCCCATGCCTCCATCTGCTGCCCCAGACAGACAAGCTGCTCACCCCCTTCCTGCCAACTGAACATTCTCTAATTACATGATAAATACTAATTGCCCATGACTAGGATCTTCCACCTTCATAGACATTAACCAAAGTCACGCCTAACGAGCCTCACCGTTAATTATCTGTGCTCACTGCTCCAGGATTTAATTAAGCCTTGGCAGGAAATAGCAGTCCACGTAGACTGAGTGAGGAAGCGGAGCTTGCGGAGATGCTCTCCTTTCATCAGGTGGCCTGGCAAAACTGCTCCAAGCCTTCCTGTCTCCAAGCCCTGGGGTTTTCCCAGTGAACAGGACACACTGGGGGATACGCATGGCCTGCTGTATGCCAGGCAGAATCAGATCCAGTCGCCTACACCATCTCATCTAATCTTTGCACTCACTGCGGGGGCTGGGTCTCCATTTTACAGATGAGAAGACAGAGGCTCAGAGAGTCCTAGTGACTCGCCGAGCAAGTGGCAGAGCCAGGTGTGTCTGAGTTGCAGGCCCATAATTCCCACTACTTGTTTCTGGAGGAATGGTCTTAACAGTATTATTTTTTACTCTAACCTTGAACTTGTGCTTTTTATTTCTCCAACACATTTCCAAGTACCGTTTTGTCTTAGTCTTGTATTCGTTTATTAAGAGAACAGAAGGCTGACGTATCTGAAGCGCAGAAAGATCATGATGGGCACAAAGCCACACACCCAGGCCTCATACTCCCAGGGTCACGGCCAGGAAGATGACGGGGTGGGGAGGGGGGTTGTTAAATGACTGGCCCCCACACACGACCGCCAGGTTCTCATCCCGGCACATCTTTCTGAGGTTCTTTGCACTTCTTGAATCTAAGGCTTGATATCTGTGTTAGTTAGAATTAAGTGCCTCTTGAGAAACCTGTATGCAGGTCAGGAAGCAACAGTTAGAACTGGACATGGAACAACAGACTGGTTTCAAATAGGAAAAGGAGTACGTCAAGGCTGTATATTGTCACCCTGCTTATTTAACTTATATGCAGAGTACATCATAAGAAACGCTGGGCTGGAGAAAGCACAAGCTGGAATCAAGATTGCTGGGAGGAATAGCAATAACCTCAGATATGCAGATGACCCCACCCTTATGGCAGAAAGTGAAGAAGAACTAAAGAGCCTCTTGATGAAAGTGAAAGAGGAGAGTTAAAAAGTTGGCTTAAAGCTCAACATTCAGAAAACTAATATGGCATCTGGTCCCATCACTTCATGGCAAATAGATGGGGAAACAGTGGCAGACTTTATTTTTTTGGGCTCCAAAATCACTGCAGATGGTGAGTGCAGCCATGAATTTAAAAGACGCTTGCTCCTTGAAAGAAAAGTTATGATGAACCTTGACAACTTATTAAAAAGCAGAGACTTTGCCAACATAGGTCCATCTAGTCAAAGCTATGGTCTTTTCAGTAGCCATGTATGGATGTGAGAGTTGGGCTATAAAGAAAGCTGAGTGCTGAAGAATTGATGCTTTTGAACTGTGGTGTTGGAGAAGACTCTTGAGAGTCCCTTGGACTGCAAGGAGATCCAACCAGTCCATCCTAAAGAAGATCAGTCCTAGGTGTTCAATGGAAGGACTGATTTTAAAGCTGAAACTCCAATACTTTGGCCACCTGATGCCAAGAGCTGACTCATTTGAAAAGACCCCTATGCTGGGAAAGATTGAGGGCAGGAGGAGAAGGGGATGACAGAGGATGAGATGGCTGGATGGCATCACCGACTCAATGGACATGGGTTTGGTTGGACTCCAGGAGTTGGTGATGGACAGGGAGGCCTGGTGTGCTGCGGTTCATGGGGTCGCAAAGAGTCGGACACGACTGAATGACTGAACTGAACTGAACTGAATGTTAGCTTCCCTGGTGGCTCAGTCAGTAAAGAATCTGCTTGTGATGCAGGAGACCTGGGCTTGATCCCTGGATGGGGAAGATCCCCAGAGAAGGAATGGCAACCCATGCCAGCATTCTTGCCTGGAGAATCTCATGGAGAGATGAGCCTGGTGAGCTACAGTCCATGGGGTCGCAAAGAGTGGGACACAAGTTAGCGACAAAACCACCACCAGAACAAGCAATGCTAGCTGCTGTAACAGACAACTTCCAAATCTCAGTGGCCCAATAGGAAAAGAATTCATTTATCATTCACTCAACGCAAGTGGGTGGTCATCAGGTGGCCTTAGCAGGGGCCCAGGGATCCATGCAGAGGTTGTTAACCGCTGTTCGACCCTTGAGAGG
This sequence comes from Bison bison bison, assembly GCF_000754665.1. Classification (NCBI taxonomy): domain Eukaryota; kingdom Metazoa; phylum Chordata; class Mammalia; order Artiodactyla; family Bovidae; genus Bison; species Bison bison. Next base: position 6,022,583 of record NW_011494633.1, on the reverse strand, counting down.
TCTATGCATAGAATTCAGGGGACCTGTGAACTTACATGGGGAAAGTTACATCATTATTTATTTTTGAATTAAATTTAGCCTTTTCCTTTATTTATGAAAACAGATAACAAACCACAAATTTATACCTGTGAATTTGTTTCCAATGAAAGTCACAGATATTTTGATATCATATTAATTGCTGCAGATAGCTTGAATTATTGTTTGTACTCATTCACTACTTTGAAACAGTGGTGGGTTGTTTGGGGTCTTTTTGCTATACGGTAAGTCCTTGTTGGTTATCCATTTAAAATACAGCAATGTATACATGTCCATTCCAAACTCCCTAATTATCCTTTCCCCCAATCCTTCTGCCCCAGCAACTGTAAGTTCATTCTCCAAGTCTGTAAGTCTGTTTCTATTTTGTAAGCAAGTTCATTTATATAATTTCTTTTTAGATTTCACATATAAGGGATGTTATATGGTATTTCTCCTTCTCTGACTTATTTCACTCAGCATGACGCTCTCTAAGTCCGTCCATGTTGCTGCAAATGGCATTATTTCACTCTTATTAATAGCTGAGTAATACTCCATTGTAAATATGTACCACATCTTCTTTACCCATTCCTCTGTTGATGGGCATTTAGGTTGCTTCCATGTCTTGGCTATTGTAAACAATGCTCCAATGAACGTTGGAATGCATGTATCCTTCGGATCATGTTTCTCTCTGGATATATGCCCAGGAGTGGGATTGCAGGGTCATATGGTAGCTCTAGTTTTTTAAAGAATCTCCATACTGCTCTCCACAGTGGCTGTACCAATTTACATTCCCACCAACAGTGTAGGAGGGTTCCCTTCTCTCCATGCCCTCTCCAGCATGTATTGTTTGTGGATATTTTTTTGATGATAGCCATTCTGGCTGGTTTGAGGTGATATCTCATTGTAGTTTTGATTTGGATTTCTGTAATAATTAGCAATGTTGAACATCTTTTCATGTGCCTGTTGGCCATATGTACATCTTTGGAGAAATGTTTATTTGGGTCTTCTGCTCATTTTTTGAGTGGGTTGTCTGTTTTGATGTTGCTAAGTGTCGTGAGCTGTTTGTAAATTTTAGAGACTAATCCACTGTCAGTCACAGCATTTGCAAATGTTTTTCCCAATCTGTGGGCTGTCTTCTCATTTTGTTTATTGTTTTCTTTGATGTGCAAAAGCTTTTGAGTTTAAGTAGGTCCCATTTGTTTATTTTTGTTTTATTTCCATTATTCTGGGAAATTGACCAAAAAAAGATACTGCTGTGATTTATGCGTATGCCTAGGTGCTCTGCCTATGTTTTCATCTAGGAGTTTTATAGTATCCGGTCTCACATTTAGGTCTTTAATCCACATTTTAAAAGAATGTTTGGCTGCACTGCATAGCATGCAGGATGTTAGCTCCCCGACCCGGGATCAAAGCCATGCCCCTTGCTGTGGAATCACAGAGTCTTAACCACTAGACCACTACGGGAGTTCTGAAACAATGGTGGCATTAAAGGTAGACTATGTTGCATGTGATCAAAGCCTTTCTGTCTATAGAGGCTTGGTTGGAAGCAGCTGGCCTATTGCTGGATGACTTTTGTTCTTCAGTCACTCAGTCATGTCCAGCTCTTTGCGACCCCATGAACTGCAGCACATCAGGCTTCCCTGTCCTTCACCATCTCCCAGAGCTTGCTCAAACTCATATCCATTGAGTTGGTGATGCCACCGAACCATCTTGTCCTCTGTCGTCCCCTTCTCCTCCTGCCTTCAATCTTTCCCAGCATCAGGGTCTTTTCTAATGAGTCAGCTCTTCCTATTAAAATGGCCTGATTTTATACAACACATTCAAATAATAAACATGAAAAACATCCTACCGGATTATATTCAGCCTAACCAGTAATCAAATGAATAGAAAACCAACGAGATATCATGCTCTCCATCAGATTTAAAGAACTGCTCTCTCTTTTTTAGATTTTTTTTTAATGTGGACCATTTTTAAAGTCTCTATTGAATTTGGTAAGATGTTTAATGTTTTGGTTTTTTGACTGACAGGCATGTGGGACCTTCACTCCCCAACCAGGGGCGGAACCTGCACCCCCTGCATTGGAAGGGGAAGTCCTAACCACTGGACCGCCAGGGAAGTCCCCCTCTTTCCTATTCTAACACTTGCTGCAGGTGAGAGTGCGCTAAGAATCTGATCCACTGCTAGCAGGCGGCAAGCTGGCCACCGTCTCTCTGGAGGGCACTTGGGCGATTTGCAAAGCGAGTCTGAAAAGTGCCTCTCCCTCTAACCCAGTGACTCCCCTCTGGGGTATGTCCTCAGTCACTCATTCTTAGTTCAAAAAATGTATTTGTGTCCACGTTGTTTCATCACAGTGTTATTTTGAATAGTGAAAGATTTTTTCTCTTCAAAGTACCCAGTATTAATGGAATAGTTAAATGGTAATACAACCATTACTGGAAATATTATGCGGATGTTGTTGCTCAGTCACTAAGTTGCGTCTGAGTCTTTGTGACCCCATGGACTGCAGTACCCCAGGCTTCCCTGTCCTTCACCATTTCCTGGAGCTTGCTCAAACTCATGTCCATTGAGTTGGTGATGCCATCCAACCATCTCATCCTCTGTCATCCCCTTCTCCATCTGTCTTCCATCTTTTCCAGCATCAGAGTCTTTTCCACAGCGAGTCAGCTCTTCACATCAGGTGGCCAAAGCATTGGAGCTTCAGCTTCAGCATCAGTTCTTCTAGTGAATATTCAGAGTTGATTTCCTTTAGGATTGACTAATCTTCTTGCAGTCTGAGGGACTTTCAAAAGTCTTCTCCAGCACTGCTATTCAAAAGCATTGAATTGGTGTTCAGCCTTCTTTATGGTCCAACTCTCACATCCATACATGACCATTGGAAACACCATAGCTTTGAGTATATGGACCTTTGTCAGTAAAGTAATGTCTCTGCTTTTTAATATGCTGTCTAGGTTTGTCATAGCTGTTCTTCCAAGGAGCAAACATCTTTTAATTTCATGGCTGCAGTCACTGTCCTCAGTGACTTTGGAGCCAAGAAAATAAAGTTTGCCACTCTTTTCATTTTTTTCCCTATTTGCCATAAAGTGATGGGACCATGATCTTAGCTTTTTGAATGTTGAGTTTAAGCCAGCCTTTTCACCCTCATCAAGAGGCTCTTTAGTTCCTCTTTGCTTCCTGCCATTAGGGTTAACAACTTGAAAAATTGTCTCGGAGGTCTTAATGTTGAGATCTTGGTTTCTATCATTCTCCTCAAAAAGGAACGCTTTTTGCAGAAATGACTGATTCCAGGTCAAGGGCAGGGAATGTTCCGTGTTAGACTGGAACATCTTGGCATGCTGGAAAGCAAAGATGTGCTCCAAGATGAAGGGGACAGGTGGAAAGGACATGGGAATTGGCTTGGAGGGGCTCCCACTGGCCAAACCTGGGGCAGTTTAAATATCAACAAGAATGACAACATTGGATTTTAACACTTTTTTAGAAAAAGGAATTCATAAGTATACAGTAATAGTATTTAAAAAAGTGTGGGAAAAAAAAGATCAGCACACAATGGTATGAAAAATGGTGATATATTAATAAAAATATAATATAATAATATATAATATAATAAACTAATATAATAATTCAGGTAAGGATTGCCAGTGCATTCCTTTTTGCTTGGTCTTTTCTTTTTGTCAGTGCATTCTATAACTACTGAAAGTTTGTTGGGGAATAAGATCTTTGCATGGTCTAACGTATCACTCCACCAAATACCTATTAACAACAAAAAAAGGCAAAATACGCTTTTATGATGGAGAGACCTGTCAGGAAACATTTTAACTAAGTGATCAAACTTAGCATCACTGACAGTTGGTGCCTCCTGAACTGATATATTGACCTGACGTCATCTGCTTAAGAATTCCTCCCTGAAATGTTAAACCTGAATCCAATTGGGAAGAAACATACATCTATGTTGTAGGTCCTTCGACAAGAAAACCATGCCACTCTCTTCAAGATATCAGCGCAAGAAGGACCAAAGGATAGGACAGGACAGGGGGCTGTTCCAGATTAAAGGGACTGGGGGACTTGGGTAATTCTGTGCAAGGTTGGATTGGATCTTGGATCCTGAATCAGGAAAAAATTTTAAACAGCTTACAAAGAACATGTTTCAGACTATTATAAACATATGGACTGGATATTAAATAATATCCTTGCGCAGTGCTAAATTTATTGGCTGTGTTAATGGTGGTGGTGGTGTAGTCACTTAGTCATGTCTGACTCTTTGGGACCCCATGGACTGCAGCAGGCCAGGCTCATCTGTCCTTCACTATCTCCCAGAGTTTGCTCAAATTCATGTCCATTGTGTTGGTGATGCCATCAGATCATCTCATCCTCTGCTGCCCAATTCTCCTTTTGCCTTCAATCTTTCCCAGCATCATGGTCTTTTCCAGGGAGCTGGCTCTTGGCATCAAGTGGGTGAACCTTTAGATTTTCCTTTCACCAGTTTGAACTGGTACCTGTTGCTCGCAACCAAGGAGTCCTAGCCCTGCGCTCTGGAAATGCATAGATGAGGTGTATTTCTTTCCTATCACTGTGTAACAAATTACCACAATTCTAGCACCTTCAGACAATATGCATTTATTATCCCCAAATGTCTGTGGTTCAGGAGTCTGGGTACAATTAGCTGGGCTCTGTTCTGGATCTTACAAGGCTATAATTAGGATGTTGGCCAGGCTAATTGGGAGGCTTGACTGGGGAAGAATCTGCTTCCAAGTCTGTGCAAGCTGTGAGCGGGATTCATTTCCTTGCAGTTGTATTATCTAGGTCCTGGCTTTTTGCTGGCTGTTAGCTGGGAGGCTGCCATCAGGTCCCAAAGGTTATGCACTGTCTGTTAACACATGGGCTTCTCAATACAGACACTCGCCTCATCAAGACAACAAGGAGAATCCAGTCTGCTAAAATGGAATCTTACATAATGTAGTGTAATCATGAGGCTGACACATCCAACCGTCTTTGCCTTATCATGTAACCAAATCAAGGGATGAACATACTATTACACTTGCCATATTCTATTTGTTAGAAGCTAGTCATGGATCCCATCTGTACTCACAAGAGAATTACACAAAGGCATGGGCACCAGGAGACAGGAAATCATTGGTCAACTTACGGTCTGTCTGCCACAAAAGGAATGAGAAGAATCCATTCTAAAACTGCCACACTGGGACTTTCCTGGAGGTCGGGTGGTTGAGACTCTGTGCTTCCCTCACAGGGGGCTTGGGTTTGATCCCTCATGGAGAAACGTAAGATTCTGCATGCCACATGCTGTGGCCAAAATAAAATAAAATAAATAGATACAAGTGCCACACCTCCCCTTGCCCACCACTAAATCCTCATTCACTGAGGATTTACAAGTGAGCAGTCGGAATCATTCCCTCCTTATTTAAGAGGAGTTATCCTTGGGAAGTGGCTGGATGGCAAAGTGCTAAAAATGCATTAGAGCTTTTTGCTCTGTGTAGGGTATTGCTTTGGGCTTCCCTGGTGGCTCAGATGGTAAAGAATCTGCCCGCAATGCAGGAGACCTGGGTTCAGTCCCTGGGTCTGGAAGATCCCCTGGAGAAGGAAATGGCCACTCCAGTATTCTTGCCTGGGAAATCTCACAGACAGAATTGTTTGGTGAGCTATAGTCCATAGGGTTGCAAAGAGTTGGACATGACTGAGCAACACACACACACACACACACACGGTATTGCTTATAATTTTTATAATGAGCATGTAGTATATATTAGAAATACGATTAAAATTGAAAATTGTATATAGGGTGTAAATTCCACTATAAGCTGTTTTTCTTCACTTCTGGACCACTCCATGTACATACACATACACAATGGAAAAAAAAAGACTGGAAGGAAACTCCCAAATGTGAAGACTTACTTGTTTAGAGTGGTGGGTCTATGGATAAATGATACCCTCTTCTTTACACTTTTCTGTATTTTTTACAACAGCAATATTACTCTAATAATCAGATTAAAAAAAACAATAAGTGATTGGAAATGTTTTTTAGGTCCAATATTCTGACTAAAAATAAAGCAAACCCTCTTGTTTACCTTCTACAGAAGGGTAATTTCCTGCTGGGGCGGCTGGTGGAGCGTCTGCTTCTAGATCTCAACGGAAGAAATCAGATGGCAGCGGGGAACACACACCTGCTTCCTCTCAAGCTGATAAAGAACAATTAACTCTCATCAGAATATCTGGCTTTGGCCCAGGACTAAGCGTTATTTGAAAAAAAATATGGCAGGTTTTCTCCAGCAACTAAAAGCTACTGGAAGGTTCTAGCCACGATGAGAAATAGGAGCCTGGGTGCCAGACAGATCTGGTGAGTTGACATGTTCAGTAATCAAGTAGCCCAAGTCCATCGTGATATGAAAACAAACACAAGTTTGATCTCATTTTTGTACCTAATTGGAGGACCTTGATGGGTCACCTAATCTGTTTGCTTGTTTGTAAATTTAAAATTATGAAGAGCTTCCAGTGGACCAAAGACCATACCTGAAGTCAAAACATATAAACAAAACACAGACTCCCAAATTTAGGTTTACCAAGCTTACTGTAGCCAAGGAGGAGGTGTCCTCAGGAGTGTCCCAGCAGGGGAGATGAAAGGGGCTTCTTCTAGGGTTTGCGTTCAATGATTCAGAGGTATGTTAATCAGGGGCCTCCTCTGGGTTTGTGTGTGTGTGTGTATGTGTGTGCACGCTTAGTCGTGCCCTTCTGTTTGCAATCCCATGGGCTGTGGCCTGCCAGGCCCCTCTATCCATGAAGTTTTCCAGGCCAGAACACTGGAGTGGGCCACCCTTTGTTGAATGCTGACGAGAAGCAGGGGCAACTGGGTGACTGAGTACTTAAGTGATTGTCATCTAAAAGGAGATTCAGTGGGGCTTGAGTTGTTATTGGTTGAAACAGCAGCAATTTTTCAGAAAGGAGGAATGCATGTCAGAGAGTGTATTGGGGTGTTTAGGAATTTGGGGGCTGACCAGAGTGACTTTGCCAATGTCCCATTCTCAGCATGGTTCATGTTTGGCTGGGAACATGGCTGACTGGATGTCAGTAGGGCTGTTTTCCATTTTCTCAGTCCCATCCATCTTTAAACTAAACAGCATCTGATTAAAAAAAAAAACCAAAACGAACATTTGTATACACTTTCAACTTAGAAAATGCTCTTTTACCTGGGGGAAATTCTTTGTGTTTCTCTTCAGCTTCTCTATTCTTAAAGATGAGGACACTGAGGATCATAAACGTTTAGTGCCTCGCCCAGTTCAGCTGATTTAAGCAAACCAGAAAGTAGAAGCGTCCAGCCTTAGGCTTATACTTTTCTGCCACCCATCACTGTTCCTCATTAGTCCTGGTTGTCTGTTCATTCCAGAAGGATGGAGTGGTGGAAAGTGAAGAGACAGTTCAAGTCAACATCAGTATTATGCTTAGGGAACTACTGGGTTATTGGAGTTCACAACCAGGGAAGGACACTGTCTTAGTGGTCTATTGCTGCTGTAACAAATTACTAGAAACTTAGTGGCTAAAAGCAACACAAATTTACTCTCTTATAGTCTTGGAGGTCAGAAGTGTGAAGTGGGTCTCATTGGGTCAAAATCAAGGTCTTGGCAGGGCTTTCTTCCTTAGTAGAGACTCAAGGGAAGAATCTGTTTCCTCGCCTTTTCTAGCTTCTAGAGACTGCCTGCATTCTTTGATTCATGGCCCCTTCCTCCATCTTCAAAGCCAGCAATTCAGTCCTTCTGCCTTCTGCTTCTGACATGACATCTCTGACTCTGCTGCTTTCTTCTTCCATCTTTTAAGGGCCCTTATGTTTACACCCAGGCACAGCTGGTTAAGATAATCTTCTTTTGTTATGATCCTTAATCACATCTGCAATGTCCCTTTTGCCATAACATATTTATACGTTTCGGGAATTAAGACATGGACGTGCTTTACAGGGGGCCGTTATTCTGCCTGCTAGAGACACCCAGCCTGGTGTATTTTTTTTCTGGGGAGGGGAAGGGAGGAACTCTGACTTAATAGAGAAAAGGGCATGTAAACTGACAGCAGGAAAGGCCAGGAACCAAGAAGGGAAGTGTCCTAAGCGTAGAGGAGGTCTGGAGGTGAAGAAAAAGCAGGATACGTTGGTAGCTCCATTAGTCATCTATTACTGAGTCATGATGAGGTTAACAACCAACCTCCAGAATCTCAGGTGCTCACAAAAGCCAAGTTGTACTTTTTGTTCAAGCTCTGTGTCCATTGTGGACACGTGCCATGTTTTGGCTCTGCTCCATGTCCTCTTCATTCTAGGATCTAGACCAAAGAACTAGCCCCTGTCTAGAATATGTTGGGCTCATCGTGGAGGAACAAGTTGGGGGGGTAAAACTACAAGATGATACTTAAAGCTTGGGAATGGCTCATGTCCCTTCCACTCACATTTCACCAACCAAATCAAGTCAGGTTATGTGGCCAAGGCTGACATTAGCGGGACAGGAAATTAAATCTTCCCATAGGAAGAGGCAGTGAATAATCAGAACAGCAATTGACTAGAACAGTACAAGACTGGAGGGTCATAGACGATGTGGGGGGTGACTTGAAGTTCATGAGGTAGTGAAGGCAGATCATGCATGACTTCAAAATACAGTTTCCTTAGTTAGAATGTAGGCTTCACGAGGGCAGGACCTAGGTTGCTTTATCTTTCTAGTCCAGAATTCCTCAACCTTTTTTTTCATTATTACTCTGCACCCCAATAAAATCTTAATGTCACAGATATACTGTTACATACTGCATGTATGTTCTTCAGTAGCTAAGTTGTGCCTGACTCTTTGCGACCCTGTGGACTGCAGCATGCCAAGTTTCCCTGTCCTTCACTATCTCCTGGAGTTTGCTCGAACTCATGTGCATTGAGTCAGTGATGCCATCCAACCATCTCATCCTCTGTTGCCCCCTGGAGAAGGGAATGGCAAACCACTCCAGTATTCTTGCCTGAGAACCCTATGAACAGTAGAAAAGGCAAAAACATGACACTAGAAGACGAGCCCTCCAGGCCAGTAGGTGTCCAATATTCCCAACGCTACTGGGGAAGAGCAGAGAAATAGCTCCAGAAAGAATGAAGAGCCTGGGTCAAAGTGGAAATGACACTCCGTTGTGGATGTGCCTTGGGGTGAAAGTAAAGTCCAGTGCTGTAAAGAACAGTATTGCCTGGGAACCTGGAATATTAGGTCCATGAATCAAGATAAATTGGATGTGGTCAAGCAGGAGATGGCAAGAGTAAACATCAACATTTTAGGAATCAGTGAACTAAGATTAAAAAAAAACTGCATGTATATCTGAGCTTTATATATAAAAACAATATTTTTCCCCACCTAAGAATCAATTTTCACCCCCTTGGAGGTGATATCAATCCATGTTGAGTACGCATATTCTAGCCCCAATTACATTTAATGTTTTAATTAACTAATTATTATTATTATTTTGGCTGCGTGGTGTCTTCATTGCTTTAGTTGCAGCAAGCGGGGCCTCCTCTCTAGTAGGGGTGGACAGGCTTCTCTTGGGCAGCACAGGCTCCAGGTGCTTGGGCTTCAGCAGTTATGGTGCATGAGCTTAGTTGCTCAAAGCAAGTGAGATCTTCCCGAACCAAGGATCAAACCTGTGTCCCCTGCATTGGCAGGTGGATTCTCACCCACTGTACCACCAGGGAAGTCCAGGTTTTAATTAAATCTTGATTTCAGTTGACTTAAGCTACATTTGTGAATTAAAGCAAATTGCTAGTAGTTGATAGGTCTATATACATCAATCTTATTACTTTGTGTGAACTCAGTTTAACTAGCGCGACCAAGAAAGAAGTTCATCAGCTAAAGAGGAGAGGTCTGATGGAGTAGAGAGGAAACTTGACATTAGTAAAGAAGAAGAAAAGTTATGACCAACCTAGATAGCATATTGAAAAGCAGAGACATTACTTTGCCAACAAAGGTCCGTCTAGTCAAGGCTATGGTTTTTCCAGTGGTCATTTATGGATGTGAGAGTTGGATTGTGAAGAAAGCTAAGCACCGAAGAATTGATGTTTTGAACTGTGGTGCTAGAGAAGACTCTTGAGAGTCCCTTGGACTGCAAGGAGATCCAACCAGTCCATCCTAAAGGAGATCAGTCTTGGGTGTTCATTGGAAGGAATGATGCTAAAGCTGAAACTCCAATACTTTGGCCACTTCATGCGAAGAGTTGACTCATTGGAAAAGACTGATGCTGGGAGGGATTGGGGGCAGGAGGAGAAGGGGACGACAGAGGATGAGATGGCTGGATGGCATCACTGACTCGATGGACGTTAGTTTGAGTGAACTCCAGGAGTTGGTGACGGACAGGGAGGCCTGGCGTGCTGCAGTTCATGGGGTCTCAAAGAGTCAGACACGACTAACTGAACTGAACTAAAAGGTATCTACATGTTGCTTGGCAGAACTTTCAAAAACTCAATCTAAATATCTTCTTGCTATCAGAAGTCTTCTCCACTACAAGCAGCCTTGCCTGTTTTTGGGGGGAGAGTCATTAAGCATGAATGAATTTTCCCTGACGATTAAAGGTCTTGACTGTGAACATCTAGGATTAGCAGTACCCGCCGGTCACCTTTTGCTTTTGTATTTTAAACTCGTATGGCTTTTCTTTCTTTGTGAAAACGCTGACAAGCTGCCCAGTCTAAATCCTCACTTCTAGCAACGTACCTGGCTGGTTAGTTTCTGTTCTTTGCTCCAGTTTTGGAAACTAGAGATGCGGCGTGAACGGGGCAGATGCTAGTGAAGGCCCATGGAGCTCTAAAGGAGTTATATATTAGTTTAGTATTTTGCCTAAATGTCAGTGAAGTTCAGTGAGCAACTGAAGGCCGACTCTATGTCAGGCACTGCTCTAGGCATTAAGGATATAATAGTGGATACAAAAGATAATATCTTTGGGACTTCCCTGGTAGTCCAGTGGTTAGGGCTCTGTGCTTTCACCACCAAGCGCACAGGTTCAGTCTGTGGTTGGAGAGCTAAGATCCCACAAGATGTGTGGTGCAGTCAAAAGAATAATGGCTTTGTCCTCACAGGATCAGAAATGTCATTTTATGAGTTCTGATAGCATCAGAGAGGTAATACCGGACAGTGAACTGTGCTAAGGCTGGTTGATCAACGGATGGGAGACATTTGCCTTCAGACATGAAGGGCTCTGCTCTTGGGTTTCACTTTTCTCTTTGTCCTTGAACTGAGACGAGGCATCAATTATGAATGTGGAGACCAAGGAGTTATGTTGGAAGGTACCAATTCTTTGACTTGGTATTCTCTGTAACTGCTCAGGAGAATCACCCCTGCCTGTTCAGGCTGTCCTCGCTTCAGCAAATTTAGCATTTGCATGTGGAACAACTGTGATCTGCAGATTTCTTTGTTTAACGTATTTATTTACTTATTGGGCTGCACTGGGTCTTAGTCGAGGCACGTGGGAGCAATAGCTGTGGCATGCAAACTCTTAGTTTGGCATGTAGGATCTAGCTCCCTGACCAGGGATGGAGCCCAACGCCCTGCACTGGGAGCATGGAGTCCTAGCCTCTGGGCCACTAAGGAAGTCCTGGTAAGTCTGTAGATTTCTAAAACATAGGATTTTTAAAGCTTTTCCTTGTTTAAATAAGGCGGTACTTCAGGGGCAGAGGGGCTACTGAGGAGAAACTAAGTGGGATTTCAACGTCCTTACGTGGGTCTACAGGTCTCTATCCCACACTGACCCCCACCCCCACATCCCCTCACTGTGTCCAGCCACTCCAGCCTCCTGCCCCTTCTGTTCCTTGCTTGCACCAAGCACATTCCTCTTAGAGGGGGTTGCACTTAAAGTGCTCCACTTTGCATGGCCTGTAACCTTCTTCAAGCCTTGCACCAGCGTTACTCCTGTAGGGAGGACTTCCCTCCACCTTTCCCATCTCCCTCTATGCCTTTGTCTCATTTTAATCACAGCATTTAACTCTGAGTGACAAGTTATGCATACGTTTGTGGTCTTCCCACCCTCACTCAAAGGTAAGCTTCACGAAGGCAGGACTTTTGTTCACCGCTCTATTCCCAGTTCCTAGAAGGGGCCAGCACAAGGAGCACGTAATCTGATCTATCTCGTGATGGCTTAAAAATATTTCACCACCACTTTTTTCCTTTGAGACATCTTCTACAAATGAGGTTTCTGTATGTAATACCCTTGACAAACAAGTGTTCGTACAAAAAAGAACATTTCATTTGAGGTGTTTGCGTTGGAGTCTGTGTCTGAAGACAGACCCCACGTTAGAACTGTGGAAGTTCAGAACCATTCAATGCACAGTCTCCTCACTCAGGAAAGAGTTCCTAGGAATACGAGCCTTATTGTGTTCAGAATAACCGCTAAGACAATACTGTCATTTCTTTATTCTGACCAATCACAAATTGAAGTGCTTCAGGCCATCAGGTCCTTTGGCTTCACCCATTCTGTCCTACTTCCATCCAGACCCAGATGCCCATATGGGCCTTTTCCAATACAGCTGTCCTCCTGCAGTAGAGAGCTGGAGCCCAGCGAGGCATACTCACGTGGGTTGGATTTCCCCTCCAGGGTGAGTTGTATGTTGTTGCTGTTCAGTTGCTAAGTCGTTCTGACTCTTTCCGACTCTTTGTGACCCCATGGACTGTAGCATACCAGACATCCCTGTCCTTCATTGTCTCCCAGAGTTTGCTCAAACGCATTCCATTAAGTCGGTGATGACACCCAACCATCTCATCCTCTGCTGCCCCCTTCTCCTTTTGCCTTCAGTCTTTCCCAGCATCAGGGTCTTCTCCAGAGAGCCAGCTCTTTGCATCAGGTGGCCAAAGTATTGGAGCTTCTGCTTCAGCATCAGTCCTTCCAATGAATATTCAGGGTTGATTTCCTTTAGGATGGACTGGTTTGGTCCCTTGCAGTCCAAGGGACTCTCAAGAGCCTTCTCCAGCACCACAGTTTGAAAGCATCAGTTCTTCAATGCTCAGCTTTTTTTATGGTCTAACTTTTACATTTGTACTGGAAAAGTCATAGCTTTGACTATACATAAGTCTTTCTAAATGAAGGCTAGACTGTCCAGCCCCAGATTTTATTCCCTTATTGGGGCTATAAAACTAACCAGGGTAGACCTAGTTCCACACTTGAACGAAACCCATACTTTTCCTTTGAAGTTTTTGTTCTGCAGCAAGAGAAATGGTGGGTTTTAGCAAGCATGAAGTCTAGAGCAAGGGAAATTTCCTTATAATAAGAAAATAATCCTATTTTCCAACTGACAGCCATAACACAAAGCAGTACATTGAGAAGGCAAAAAAATTCAGCTCTCACACAACACTTTTAAGTAGGTCAAGGAGGTTTTGTGTTATCTGAGGATAAGTGAGTGGAAGACTTTTAAAAATCCCCTAGTGTGTTAGTGGTCAAGAATACTGAAACTGAAACTCAATTAAAGATTTAAGCAACTGCAGAAAAATAATCTCGGAAACACTTTGTCAAACTATTTCCAAAGCCAAGAATGTGTAAAAACTCAACAAAAGATTTAGAGCTGCCCCAACAAAAGCCAGGAGGACACGCGGAGACGGGAAGTCTGGCCATGCACGATGATGAAGCATGCGGCGTTTTCCACTTCAAGCATGTAACCTGGTTTTAATCTTTTTCCAGAAATGTTTCCAAATTAGAAGAGGAAAAAAAAAAAAAACTTTAAAAGATATTAATAAGTCTAAACTGTACTCTGACATCAGACTTGACTTTCCAGCTCAGACTGATAGGCTATGACATCTGAATAAGAACCAGGACATATAGATTTAATAACACATCTCTACCCCACCCTCCAAAATCTCATATCCACTTTTAGATGGCATGGAACTCTTTTTTATTCATGGTTGGGAAAAAAGCCCGAACACACCTAACATGACCTTTAAAACTTCATTCTGATAAAAAATAAGAAAATATCCACGGCTAGTATATCAAAACCTTTGAAGAATTTATAGGACATTTAAAGTCATAGTATCAATATCATTAAGAATAGAACTGGTCAGATTTTTGGTTAGGCACTGGCAGGCTACTGCAAAGGCAGTGACATTCCTGATAGGAAGCACTATACCTGTGCCCAGCCCAGGATCTCCATATGCTACTTACGTACAGAGAGACCACCAGTGCTTAGCGTGGACAAAATGAGAATTCAGACATGTACACAGGAAGAAAAGCCAAAACAGACATTATACTGGACTTCAGGCAAAGAGAATGTCCCTTTTTAAAGAATAATTTGATACCGTCTCTGCACTGGAGTATTTTAAAAATGCAATGGTGTTAAACCAAATTTGATGGATGTCCCAAGCTAAACCAAGATACAGAATGGAGAAAAGGAAAAGGGGTGGAGGAAGACAATGGATGAGGGGCGGGACTAGGGGGAAGGGATAGTTAGGGAGTTGGGGATCGACATGTACATACCACTATATTCAAAATGGATAACCAATAAGGTCCTACTGTGTAGCACAGGGAGCTCTGCTTTGTGCCATGTGGCAGCCTGGATGGGAGGGGAATTTGGGGGAGAATGGACACATGTATATGTATGGATGTCCCTTTGCTATCCCCTGAAACTGTCACCACACTGTTGATTGGCAAAAAAAAAAAAAAAAAGTTTAAAAAGAAACTATTTTCTTTTTAAAAAGAAAAATAAAAGGAAGACAGCACGTGGGGTGGGGATAGGGAGGAAAGAGTATATAAACCACTAATGCAATTCCAAGTGACATTGGCTCTAATTTCTGGCTCTACTCATGAACGCCCATCTGGAAAGGTCTTGTATAATGGGGATGAAAAACTATCATTTTGAAAAAGAAAAATGCACAGTCAATTTTATTCACATATTTATAAAAAGATTTATACCAATCAGGTCTTTAACATGTAAAAAGTAAATCTACATTTGCAAAATTAAATATATGAAAATACAAGGCAGACTGAATTATCAAAAGGAAAACATTTTATTTATATCACTAAGTACAATTAGTTTCCCTGATTATAGTCCATAATGAGTGTCACCTAAAATACAGGAAGCCTGTACAGAGGCATCCAACCCCAGCGTCTCTGTGTATACATATATACACCGTGCTGCTGACCTCAGAAAAAGCAGAGCTGAGCTTGCTAAATTATTTTTGTTTCAGAAACTCTTACCATTTGAAGGAAATCAGAGGAAAATTTGGGTAGCAGAGTACTTGTATAATAACTTAAAAAGTTCAATACTTGTAGTGATAAAATAATGTTGCACACCCCTCTCAGGAATTTTAGGCAAGTGACCCTTCCGCAGACCCCAAGTCTGGAGAAAGGTTGATCACTGAATCAAGCAGGCTCAGTTCATTTGCCACGCGGTTGGTCATGGTGCATTTCTGGCGTGTAAGTCAACAGAACAATCATGACCCAGAGGTGAAGCAAAGCCTAAAGAAAGAAAAAACAACCTATTAGCCAATAAATCAACCTCCCCAAAGGCCCTCGTGCAGTGCACTGAGCGCAGGAGCGCGTCTCATGTGCCTCCGTATCCCTGCCCTTACTATGTCTGCAACCCTGCAGGCACTTGGTACGTGTTTACTGGAGAAACAAGGAAGAAACAAACATACATTCAAGTGAGCTAATAAGTGCAATGAAGGGTGATAAAGAGCTACGATACCTACAGCATTTTCAGCCGAGAGGAGTAAAGTCGTGAACACACTCATAACACGCACATGTATACATAACTAACTGATCAGGGGATTAAAATACAGGGGAGATGGCCTGATTAAAAGTGCTAGATATACATGATGTTGGTTGGAAAGGGTCTCTGTTGTAACGGTTATGGCTGCTATTTTGAGAGGGAGTTTAGCCATGATCTGTGAAGAGGAGATGGGAATAATGTGTCAGGTTTCAGAGGCTGACTCAGGGTCCAGCATAGGACCTGCTGATCAATTTTCACTAACTCCCCCAAGGTGGTGATGACGTGAGGAGGTGCCATGACGAAGCACCTCGCACACCAGATGTGCAACATCGCATCTCATGCTCACAGAGGGCGCCTGTGATCCTCATGATCTCCCGACCCAGACGTGGGCACATTCTGAATCCTTTATGATGTTACTCAGTTTTTTCTCCTTTTGCTCTACTACCCATCCCTCTCTTATTAAAAACTTTTTATTTAAAGGAGTAACTCTTCCCTCTAGTGGACCACAAGGAAATTTCTAGGTGTGCTTTTATTTCTTTTCAAGAAAACTGCCCGTCTTAATTCAGTTCAACTACTTTTAGACAACCCCACTCCGAACAGTTAGTGGGCTCACAGAAGATAAGACATAGCAGCCAAACTATGGTAAGCATTTTATTAGACATAAGAAATCTAAAAGAATATACATTAACTTTGAGATCCCTGTAGGAAATAAAGCAAAACTTATGGAAATAAGCTTTACTTCAAGTTAAAAATGAAGTCAATTGTTTTGTATTGTATTTTTATAAAAATGAAGTCAATTGTTTTGCACTGTATTTTTATCATTTGAGGGGCTCAGAAATAAAGGTTAACTATTAAACTACACTAAAGTTTTATTATAGAAAAAGCCTTTGAGCAATTTAATTTTTAGACATAATGAATTATTGACTTTACTTGCATACTTTAAGAAAAAAAGTTATCAGACATGAATTCTATACGCTTTCAAAACTGACTGCTAAACATTTAGTTAAAAAGATGAGCAGCTGAAAAAAACTAGTTAAAAATCAAATGCAGCACTGTTTCCTCAAACAAGTTTACTTACCATATATATAATCACAAAAACTCGTGCGATGGGATATCTTCGCAGAAAAATTCCCAGACGGATGCTGAGCAAGGGGTGGGGGTGGAGAGAGAGGAGAGAGTTACACTCAAAACACACGTTTCTGTGATAATGTCTCATGTTTTTTGTTTTTAAAACTTTACTCATTTAAACTGTGTGGCCACCATAAGAGAAAGATTTTGTTTTATAGTATACTATTAAGTGATTACTTGTAATAACCATATAAAATATCATAGTAGTGAACAAATACTTAAGGAAATGGCAACCCACTCCAGTGTTCTTGCCTGGAGAATCCCAGGGACAGGGGAGCCTGGTGGGCTGCCATCTATGGGGTCGCACAGAGTCGGACACGACTGAAGTGACTTAGCAGCAGCAGCAGCAAATTTTTACCACATGCTACTTCTCTTAATTCTTTTTTCGATATTAATATTCTAGATATATTTATTTTTCATAAAACATTAAAAAAAATTTTTTTAATTAATTATTTATTTGACTGTGCTGGGTCTTTGTTGCCTTGCCTGGGCTTTCTCTAGTTGTGGCGAGTGGGGGCTACACTTTGTTGCGTTGTGAGGGCTTCTCTTGCTGCGGAGCACAGGCTGTAAGCACACGGGCTGTATGCACACGGGCTGTAAGCACACGGGCTGTATGCACACGGGCTGTAAGCACACGGGCTGTAAGCACACGGGCTGTATGCACACGGGCTGTATGCACACGGGCTGTAAGCACACGGGCTCCAGCAGTTGCACCACGTGGGTTCAGTACTTGTGGTGCACAGGCTTAGCTGCTCTGACGTGTGTGGAATCTTTCTGGTGGAACCCTTGTCCTCTGCATTGGTAGATGGACTGCTATGCACTGTGCCACCAGAGAAGGGCTGGATCTATTCTGTTTATTACTTCTCTTCAGTTACAACTGTAGAAAGCAAACTTAGTCCCTTTAGCAATCATTTTTCTTTTAGGAACCAAAGGCAAGTGTGAAGACATGAACAGGAAAAGAGTCTAGTTGGAATTAACCTCGATATAACTAATCTAGGAGCTTTTGCATGGACAAGGCAATGGCACCCGACTCCAGTACTCTTGCCTGGAAAATCCCATGGACGGAAGAGCCTGGAAGACTGCAGTCCATGGGGTCACTAAGAGTCAGACACGACTGAGCGACTTCACTTTCACTTTTCACTTTCATGCATTGGAGAAAGAAATGGCAACCCACTCCAGTGTTCTTGCCTGGAGAATCCCAGGGATGGGGGAGCCTGATGGGCTGCCTTCTATGGGGTCACACAGAGTCAGACACGACTGAAGCGACTTAGCAGCAGCAGCATACTTGTAAAAGGTTCAAAATTACAGAAACCCAGGTAAACACTTCAAGAATGGGAAGCATTATGACATTCAGACCTTACTGCTCATGTCTTTTGCAACATTTTTTCCCTAAGACAAATACATGTACAAATACACCTTTCTTCTAAGACCTCTGCTTCTTTCATTATCCTTAGCACAATGCCTTGTATATATATTCTCTAAAAATTAATATGTACGTTGAACTACTCAATAGTTGAAATAGATGTGCTCAATAATTTGGAGATAGTAACTATGGCATCCAAAGCCCATAGCTTCAGGAATTCAAATTAGTAAATCACTCTTCTTATTTTTAACACCATAGCTCCATTTTGACACAAAAAGGTAAGAAAAGATTGCTCTATTGTACAACAATTCATTTAAACTATGTTTTATTACAAAAACTAAAAGGCCAGAGAGTTTAGCAGGTTATTTAGACATGAACTTTCTCAAGGTGATATACATACACTGGCAAAACATTTTCTTTATAAGGTGGATGACTGCTAGTATAAAAAGGTTTTTTTAGAAATACACATAACATATATATATAAATTATGCTATTTATATAGTATATATTAAAATCAGTACTATTCATTTGTATATATAGCATCTTTTACTCTAATCCTATGATAAAGGAGATAAAATGTTCAAATGGATGTATTCACATGACAGAGGCTTTCTCAATAAAATTTAATGAATTTTTAAATAGAGTTTACTATAGAAAGGAGAGAAATGGCCAGGGTTAATCACCTTCAATAAAATACAGGCACTGGCAGACCTGTTAAAGGAATTTCATGACACTGAAATATCATGAAAGGAGTCAGGCAATCATCACTTTAATCATCAGCTTGGGAATCCCCCGGTAGCTCAGTGGTTAGGACTCCACACTTCCACTGCAGGAGGTGTGGGTTCCCTGGCGTGGAAACTAATCCCACAAGCCAAGTGGCGTGGAAGTAAGTTAAGTAAGTAGGTAAATAAATGAATAACTATATCAGCTCTGCTGGACAGGACTCACTATGAAGCCACTGGAAAATGTTATAAAAATACGGTCCATTGCTCATTGATACTGGCACTGCTTACCTAAATTGGTCAATTGAACTAGCAGCTTTGCGGACTTTCCCATACATTCCTGCCAGATTAGTTTCTGTGTCATTAAACAGAACAGGAACGTTTCGCAGACGTGTGCCTGTATAAATAAGAAAATAATTAATGTACAGACACCAAATCAATTTTCTAACAAAATTACAGTTGAATTGTATCGGGTTTCCCTGGTGGTTCAGATGGCCAAGAATTTGCCTGCAATGCAAGAGACCTGGGTTCAGTCTCTTGTCGGGAAGATCCCCTGGAGAAGGAAATGGCAACCCACTCCAGTATTCTTGCCTAGGAAATCCCACGGACAGAGGAGCCTGGTGGGCTACAGTCCACAGGGTCACAAAGAGTCAGATGTGATTGAGTGACTAATACTTTCCCTTTCATATATTATATTACATGTAGAAGAAGTTCTTAAGGCCAATTTTTAAGCAATATAACCAAAGATGAAAACATTTTTTAAAGTTAAAATATTTAAACTTCCATATCCACAAAAGTCAAAATTTAAAAACTAAGAAAATTATTTTCCCATGAAATGATAAAAAATTAGCATTTACCAAGTGTTGGCAAGAGGTAGCACTAATGGGCACTTTATTCCTGGGCCAGCAAAAGTGAGGCTGCACACTCTTTCTACAAAGCTAGTAACTCCCAAATCTGTATCTCCAGCCCAGGCCACCCCCAACTCCAGACTTGTCCAAGCACCCATTCCATCTACATGTGGATGTCTGGTGGACACCTCTACCTAGCACGCCCCAAACCATCATCCTGACTTCCTGCCCTTGCTGCCAACCTTCTCTTCCTGCAGTTTTCCCTAAGTACACAAACACTCCATCTTTCCAAACACTTTGATTCCTTTCTCTCAAACTCCACATCTGATCTGCCAGCAGTTCTACCTGCTTCCCTTCAGATAAATCCTGAACTCATGCCTACTGTCTCCACTCTGGTCTGAGTCACCAACATCTCTCACATGGGTTAACACCAGGGCCCCTCCCTGGTCTCCCTGCCTCAGTGCTTCGTTCTCTGCAGTCTATTCTTGGCGCAGCAGCCAGAGACATCTTGTTAAAATAGACAGGCCAGCTCAGCCGCTGCTCTCCAGACCCTTCTATGGCTCCCCCTTTCATTCAGAGTGGAAGTCCTGACACAGCCTCAACAGCCTCCTCCCGAGTCTGCCCCGCTCGCTCAGTCTACTCCAGCTGCCCTGCCCCCTGCACTGTGCCAGTCATGCTGCTGCCTCAGGGCCTTTGCACCTGCTCTTTTTTCTGCCTGGAATACTTTTTTTGCAGATCTCTTCATATCTACCACCTTACTTCCTTTGAGACTTCAATAAAATGCCACTTTTCAATGAGGTCTTCCTTTGCCGCCCTTTGGGCTATTACCCCATCCTTACACCTGGCACCTTGTACATCTTTTCTGTCTAACTTTGTCTTAGCGTGCATCACCATCTCACACAACTTGTTTACTCTATGTCACCTCCCCTGTAGCCCCCCACGACACCAGAATGTAAGATCTACAGGACAGAGATTTTGGCCTCTTTTGCTGACAACTGTATTTCTGCAACAGCACCTGATACTGAATAGGCACTTCAACATTCTTCAGCATTCTTCTTGATCATGTACTTTGAGAATCTATACACTTCTCTACTTAAATTATAGAGCATGGATATACTCATGTGACTGACTATATATTAACTTTAATATTCACAGTTACAGTTTTTAAAGCAACTTTTACTTTAAGGGTCCTGAAAGCCCCTCTCAAGTGAATTATTTGTCCTTGACAGCCTGTGAAGTGTCCTTGGACCTTCTTCTCCAGGTTCCAAACGAGTCAGGGATATTAATTAGCCCACTGTCCAGTTCTCTAATGATCATATCAAACAGTGTATAGACCAAGCGTCACATCAGGAGAAAAGCGGGTGCTCTGCTGGATAAAACATTTTTTAAACAAAAATGTCTTTCTGTAACTATTCAGATCATGTTTGAATTGGCAAGGTTGGAAATTAAAGCAATGAAATATTCCTTGGAGATTCCTCACCCCATGCCCCCCTTTTTTTTTTTACCTTCTCCACTGTCAACTCCAGCCATGTTAATAGAAGACCCGTTACTACTGCTTCCGGCAGCAGAGTTTATCTGCTGCTCGAGGCGCTCCAGCTGGAAGACCAGAGAGTTCTTCTCTGTGCTGAGACTCTCCAGCATGGTCTGCTTCTGGATGAGAGTCTCTGTCAGCTGATGGAGTCGATTTTCTAACTCGGACTGACTGCTGTTGCTTAGGGTTTTATTGGTAAGCTGAAAGGCAAGATGTTCATAAGATTACTGTAGCAAATGAGAGGCACAGAACGCAGAGACCATATTACTGCATTCCCGCAGGGAATCCAGGGCACTCAGTGGTTCTTCAAAACTCTACAATTCTTTCACCATCGAAAGAAGCGATTTTCTAACTGTTATTCAGGGGGTCAGGAAATCAATTTGGTGGGTCACAGTCACCACTTACAAAAACAACAATAGAACAGAGTAGTACATAGAGGGCACAGCACATAGGGTGTTATTTTGTGAAACTTCTGTTTTGGTTTTATATGTATAAGTGCGTGTGAGTGGGAGGCACAGGTTATTTTTTATGTTTTGCATTTTCAGCTAAAAAAAGAAGTCATTAACTTTAATGAAAGACCTATTAGTAAGAAGATTTATCACTGGATCTTTCTTAGGAAACCACAATTATAATACTGGCAATCAGCAAAACCACTGATGAGGTTATAAGATATGAAACTCTAGAGTAATTAATCGCTCCTCAGGTGACTGGTTACAATATACTTGTATAAGAAGCAAGCCAAAGAATAGAGCAAACGCAGAGTCAAATGGCAGTAGATGAAAATTCTGTATCAGGTTGAAAAATAACATATCATGACTCCAAAAATAGGACTCAGGTGAAAATGTGGCGGGGGGGTCTTAATGTATCCTTAAAAAAATATAGGTTTTACAATGATACCTTTTCCCAAGTTGTGAATACTGTTTCATACCTGATTCCTGAGTTTTTGAATTTCATCTTCTCGATCCTTAATCCTGCTTTGCAACGTGTTCTTTGTTCGATACAGATCTTCTTCTATGTAGTGGAATTCCTACACAGTGAGGTACAAATGAATAAAAGCTAAACCAGTGCTCCCCATGGCATCTCCAGTACCTGGAACAGTGCCCAACACAAAGTAAGCACTCCATCAACATGTGCTGCCTATATACTGAACAGACTTCAGGAGATACGATGACAAGTTAGCCCTTCAACATGATGTACCCATCTGTATATGATGGACTATCTAAGCACAGGTTTTTATTAGTCATATATGTTTCCTTTTTTCTTGGGTAGATTATGTAGAGACAGAGCTGCTTGATCACATAAGTGAATGCCTAACATATTGGAAGAAAACCTGCCAAACTATGTTCTGAATGTTTTTCAAAATACCTGTACCATTTTGCATTCCCACAGGACGATGAGAGAGTTCCAGTTCTCCCACATCCTTTCCAACATTAGGTACTGCTCTCTGTAAGGGTGGCTATTATGGGGGCGTGTAGTGCAATCTCATTGTGGTTTCAATCTGCATTTCCCTAATGATTTTGAGCAGCTTTTCATGGGCTTAATTTTTTAGGCAGTATCCTAAAACTGTTTTATTCCATCATTGATGAAACAACGAGAGAGGGAAAAAAAGAAATACCTCCAAATTCACTAACAACTGCATCAAACTAGTTTGTACAATGGACACAATCAGTAAGAGTCAGGTCAGAATTAAAGAGTAAAGCGATGATAGGGAAGAAAGAGTAAATCATTAACTAGGCACCTTCAGAAGCATTACTGAACTGCAGACAAAGCAAAGGGAGCTGAATGAAGAAGCACACGTGATATGGGCTCAACCTGCTCACTGCACAGGTTGAAAAAACCGAGATAAGTGAGAAGAAAAACGAGGAAGGTATTCAGGTAGGGGAATCGCAATTTACAGGAAGGTTTGCTGGTTTCTTTTAAGCTCTAGGCTAGCACAAAATTTAAGGCTGAAAGTACTTAAATTATTTTAAGGACTCTTTGATCCCAAGATTAAGTACTTCCCATCCAGAACATCTGATTACCAAATAAACAGCCTAGAGCTACATTCAGTTCCACTTTCCTCTACTTAACTCCCTCGTCTTAGAAAAGGGCACTTCTAGTGGAGTGGTAAAACCATCCGTCACAGTAAAATGAAAGTTATCCCACTAAACATCAAGAACATCAAATTCTTGCCTTTTAATATAGACTTAAGTAAATTAAAATGCAATTTCTGGAAGGACAGCTAATCCTATAACTAAATTATCTAAGACAGTCTATGATGTACCCTACAGATTGTTACTCAGTGAATTTTTCTCTTACTACTCAGGAAACAATCACTTTCATAATAAAAACAAACACATCTTTAAGAATAGAACCAGTTTCAGAAATGATAAATCCTAATGAAAAAATTCTTAAAAAGAATATAAATAGGCAAAGCTGGAAATGTTATAAGTGATGCACTGAGAAATACACAAACAGCTTTCTCTTTTGTAAAATGAAAAGCACAGTGATTTCATTGTGAAGATGAAATAAGATAATGTATACTAAGTACCTATAATAATGATGTTACTCAGTAAATTATAAATGTTATGAATATTAAATACAGATTCTTATTGTGAAAATGTGGCTATAAACATGTTTAACTCTGTTAATACTGAAACTATCATATAAGTACATTAAAGTAATATAATTTGGCTTGGAGAGCAGACAATTGTTAATTGAATAGTGAAATATAATTTTAAGCACGATTTGTAAAAACAGCCTGTGACAAGCATTTTTTTCGCAAACAGCAAGAGCAGTCTATAATGGCACTAATGTCGTATTTCTATTTCTAGTAAATAAAATTTACTATTGCTTCTAGAAAGTAAAAATGTGATAAAATATGAAAACCAACTGCTGTCATTAAGTGTTCTAACATACATACTCTGACAAGAAGATACAATAAAATATAGACAGGGCAGTAGAAAGAATTTTGGACTCTGGGACAGGAACCCTGGATTCTGTTCTCCAATTAGCTGTATGATATTAGGCAAATCTCAAAGTCATTCTATGTCTCTAAGTCTCATCTGTTAAAACAAACAATGAGGAGGATGGGGTAGTAATAAGGTTGGAGGGACCTCTGAGCTCAAGCTGTAAGAGTTTCAGTAAGCTGCTTTACTAGAAATCACCTCATATGACTGCTGGTGAACAGTCTTCCTTGGGAATCCTCAATCAAAAATCCGTACCTGCTTCTGTCGGTCCAATTCCGCCTCTAGTTCTTGTTTAGCTGCTCTCTGCCCGGCTATTTGGTCTTGCAGATCCTGTAATTGTTCTCTTGCTGATTCTGCTTCACTCACCTGCTGAGCCTCAATATCCTAAAAAGATGATCGTTACATGTGAAAGCAATAATGAACTGTTTGGCTCAGTATTTACTGAGTGGTCATTATGTGCCGTAAACGGGACTCAGCAGGCACTGGAGGATGAAGATGAATGAGACAAACACAGCCTAGAAGGAGCCCATAAGCTGACCCCTCATTATGTACCACGGCAAACGGTGAGAGAAATGAACAGGATGCTGCGGCAGAAACCGTTCGCTTTAATGGGCATGAGCAGACTGTGGCTCACTGGGAGATTTCCCTCTGTTCAAAAGCTAACAATTTCAAGAGAAATAGAAATATAACATCAAGAAGGACTTCACTGCCTTAGTCCCCTAAAACTGTAGATTATCATTAGTTTCTGTACGTGTGTGGGTATCAGAAATCAACACACAGTAAAAATATAACTTTTTTCCTCATTTCATGAGATTAGCATATTATTTTCTTTTTTTTCTTTTAGCTCTATTACTATTCTCTGTTTTTACATGTCCCCATATTTCTCTTTCTAACTTCTTCCTTTGGTGTCACTTCTCACTTCTTCACATCACAAAACCACCTTCTGCAAAATCCACCAGCGGCAAAGAACCCTGCTTTCGCTTTCTGTTTTCTCCCTCTGTGGGGGTAAGCCCGAGTCCCTTCATACAGTACATGGGACAAAAGCTGGCATCTCAATTTTGCTTTTCATCTTTTGGTACACTGTGTATACATGCTCATCTCCACAAACTCTGCACTTCACAGATCATTTGAAAAGAACTGATAGATTAATGATCCTCCCAGATAATCAAAGTAAAGTACTCTTTCACACAGCTGTGTGGACGTAGCGGCAAACAGCAATAAGTTAAATTATTTTTCCTTACCATTTTTGGGGTTGTAGAAAGTAGTCTAATCTTTGTTATCAATTTGACTAAATCAGACGAATTCTCAAGAGGCAGGCAGTGTGGTTAAAGGTACAGAGTCTGGCATGAGACAGACCAGGGTTCTAATCCTGGCTCTGCCACCTTACGAGTCACAGCAAGTTATTTCCTTCTCCACACCTAGATTTCTTCAGACTGTAGAATGAGAATCCATCATCTCCTTCAAGGGGTTAAAAGAAGGAAGAAATGCAAGGAGATATGTCGAGTGCTTAGTGCAGAGCGTGGCACTTGAAGTGCTCAGCAAATGACAGCTACTACAATCACCAACAATTCTTCCATTTTGCCAGACCCAATACTATGGCCCTTATTATCAGTTTCATAAACTTCTTGAGAAAGGGTAGAGATGTGTCAATGTCATCAGTGATGCTGGGGTAGGGATGAGATATTAAAACAAATCATATTTTCCATCTCACCAAAAAACATGGAGTATATGAAAAATATACATGAAAATATCCAAAAGTTTAGTGTTTATTCAATTTCAAACTCATGGGATGAAGTCTTTGGAATTCAGAATTATTTATAGAAAAAAAATCCTACAGTTTAAAGGATAATAAGAAAAAAACTCATAAATAACAGCAGCTACTATTTACTGAGCCTGTTACATGTCAGGAACAACGCGAGGCCCTTTATACATAGGTTCCCCATAGAACCTTGTTCTCATCTGCAATTTACAGAGGAGAAAACTACAGCTCAGTGAGAGGTGGTAGTGCTACAAGGTAACAGGTCTGCTGCTACTGCTGCTGCTGCTAAGTCGCTTCAGTCATGTCCGACTCTGTGCAACCCCATAGACAGCAGCCCACCAGGCTCCCCTGTCCCTGGGATTCTCCAGGCAAGAACACTGGAGTGGGTTGCCATTTCCTTCTCCAATGCATGAAAGTGAAAAGGGAAAGTGAAGTCGCTCAGTCGTATCTGACTCTTAGCGACCCCATGGATTGCAGCCCACCAGGGTCCTCCATCCATGGGATCTTCCAGGCAAGAGTACTGGAGTGCCATTGCCTTCTCCAAGATAACAGGTCTATTAAGTGCTAAAGCCAGGATACAGGATCTGCATCTAGATCGGACAGTCAAGCTTATACCCTAGACAAGCCAGCCCATTCTTACCACTTCCACACTTTTCACTGTTGTTCATGTACATCTTAAAAAATCAATAATTTCCTAAGTTGATGCATGATAAACATTCTGGGCAGACAGATTTTTTCTTTTTTTTAAAAACAGAAGGCTCATTATCACATACTTTTTCTTTCTCATCCTCAGAGGCCCCTCCTATGTCAAAGACCCTTGTTTAAGTTAAATAAGTGGCCCAATTTTACCTTTAGATTAAATATAAACAGTAAATTATAAGAAAATGCATGAAACTATAAAAGATCATCCCTAAGCCCATTCTAATATTAGAACGCATCCTTGTTTTAGAAGTAAACCCAGATCTACTTTGTTTTTAACTACTGGGATGTTAGATCCAAAAAATACACATTCTGTCTGGTTCCCTGTGTAACTCTGAGCCTAGAAGATGCATGGCACACGGCAAATACTTGGTATTTGTTGAAAGAATGAGTCGGGTTACCTATGCTTCTTATTCCTGTAACTGTAAGTCGATCAATGGACAAGAAGCCTGCTGCTTTCGATTCAGGTACTTCTATCAGATAACTAATATCCCCACAGTTTCACACGTCACTAATCCCTCCCCCCAGACACAGAATCCGTCCCCTCTCACACCACTAACACCTGGGGCTAAACGGCTGTCAGTGAAGCTGCGCTGCGATGACTCTCACCTGTAACTCGGATCTCAGCTGGTGTATCTGGCCCATCAGTTTCTGTATTTCCTCCCTCTGCGTCTCCTTCTCGTGCCGAAGTTCCTCTAGTTCCACGCTGTTAGCAGTACTGCTATCTAGGCCTTCAAAACCAGATCCTTCCTTTAAGCTGTTAATCAGTTTTTCTTTAGACTGTCATAGAAAAAAAAAAAAGAATAAGCAAAGCAGAGATTTGCTTGTACACTGAATATCATCTACCACACACCAATTAAACCACGATGGGAATATTTCAATTATATTCTTCATCAGAGAAAGTCCACAGAATGTTAAATCTATAGGGATAAAAATGAAACAGAGCCTTGCTGTATACTGTTCTTGGACTGTGGTCCCCAGGACCACGTCACTGTCGAAAACTTATTAACAAGAGTATTCTCAAACTTTCTCTTCATTCTTTCTTATGCTTTTTTCCCTCCCATTATATTCCACTCAACAAATATTCATGGACAATCTACAGTGGGTTTCGCACTATGCTAAGTGTTCTCTGTGATATAAATAATGTCTCTCACTCCAGATAGTACCCTTTGCCTTAACAATAAAAGAGAAGTGGCAAATATCCAACAGAAGGCAGTAAACACATGCTGCGAGAAGGCTGGATGGAGGAAGATTACTTGTGGAGTTCTGAGCAGGAAAAACCACTTCTGGCGAAGAGAAGAGTTTACTAAAAAGACAGCTCTTATACTGGTCCTGGAAAAAGGATAAGATTTTAAAAGGTGTACAGAGAACAGAGGACAAAGCATAAAAACCCAAAAGCATGAGAGCCTGAAAGTATTCTGAGATGTGGTCAGATAGCATGTTAGGATCAGTTTTGGGGGGCCTTCAGATGACAGGCTAAAATGTTTGAATTTTATTTGGGAGTCTAAAACCAACTGCCAGAAAGTGGATAAGGGAGTGCTATGACCGGAGGTGTGTTTGAGGAGGGCATATCTGGGAGTGGTTTAAGGCAGCAGTTCACAGACTATGGTTGATGGGCCAGGTCTGGCCTGTGACCTTTCTTTGTACAGCCCACTAAGCTAAGGATGATTTTTACATTTTCAAAGGATTATAAAAAAGTAAAGACAAAGAACATGTGACAGAAACCACATTCAGCCCTCAAAATCTACAATATGTACTATTTCACCCTTTACAGAAAAGGTTTGTTGATCCCTAGTATAAGGATGAGTTGGAAGAAGAGATTTGAGGTGGGAAGACTAGTTGAAAAAGTGCTATAATCTAAGGCCAGTAGAGCAAGGACCATTGGTTCCTTCACTTTAAATATTAACTCTCTTCCATCAAAAATAGTTTCTCCTTTTTATGTGGTAGAATTACAGGTGATGTCTGCAAGCTTTTCTGCATTTTTCAAATTTTCTATAACAAACAGGATTAGGTCTGTATCTCCACACCTCCATGTGGCTAACAAGCAGGCCTCTTTACTGAGCTCCAGACCTGCATTTCTGATGGCCTTCTTGATACTGTCATCTCAGTGCCACATCAGCTTTGCAAACTCACCATAATTTATCATAATCTTCTACCCTAACCTGCTGTCCTTCCCGTTTTCCCTTTGGGAGTTCAGGGCACACTCAAACCAGAAACCTGGAACCATCCTACATGCCATCCTAGATGTCAGCTCTCCCCTCACCTCTTTATGGCTGCCACAGTTCTTATGCCCAAATCTCATGATGCTGCTCAAATTCTCTAACACCTCTCACCCCCTACCATCACCTATAGGATAAAATCAAAACTCCTCTGCTTGGTATGCAAGGTTTTCCACAATCTGACATTGGCTGTCTTTGAGCCTTCCCTCCTGTCTCTTGATCTCTAACACTTGTTGCTCTAGCAACAGAGAACAGGTGTCGTCCCTTAAACATACTATGTTCCCTCGGGCCCCCTTTACTCTGGCACAGGCTGTTCTATCTGAAATCTCTGGCCGATCACGAGTCCCCCTACTTGTCCTTCAAGTTTCTCTTCATCCAGATCTCCAGTGATCCCTGACATCTACAGGCAGTTGTTAAGGGCTTCTTCCTTCAAGCTCCCACAGTGCTGCATCAATAATTTCATTATATCAATTGCCTCAGTGTCGTCCCACTAAATCAAATGCTCCCTTAAGAAAGAGGACACATCTTTTTTTTTTTTTTGGAGGACACATCTTTTTAGCTCAGTATCCTTAGCACCTATCATAGTGCAAGTGAATAGTTAAGTGCTCAATTAAGAACCCTTTAAATAAATTAACAAATTACATTTATGAAAAGCAGAGATATTACTTTGCCAACAAAGAGGTCCATCTAGTCAAGGCTATGGTTTTTCCAGTGGTCATGTATGGATGTGAAAGTTGGACTGTGAAGAAAGCTGAGCGCCGAAGAATTGACGCTTTTGAACTGTGGTGTTGGAGAAGACTCTTGAGAGTCCCCTGGACTGCAAGGAGATCCAACCAGTCCATCCTAAAGGAGATCAGTCCTGGGTGTTCACTGGAAGGACTGATG
>NW_011494633.1:5982454-5992684 GCF_000754665.1 Bison bison bison | reverse complement strand
TTCATATATAGAGTATCTCTGAAGCAATAGAAAAAAGACAATGCATCCACAATACTCTGACCGTGTCTCAACTGCTGCATTTACTACACTACATGTAGATTATCTGTGTACAAGTGCATCTCATCTAATAAACTATAACCCATTCAATTCTGTATCCTGCCCCATTAGGGTCTCAATAAGCATTTGTAAAATTAATCAAAAATAGTTGAGAAGAAATTTAGGAAAGGTCTGTCTAGTCAAGGCTATGGTTTTTCCAGTGGTCATGTATGGATGTGAGAGTTGGACTGTGAAGAAAGCTGAGGGCAAAAGAATTGATGCTTCTGAACTGTGGTGTTGGAGAAGACTCTTGAGAGTCCCTTGGACTGCAAGGAGATCCAACCAGTCCATCCTAAAGGAGATCAGTCCTGGGTGTTCACTGGAAGGACTGATGCTGGAGGTGAAGCTCCAATACGTTGGCCACCTCATGCGAAGAGTTGACTCATTGGAAAAGACCCTGATGCTGGGAGGGATTGGGGTCAGGAGGAGAAGGGGACGACAGAGGATGAGATGGCTGGATGGCATCACTGACTCGATGGACGTGAGTTTGAGTGAACTCCGGGAGTTGGTGATGGACAGGGAGGCCTGGCATGCTGTGATTCATGGGGTCGCAAGGAGTCTGACATGACTGAGCGACTGAACTGAATACAAATAATTATATAGAAGAGTTTGAAGGAGACAGATATGATATTTCATAGAGATAGAAATAAAAGGTGTTCCTAGCCAATAGCAGGCAAGGGCTAAAGTCAAAATGACACTATGGTTTCAAGCTTCACTTTCTAGGAAGACAGCAATATTATTTACCAAAACAGGAGAATGAGGGGAAAGCTGATTTGGGGTTTGCAATACCACACCCCAAGTAGAGAAGCACAGCAGGCATTTAGAAACCAGGTAGGAAGTCAGGGTTGGAGCCATGCTGAAGTCACATCAAGTGATAGAAGCAAGAGTATACGACAAAGCAAGGTAAGAAAGAAAACAGCAAAATAAGAAAGAATAGCAAAAGAGGACAAAAGAAGAGCGCCCAAGAGAAACAGCAGTAAAGAGAAGACAGAGCTGAGGCCGTACAAGTGAAATTACAAGGCAACTTTCAAGAAGGTAGGAAGGTGCACAGGGTCAAAACATTCTACCAAAATCAAAGTGGATGGAAACTAATAAGAGGACAGAAAATATTTAGGTCATTAAAAGACTGTGAGAAGACAATTGCAGAAATGTAGCAGGGACAGAAATTACATGAAGGAGTTAAAGTTAATAGTTCTAAAATGGAGGAGACAGAACACTAATCCTGACAAAGTGAAAGTCACTCAATCGTGTCCGACTCTTTGCGACCCCATGGACTATACAAATACAGTCCATGGAATTCTCCAGGCCAGAATACTGGAATGGGTAGCTGTTCCCTTCTCCAGGGGATCTTCCCAACACAGGGACTGAATCCAGGTCTCCCACATTGCAGGCAGATTCTATACCAGCTGAGACACCAGGGAAGCCCAAGAATACTGGAGTGGGTAGCCTACCCCTTCTCCAGTGGATCATCCCAACCCAGGAATCAAACCGGGGTCTCCTGCATTGCAGGTGGATTCTTTACCAGTTGAGCCAAAAGGGAAGCCCTAATTCTGACAAGTTTGGCATTAAAAGAAAGGAGGACAGAGAAATGGATCAAAGTGATCAAAAGGGCCAAAAGCGATGTTTCTTCCACCATAGGTAACTAGGGTTTCAAGATCTGGTCTTTGTTCTTCTACCAAGTAACCACATGCTCTTGAGCAAGCGGAGCCAGAAGAAGGCAGCAGAGACAGAGACACAGAGGAAGACACAGGACAGACTTAATGGAGAATGGGCTTAAATGAGGTGGAAGAAATCAATGTACAGGCAGAAAAATTATCCAAGGGGAGTAAAAAATGAAAGGACATGTCTTCCCTCTGATATGAAAGGCAAAGAAAAGAGAAGTTGAAACTTACAGTCTTGAATTAATTAAAGGGAAGGTGGAAAGGTGGGAGAGGAGATCTGAGAGCGGGAGGAGGCCTAGGCCAATTGCTCTGAAAAATTCAAAAGAGAATCAACGAGGGAGACTAGATCCACTGTTAAAGACAAACACTGATATTATCATGGTGATTAAGGTGACAGGTTGAAGACCTGAACTAGGTGGTGGAAGGATGAATTTTTTTCTTAAAAGGAAAAAAGTGGTGGGAGCAGGAAACATTTCATTTTTTTAATAATATTTCTAAGAAGAACAAGACACCTGAAGTAAGCCAACCTAGTCAAAAGGAACAAAGCAGCTCACAGATCTACAAAGAGCTTCAGGGAGCCTTTCCGTCAACTGGCCTGCCTCAACATTCACACACGTGCATCTCAGGCTCACCTGGAGTATTCGAGTAGCTTTTTGCTTGTAGTCAGCTAATTCTTGCTTAGAGGAGTCCAAGCTGGACTTCAGCACTTTGACTTGCTGCTGTAGCTCATCCACTCTCTTCTTCTCATCTGAGTGTTTTCTTTCTGCCAGCGTAACTGCTTCTGCCAAATTCTGACGTTCCACTTCCATTTTATTAAGGCGTGCAGCAAACTCACTCTGTGGTAAATTTTTATATCATACTTATTATCATTTTGCTTTGAGAGAGTTTACAACCATCCATTTAGATATCTTTTTTTTTTTTTTTTAAAGTCTGAGAAATCTTTATTGGGCATATAACTCAGTATCTAAGTGAATAAGTAAATGTGTACTTTAGGAAAGAAAGCTAAAACTTTCTATTATTTATCAAATTATCAGTCAGTTTTTTATGCTAATAATATTTTTTTTTTTTTTTTTTTTTTTCTAAATTTTTAAAAGAAAATCCATCCTGAGGGATGGTATGGGGAGGGAGGAGGGTTCAGGATGCATTTAGATATCTTATGGGATTTATTAGCTCAGCCCATGAAATAGGGAGATTAAAAAAAAAAAAAAGTTCTTCATTTGTTAGGAAGTGAAGCACTGGAACTCTAAGGTTGTGGTTCCCAAACATGGCAACACATCAAAATCAATGAGGAAGTTTGTTAAAAATATAGCCAAAAAAAGAACAGCCAACCAAGGCCTTCCCCAGGCTCAACTGAGTTGAAATTTCCAAGATTGGGCTTAGAAATCTGGTTTTAATCAGTTTCCCAGGTGAATCTGATCACTTGAATACCAGGTCTGATCTGATACTGACTGATCAATGAATAAAGGTCTACAGAAAACTAGAAAGTCTATTAGAAAACAAAGGGAAGACACAAGCATACAGCTACATCTTCTCTAATATCATGGCTAACGTTTTTCCTTTATTTCAAACTGTCTACTAAACTAGTCAATGTAATTTTTTTTAGCATAAGAAACTTTAAAAGCACACTCTAAAGAACACAAGGTCTGCCTTACTAGCCTAAATTTAGTTCTGAGAATTATTTATATTTTATCCTTATTTTCAAAAGCTGTGTGTGTGTGTGTTAGTTGCTCAGTCATGTCCAGCTCTTTGTAACCCCGTGGACTACAGCCTGCCAGGTTCCTCTGTCCATGGGATTCTCCAGGCAAAAATACTGGAGTGGGTTGCCATTTCCTTCTCCAGGGGATCTTCCCAACACGTGGGATCAAACCTTGGTCTCTTGCATTGCAGGCAAATTCTTTACTGTCTGAGTCAGAGCTGAAAAATCACTAAACTAGATGCAAAAATTCACTTAAGAGTATAATTCTAAATAAATATGATATACAATTTTCTCTTACAAAAAAAAATTTTTTTTCTTACAGAATCAGATTAACTTGGAATCAGAAAAGCTTAAATAAAAAGAATAAATGAGATGCCTCAAATTAGCTTTTAATCAAACAATGGTAACGCTTGTTGCGCAATCAAATTAAATGAACAGATGTATGCATCTAATGAATACTAAGTGTTTTAAATGTTCAACATGTAAAAGTAAATACACTTAGCAAGGATCAAGAAAAACAGCCAAATACTTAGTTTTTGTCACAGAAACGAAGTTTTCTGAAATACACAGCAGAATTTTATTATAGTACATGTGCTATGAATGGTATAAAGTGATTGCTCCTCATTCAAATAATAAAATAGCCACGGGACTTCCCTGGTGGTTCATCAGCTAAGACTCTGCACTCCCAATACAGGGGGCCCAGGTTCGATCCCCGGTCACGGAACTAGATCCCACACGCCACATCTAAAGATCTCACATGTCACAACTAAGACCCAGTGCAGCCAAATAAATAATAGAAATAAATATTAAAAAAGAACACGGAGCCCTGCTGTCCCCATTCTAACCTGCATCTGTTTGTAGCTCTCCTGTTCTCTCTTCAGAGTGGCATCCGCTTCATGCAGTCTCTCCTGAAGAGTTTGCAAAGCTTGATTCTGCAGGCTACTACCCTCACTGTGATCCTGTATTATTCTAAAGGAAAATACATCACTTGAAATAACTTATTTCCACAGTATACAAGTGAAAAGGTAGAATAATTTTTAGAGCATCAGCAAATTAGCACACACAAAAAGATGGTTTTGACTAAAACATTGAGAAGTCTTTTTCCCTTTTAATGGACTGTAATCTATATTTTTAGGCATCCAAATACAAGCACATGCCACGTGTTATTGTATGTCAAAAGATTAATGACACTGCACCTCAAGTATTTTAAAATTCAGAATTTGCTAACAGTGCATCTCAAGATTCAAATAATACATCCATTTTTAATCACACACATTTCCAGCATTAACCAAAAGCTACATTTTCCCCTCTTGCAAATTTCCAAAGTGAAAATTTCACAAGATGGTATGACTACCATGTTTATCATTATGTGCGCTGATAAATATTCCAGCTCATTTTTTCATTATTAATAGAATTAGCTACCGTGATTTTTCACTCTGTAAGGCTTCCAGTGCTTCTGTGCGAGTATTCAGCAGCTGGTCAGCTTCCTGGAGTCTCACTTTCAATACAGCCAGCTGGGAATCCTTTGCAGCCACCGCTTCAGTCAGGTCATCAACTTGGGCTCGAAGTTCTCGAGTTATTCGATCAGTCTTTGAATGGTCAACATTCCACTTCTCAACTCTTGCTCTTGCTTTGTTTAATTCTATTTAAAAAACAAACAAAGAAACGAAAATAAAGAAGGAAATGTCTCCAAATAAATAAACATGTCTTTCTCAGAGCACACAAAGATTCTCCTTTAAATCCCTTTAGTACCTATTGCCAAAATTAAGAGCTTACAAATATATTTGAATTTTTTGCTCCAAGAGGGATCTCCATTTTTCAAGGCCAATACTCATATCTTATATTACAGTTAGTTGGTTGGAAAGGGGCATGAAGTTAGCTGCTTTTCTACACGTTTTTTTTGTAAAGCATTTGGAAGCCAAACAGTAGACAGTAGAGAGCTCACAAGACTAAAACAGTGGTGGATTTTTGGAGTTCTGCTATAGATATGAAAGAATGCAAATCCAAATCAAGGGTGGACAATGTATATCCTGCTACTGCTGCTAAGTTGCTTTAGTCGTGTCCGACTCTGTGCGACCCCATAGACGGCAGCCCACCAGGCTCCCCGTCCCTCTGATTCTCCAGGCAAGAACACTGGAGTGGGGTGCCATTTCCTTCTCCAATGTATACCCTAGTAGGATCAAAAGAAACAAAAAATCTGAAGATAAACACTGGAAAGGAATCTGTTTCTTTCCACTACTGTGGCCAAAAAAAAAAAAAAAAGTGCTTTGAACCTAGAAAACTGGTGGTGCAGAAAGAGCAGTGCAATATAGATCTCCACACCCTATACACCATCTGTAATTGTAAGCCTGACAGCAAAAAATCACCTTGTTTTAAATACAGAAGCAAACTGTGCAGGGTCTCTGGGAAACATTTCTCTGCCTAAATTCGTCTGGGAAAGAGTGAAGCTTCTGAAGTCAGTTTCACAAGTCTTAATACATCTTCCTATACACGGTTTCTAAAGGATGACCAACTAAACCAGTGTTCTGTTTCAGGCGGATAACATGGAGCATTTCCAAATCTGGGCTCTCTATTTCCATGAAATACTATTCTACAAGTCTCATCCAGGACATTTCTAACAGTTTACATGCAATCAAGTTTTTATTATATTTTTGGAAATGCTACATTCCTAACCCTGGATAATTTAGATAAGGCTCTACCTTCTTGAGTTTCCTTGGACCTTTGAAGTAATGAGGCCATTTCTTGATTTAAATTCTGAACTTCATTTCTCAACAATTGGTTCTCCAGGCGAAGGTTAGACAGTTCATGTGATCTGCCATCATCGTTAGGCACTGGGTTGGGGTCAGTACAGGCAGCATTTGATAATACATTTTCCTTTGAAGAATCTTCGTGGGCTTCATGGCCAGAATCTGAATCATGAGAGGCTGCTGTAAGAAAGCAAATACATCTTTGTAACACTGGAACACTCCTCACATATGCATTGGTAGCTTACTGTGGTAGAATATCGTCTGGTTCAAGTTAACTGCTACACTAAAATACCATAAAAAATCAACTTACATTCTTAAGAGACTTCCCTCTGATGAAATCTCATTCTCACACACAGAGTCTCTAGATTTCTAAGGACCCTCGAAGTCTGGATACAATGAATGAATAGTGATAAAAAACAGATAGAAGAATATAGTTCTGGGAAAGGGAAAAGCAGAGATAATTTATGCACTGGGATTTAGGTAAAAACGGTTTTGGTCTCCTTTTTGTCTATGAATCATTTTTGAAAACAAGGATGAAGTTTCAACACTGAAAAATAATGGAAAGGAATAAAAGAAGAGCTGTGGGTTTCAAGGCAGTGAGTAATAACAGGTCAGGACAATCTGTTACACACCAAACTGGAATCTACATTGCTTACCCAAAGATATACTCGTTAATTCAGATACTCATTGTTTTGGATTTATCTTGTTTCTAATTTGTTACAAAATATGATGCAAATACACTTTTCACTTGCTCCCCCAAAATTAAGTATGTGCTAAAAAATGAACCATATCCAAATGAAAAAATTTCTCAATATCTTTAGTGATCAAGGACATGCAAATTAAAACCACAACAAGAACCAATACACACCTGCTAGATGGCTAAAATTAAGAAGACAACACAAAGTGCTGGTGAAGATACGGACCAACTGGAACTCATATTCTGCCTGTTGATGGCAGTGTAAGGACAGACGGGGGAAAACGGGAAAAGTTTTCCCAGCTCCTTTTTAAATTAAACACGTGCCTACCACCTGACCCAGTAATTCCACTCCTGAGTATTTACTGAAGAGAAATAAAAACACTTTCCCACAAAGAGAAGGACAAAAATGTTCACAGCCACCTTTATACACAAAAGCCAAAAACTGGAAACTACTGCAATGTCCAAAAATGAGTGGATGAATTGTGGTGTATCCATACTAGAGTAAGATACCACACAATAAAAAAATATTTATATACTCAGTAACATGAGGGAATCTCACTAACATGTTCAATAAAAGAAGTCAGGTAACAAAGTATTCACACTGTATGATCTCACCTTTTGCTGGCAAACATACAAAGTTTCAGAACAGGCAAAAAGTAATCTAAGGTGAAAGAA
The DNA here is from genome assembly GCF_000754665.1 of Bison bison bison. Taxonomy (NCBI): domain Eukaryota; kingdom Metazoa; phylum Chordata; class Mammalia; order Artiodactyla; family Bovidae; genus Bison; species Bison bison. The sequence goes on along the minus strand of NW_011494633.1, from coordinate 5,985,112 downwards.
ACGGTAACAGTGGGTGCTTGCAGAATGTAGGGGGAGATTAACTAGAAAAGGACATGAGGCACTCTCTGTGGCAAAGGAAACGTTCTTTATCACAATAAAGGTGTGAGTTCCATAGATATAGCCATTTGTATTAATACAACTAAGATTTGCACATTCCAGTGTATGTAAAAATGATGAGACAAAGGAAACTTGAATACTGACTAGGTATTAGAGAATACTAAGGAATTATTGGGGCTTCCCTGGTAGCTAAGATGATAAAGAATCTGCCTGCAATGCAGGAGACCCGGGTTCTATCCCTGGGTCAGGAAGAGCCCCTGGAGAAGAGAATGGCAACCCACTCCAGTATTCTTGCCTGGAGTATTTCATGGACAGAGGACCCTGGTGGGCTACAGTTCATGGGGTTACAAAGAGTCAGACATAACTGAACGACTAACACACATACAAGGAATTATTACATTTTTATGGTGATAATGGTGTGAATGATTTTAAAACTTATATTTTTAGAGTTAATAAAATATTTATAGAAGAAATGATATGAGATCTGTGATTTACTTCAAAATAATTCTGTGGAAGGTAGAGGTAAAGAAAGAGATTGAAAATGAGAGGGTATAAATTAAACCAGAATGGCTACAAGCTATTGATTATCATCGTGGGATAAACTGTTGTATGGGGGTGGAGAGGAATGATCAAACTCTACTTTGATATATTTGAAATCTCCAAAATAAAGATATTTTTAATGAATAAAATATGAGAGTTTTAAAAATTACTTTCAATTTTATAAGATTTTAAAAAGAAATAAAGTATATATCCAAGTCTTATAAGATATACCTAAAGCAGTATTTAGAAGGACACTTATAGCCTTAAATATTTATATTAAAAATGAAAAAAAGGAATTAATGAGTTATGCACCCATCATAAGAATTAAACAGCAAAATAAACCTAAAGAAAACAGAAATTAATAATAAAGATCAGAAATTAACAAAACAGAAAAGAAACACACTAGAGAGGCTTGACATGATAAAAAATGATTTTCTGAGAGAAACACTATAAACTACATTGTCAGTACATTTTTAAATCTACATGATGCTGAAACCCATCAAACTGTGCACTTTAGAAGTGTGTAATTTATTGTATATCAGTTATACTTCATTAGCACTGTTTAAAAAAAATAAGCATTTAGCACAATGTCAGATATTGGTATTCCTCAGGTAGTATTTGTGATCAAGCTTTGATTTCTGCAAGGTTACTATAAATGATTAGTGTCTGAGCTAAAATTTCAGCTGTGACCACATTATTTTCCTAAAATTAAATAAATATAATCCTCCCCAAAGTATATGAAATAGACAAATTCTTAGGAAAAAAAATGTAACTTACCAAAAACAGATTTAAAAAGAAATGGAAAATCACTTGAATCAATAATCAAATCTTCCACTAAGAATAGCCCAGACCCTAATGGTTTCACTAGTGAGTTTCAGCAAACATTTACTGAAAGTTAAGTTTGGTTTTAGGTTTAAATAAAATAAACCAGCTGATCTGTATACCATATCAGTATTAAGGAGAAAGATTGTGATATCTCAATACTTACAGGAAAAACTGCTAAAATTCAACATAAAAACTCAAACTAGAAATACAGAAAGACATCCTTGACCTGATAAAAAGTACCTAAGAAAAACCTAACACAGACTGAAACAGTGAAAGCATTCTTTTTAAGACAAGGAACAAGACACACAATTGGTTTTCAAGTACTCACCAGTGTAATAAGGCAAGAAAAAGATTTTTTAAAAAGATAAAATGGGTAAGTAGAAAAGTCATTATCCACAGATGATATCATTGTGTTGCTGAAAATTTAAATGAATGTACAGAAAAATACGAAGCCCAAGAGGTGTCTACGTTGCTGTGTATGAGTGCGTGCATGTGTGCATATTTACATAAACCGATATATAGCAACAACAGAAAGTAAAAAATTTAAAGCATACTATTTATAAGAGTTTTAAAAAATATAAACTACTCAGGAATAAAACTAACAAAAGTATGCAAGACCTTTATGGAAGAAACAAAACCTTAATCAAAGACATCTAAAAAATAATTATACCATGTTAACAGAAGATTCTACATTGTAAAAATGCTGATTCTCACCAAACTATCTACGTAGAAGCGATGGACTCTCAATAAAAAGATCACAGAATTTTTGTGGAACTTGGCAAGTTCTAAGATACATATGGAAGTACAAAAGTCTCAAGAATAGCCTATATCAAGAACTTCTATTCACTGAGACATAGAAAGAGGAAAAACATACGATAAAACTGGAGGAGGAGGAGAAAGAACTGTCATATACCTTCATATATAGAGTATCTCTGAAGCAATAAGAAAAAAGACAATGCATCCACAATACTCTGACCGTGTCTCAACTGCTGCATTTACTACACTACATGTAGATTATCTGTGTACAAGTGCATCTCATCTAATAAACTATAACCCATTCAATTCTGTATCCTGCCCCATTAGGGTCTCAATAAGCATTTGTAAAATTAATCAAAAAATAGTTGAGAAGAAATTTAGGAAAGGTCTGTCTAGTCAAGGCTATGGTTTTTCCAGTGGTCATGTATGGATGTGAGAGTTGGACTGTGAAGAAAGCTGAGGGCAAAAGAATTGATGCTT
>NW_011494633.1:5978208-5982354 GCF_000754665.1 Bison bison bison | reverse complement strand
AATTGATGCTTCTGAACTGTGGTGTTGGAGAAGACTCTTGAGAGTCCCTTGGACTGCAAGGAGATCCAACCAGTCCATCCTAAAGGAGATCAGTCCTGGATGTTCATTGGAAGGACTGATGCTGAGGCTGAAACTCCAATACTTTGGCCACCTCATGCAAAGAGTTGACTCACTGGAAAAGACCCTGATGCTGGGAGGGACTGGGGGCAGGAGGAGAAGGGGACAACAGAAGATGAGTTGGCTGGATGGCATCATTGACTCGATGGACGTGAGTTAGAGTGAACTCCAGGAGTTGGTGATGGACAGGGAGGCCTGGCGTGCTGCGATTCATGAGGTGGCAAAGAGTCGGACATGACTGAGCAACTGAACTGGAACTGGAACTGTACTTAAACCAACTGCCAGTGCATGTGTCTGTCTTGAAAGCCCAAAACCCATCTCTTTACCACTTTTTAGTCTTGAAATATAAGAAACATTTTGTTCTTTAAGAGCCAAGACTATGTGGTAGTGGTTTAGTTGCTAAGTTGTATCCAATTCTTGCAACCCCATGGGCTGCAGACTGCCAGGCTCCTCTGACCAAAGGATTCTCCAGGCAAGAATACTGGAGTGGGTTGCCATTTCCTTCTCCAAGACATCGTCCCAACCCAGGAGTCAAACCCAGATTTCCTGCGTTGCAGGCAGATTCTTTACCAACTGAGCTACAAGGGAAGCCCAAGACTGTGTGAGAGTCTTTAACATTTAAGAACACAAGAAGCTACCATGAATTATTAGCTCTATAAAGAATCCCTGCAAGGACTTATCATGTTCATTGTTGTTTTAAAATGTCTCCCAGGTATACAAATTAGCCAAATCATCATGTAAATATCATTTTTGCAGATGAGAAGGTGTACATTTTGAGGTAATTTTGTAGCAAATAAAACAACTGAAAACCAGAATTCTAAGTTTTTAGTTCACTACTAGGTCAATGCCTTCAACTCTCCAACTTGGATCAAAGTTCAGTTTCTTACGCTTTACTTTCAGGGAAGGCAGGGGGAAAAACACACCAAAAAACTCACAATCCAGAATCTAAGTGAAATACAGCCTCCTGTCATTTTTATAATACAAATGACAAAAAGAAATGAATTAGAGACATTTCCAAATCCAAGATTATATGTTTTCTCCCAGATTTCAAAATTTTCTGGGTAAAGCTACCCACAGACAACATTCAAAAGTCCCTACTGTAACTGTGTATTGACTAACAGTGTTCCACGCCATCTCCCTTGTTCATGCCACACATTTCAGAGAGCCTGCCCTTCTACCAACAGGGAGGTAACAGGTGCCTCCCCTGTCATCCTCCCAGATGATGACAAATGCCGCCAGAACATTTTAGGCTATGATAACACATCCAGTTTGGTTAACTCTAAAACAAACAGAGGCCTAATTAACTACCATGGCTTTGGCTCCCAGAAGGATTTTCTTCAACGGCTTTGATGGTGGTTACACTGGTGTTCACAGAATTGACGCTGGATGTCCGAGAACTCTGCAAGACAGGGGTTTTGGCCTTTTCTTTTTTGATTTCCACTTTCCCAGTAGGCTCCTTCTGGGAACTATTAAGAAAATCAAACAGCAGCTCATCATCAGGTTCTGACTTTTTTCTTCGAACAAATTGGGATGAAGGCCTAGGAGCAGATGCATTTTCAACAGGATAGGAGGTCTCCCCCAAAGTCCTAGCTCCTACTTTTACATTTGCAGTCCCAGCTAAGATGGTGGCTTTTTGATTTCTAATGTTATCAGCTGCTGAGGAAATGTAAGTACTTTTAGATCCCGTCTGGTAAGTCAAGTCCGTATTTTGCTGGTGAAGTTCAGAATAGTCAGTATTTTTGCTATAAATGATGTTGCTGGTGTTCTCTTTTCTACTGAGAGCTGTTGCAGCCCCTTGATCAACTCTGTTTAAAAGATCTTCTGCCTTTCCAGCTAGATCAGCAAACCAGGACATGATGGGAGCAGAATAATCCTGTTGGTGAACCTGTAAAAAGGATGTAAAAGGATCAGTGTGGCTGAGCAGCAGAACTCAGTGGTTAAGACCAGCCTCTGGAGTCAAGCCGGTCCTGGGTTGGAAAGCCTGTTTCTTACTACGCAACTTCCAGCAAAGTACATAACCGAAACGCTTCACCTAGAAAATGAGGAAAACAAGTGTACTTATACTACTGGATGGTTTTCAGATGAAACGATACACCAAAAACATTTTGAAAATGCCGAGCACATAGGAGGCACTCATGTTAGCAGTTGTTGTTACTATAATTACAACCACCACTACTACCATCACTCCTATTTCAACGATGTGTAAATCTTGATGTAAAAAAAGCCACTGAATGTCAAATAATATGGCAAAATTCCAGGACAACCAAATAAAAATAATTTTCTGAAGTTTGTTGTAAAGTGCTAAAACTTGAAGAAACTTCTGATTAATACAAAAGCTACTTCAGTGTTAAACTGCAACACTATCATGGATAATTTAGGTGCGCATATACACATTTAAAACACACCTCCAATCATTTGGATTCTCTGTACCTACCATAGCACATTAGGCTAAGTTCCAAATAAAACAAGATGATAGCATAGCCATTCATGTTGATGCATATACTTGGGTACTTATCCAGTGCCGCAATGAATCAAAATAATGAAATAACTAGCTTCCATGACGTAGGAGAGTAGTATATAAAAAAGTCAACAACCATTTCTTGAGTGTGCACACTGTTTCTTTCGCCTGCGGTGCTGGCATTCCTTCACAATTAACTCTTTCGTTCTTGGTCTTCACCCAAATGTCATCTGCTCCAAAACCAGCTCTTTCTTCCCATCTAAATTAGGTTCTATCATTGTCTGTACACACACCATTCTCTTCCCTGACAGCCCTTCATGTTTTATACGTATTTTTCCCCCTATCTCTCCCTCTTGGGGAAGGAGAGGAAGAGAGTGGGTAGATAAAGGCCATGTCTTTTGCTCACCAGTGAATTCTCAGCATACCCTAGGCACCATAAATACTGCTGAATGGAATTAATTTTTTTTAGATGTCCTGCAAACATTATCTTTAGCACACATAATTTTCACAACCACTGTTGTGAAATTTCACAACTGTTAAGTAGCAGTACCCTCCCTTTTTTCCATTAAAAAAAAAGGTGGGGGGAAGGTTTAGAAAGATCCCAGAGTTTAGACAGCAGCTCAGACAGGCAAATGTAAGTCAGCCAAACCCACTTTTAACCCCTGCCTTCTCAATCTAACCTACCAGTACCTGAATAACCTCAAGAAGAAACTGACCCCCTAAACCTGTTCCTTACAAAACGGGATGATTACATGACTGTGTATTTCACAGAGTTTATGTAAATCAAATGAAAATGGAAGTGACATGCTCCCAAACATATAAAACTCCCTACAAAGTATTTATTATTCCCAAGTAAACACTGGTGGTAATTAGAGGGCAAATTATCTCTCCTAATAAGGCGATCAAAACATATTTAATTTCTTCCATCTTGCCTGCCATCTTAAAGTTTAAAAGGACTTTCAAACAAAAGCCTGTGCCTTAAGACTGACTACCCAATTAAAGGTTAAGACGGGCCCTGGGCATTTCCTCCATGGACAAGAGAAAAACTCTAGCAGACTTCTGAGGTAGAATTCTGAGGTCATTCTGCCCAGTAAATAAACGGCCCACACCGAGGTGAAGAAACAGGGCGAGGGCGTGGGACGGGGACGGGTCGACCGACTGCGGGGGCAGGGCCTGCTAGCCGGCCAGGTGTCAACACGGAGGAAGGGAGGTTGGGGGTCAGCTGGTCGGTCCCCTTGAGTCTGTTGTTGGGATCTCAGGTAGGCGAGTCCAGACCCCCAACTTTGCTTCCCACCCACTTCGTTGCGCCTCTGGAGGGGGAAGACGGGCCAAACCAGGTTGAGGTCGCGGAGACAGGAAAGGGGAGGGCACCAAGCAATGTCCGTGGAGATCCAGGGGGCCTCCCCTCCCTCTTCTTGAGCCCCTAGCTGGGCGGAGAGACCAAGGTCTCCGCCAAGGGGCTGCCGCCCCCGCCTCTAAGGCCGTTAACGCCCCAAAGGAACCCATCGGGCCGTAGGGCCCCCGCGGCCGCCTCACCTGAAGGCTCTGCAGCGGCTGCACTGCGGCCTGAT
>NW_011494633.1:5975657-5978108 GCF_000754665.1 Bison bison bison | reverse complement strand
ACCCTCCCGGGCCGCCCTTCCTCAGCAGCGGGCCGGGAGAGGGCTCAGGTTGAGTAGACCGGGTCCCGGACCTGCCACGGCCCAGCTACTCTTCCGGGAGACGTGGAAGAGCAGCGAGGACCCCAAAACAGAGTGCCTTCCGAGCTGCCTGAGCGGCCAGGAACCTAGAGCAGCCACCTGGAGGCGACTCAGGCAGCAGCGCCGCCAGCTGCGGGGTCCTCGCGCCTGGCCACGCCCTTTCGCCGCCGGTGGGGAGAAAGGAAAAGGGCAGGGCTTGCGTGCGTGTGACGTTGCTGGCCTCCCTGGGACCACGGCCCGCACGCGGCCGACACAACATTAGAGGCCACGCCCATAAGGGGGCGGTCCCCTCTGCGGGCCTCTTTGATGGCAAGGGCGGTCCTCCCCCTTGAAGGAGAAAATAGGACTGAGACGCTGGTGTCCCTGCTGCCGTTTACTTTTACCGGTTCTTCCTCCGCCTGCTTAGATTTACGAAAAATAGTGTTGAGCAGGAGGTGGGAGTAAAGAAAATAAGTTTCAGAGCTTTACCAGAGCTGTAAAGACAAGATGATGAGAAGTGACTGGAGGTGGAAGAAGCACTTTAAATGCTGTGGTCAGGGACGGTCTTACTCTGAGGAGGAAACATTTGAGCTGAGACCCAAAAGATAGAAATGGCCAGTAAAGGACTTTTCATACAGGTGTATTGTAGTTATCTTATGCAAGCTGTTCATTGAATATTTGAATTAAGTCTACAATTTTAGTAATTCAACAAATACTCAGCATTTACTTTGTTCATAAAGAAAGTGAAAGTGAAATCTCTCAGTCGTACCCGACTCTTTGCCACCCCGTGGACTGTAGCCTTTCGGGCTCCTCCGTCCAGGGGATTTTCCAGGCAAGAATACTGGAGTGGGTTGCCATTTCCTTCTCTAGGGGATCTTCCTGACCCAGGGATCGCACCTTGGTCTCCCTCATTGTTGGCAGACGCTTTACCGTCTGAACCACTAGGGAAGTCATGTTGTATATGCTATGTAATGCTAAGTCACTTCAGTCGTGTCTGACTCTGTGCTGCCCCATAGACGGCAGCCCACTAGGCTCCGCCGTCCCTGGCATTCTCCAGGCAAGAACACTGGAGCGGGTTGCCATTTCCTTCTCCAATGCATGACAGTGAAAAGTGATAGTGAAGTCGCTCAGTCGTGTCTGACTCTTAGTGACCCCATGGACTGCAGCCTACCAGGCTCCTCTGTCCATGCAAGTTTCCAGGCAAGAGTACTGGAGTGGGGTGCCAGGCTACCCCACTATTTCAATAATTCCCACCCATACTTCCTAAGAGTCAGCATATACAGACCTACCACCCAGAAGTCACTGGGACTGGGCTACGTTAGCTAGAGAAAGAGCACACCCAACAGAAAGAGGTTACGACTTTGCCTTGTACAAGACACGTGCAAAAAAACACTAACCACAGAAGAAAAGACTGCAATTTGGACTTTGTTAAAATTAATAATTTCTTTCCATCAAAAAAAAGCAAAAGCAACAACAACAAAAACCAAGAAAGCATTAAGAGAATAAAAGGCAAGTCAAAGATTGGTAGAACATGTTTACAATACATATATCAGACCAAGGATTTGTATGCAGAGTATATAAAGCTCTCTGAGAAATCAATAAGAAATACCAATCAACCCAACCAAAATGGACCAATATCTTAGATAAGTACTTCACAAGAGAAAATATCCAATTGATCAAAGCACAGGAAAAAGTGGTCAACACTATTTATGGGTCATCAGATCAGATCAGATCAGATCAGTCGCTCAGTCGTGTCCGACTCTTTGCAACCCCATGAATCACAGCACGCCAGGCCTTCCTGCCCATCACCAACTCCCGAAGTTCACTGAGACTCACGTCCGTCGAGTCAGTGATGCCATCCAGCCATCTCATCCTCTGTCGTCCCCTTCTCCTCCTGCCCCCAATCCCTCCCAGCATCAGAGTCTTTTCCAATGAGTCAACTCTTCGCATGAGGTGGCCAAAGTATTGGAGTTTTAGCTTTAGCATCATCCCTTCCAAAGAAATCCCAGGGCTGATCTCCTTCAGAATGGACTGGTTGGATCTCCTTGCAGTCCAAGGGACTCTCAAGAGTCTTCTCCAACACCACAGTTCAAAAGAATCAATTCTCCGGTGCTCAGCCTTCTTCACAGTCCAACTCTCACATCCATACATGACCACAGGAAAAACCATAGCCTTGACTAGACAGACCTTTGTTGGCAAAGTAATGTCTCTGCTTTTGAATATGCTATCTAGGTTGGTCATAACTTTCCTTTCAAGGAGTAAGCATCTTTTAATTTCATGGCTGCAGTCACCATCTGTAGTGATTTTGGAGCCCAGAAAAATAAAGTCTGACGCTGTTTCCACTGTTTTCCCATCTATTTCCCATGAAGTGGTGGGGCCGGATGCCATGATCTT
>NW_011494633.1:5973455-5975557 GCF_000754665.1 Bison bison bison | reverse complement strand
ATTAATATGAAGGTCAGAACAGGTGAAGTTAATCTATGATTATAGAAGTTATAATAGTAGTTACCTTTGCGGGGCCAGACATTGACTAGGAGGGGTCAAGATGGAGGCTTCTAGGATCCTGACAATGTATATTGTATGTAAGAATTTATTAAGCTCTGTACTTAACAACTATTAACTTTATTGCATGTATGTTATCCCTCAATTAAAACAATTTTAAAAATAGACATACTCTTTGAGAAAGTGATTTCTCAATTTCAACTTTTAGGAAATTATCCTACTTAATAATTTTGCATATGTGTGAGTATATACACATATGCAAAATTATTAACTATAGCATTACTTATAATAGCCAGCATTGGAAACAAGTTAAATGTACATTGATTTAAAATCTTGGGGGGACTTCCCTGGTGGTCCAGTGGCTAAGAATCTGCACTCCCAATGCAGGGGGCCCAGGTTTGATCTCTGCTCAAGGAATTAGATTCCACATGCTGCAACTAAGATCCTGTGTGCCGCAACTAAGGCCTGGTGCAGCCAAATAAACAAAAAAAAATTATTTGAAAAAGAAAAAACGTGGTATATTCATGCACTGGAATACTATGCAGGTGTTTTTTTAAGAAAATAAAAACAAAAATTCTTATGTAAGGATATAGAGTCTATGCCCTGACCAGTAATGCTGAAGAAGCTGAAGTTGAACAGTTCTATGAAGACCTACAAGACCTTCTAGAACTAACACCCCCCAAAAGATGCCCTTTTCATTATAGGGGACTGGAATGCAAAAGTAGGAAGTCAAGAAACACCTGGAGTAACAGGCAGATTTGACCTTGGAGTACAGAATGAAGCAGAGAAAAGGCTAACAGACATTTGCCAAGAGAATGCACTGGTCATAACAAACACCCTCTTCCAACAACACAAGAGAAGACTCTACACATAGACATCACCAGATGGTCAATATCGAAATCAGATTCATTATATTCTTTGCAGCCAGAGATGGAGAAGCTCTATAGAGTCAGCAAAAACAAAACTGGGAGCTGACTGTGGCTCAGATCATGATGAACTCCTTATTGCCAAATTCAGACTTATATTGAAGAAAGTAGGGAAAACCACTAGACCACTCAGGTATGACCTAAATCAAATCCCTTATGATTATACAGTGGAAGTGACAAATAGATTCAAGGGATCAGATCTGATAGACAGAGTGCCTGAAGAACTATGGACAGAGGTTCGTGACATTGTACAGGAGACAGGAATCAAGACCATCCCCAAGAAAAAGAAATTCAAAAGCAAAATGGCTGTCTAAGGAGGCCTTACAAATAGTTATGAAAAGAAGAGAAGCAAAAAACAAAGGAGAAAAAGAAAGATATACCTATTTGAATGCAGAGTTCCAAAGACTAGCAAGGAGAGATAAGAAAGCCTTCCTCAGTGATTAATGCAAAGAAATAGTGGAAAACGATAGAATGGGAAAGACTAGAGATCTCTTCAAGAAAATTAGAGATACCAAGGGAACATTTCATGCAAAGATGGGCTCAATAAAGGACAGAAATGGTATGGACCTAACAGAAGCAGACGATATTAAGAAGAGGTGGCAGGAATACACAGAAGAACTGTACAAAAAAGGTCTTCACGACCCAGATAATCATGATGGTGTGATCACTCACCTAGAGCCAGACATCCTGGAATGTGAAGTCAAATGGGCCTTAGGAAGCATCACTACAACAAAGCTAGTGGAGTGATGGAATTCCAGTTGAGCTATTTCAAATCCTGAAAGATGATGCTGTGAAAGTGCTGCACTCAATATGCCAGCAAATTTGGAAAACTCGGCAGTGGCCACAGGACTGGAAAGGTCATTTTTCATTCAAATCCCTATGATTATACAGTGGAAGTGAGAAATAGATTTAAGGGACTAGATCTGATAGATCTAGTCACAGGACTGGCCACAGGACTGGAAAAGGTCATTTTTCATTCAAATCCCTATGATTATACAGTGGAAGTGAGAATGGCAAAGAATGCTCAAACTACCGCACAATTGCACTCATCTCACATGCTAGTAAGGTAATGCTCAAAATTCTCCAAGCCAGGCTTCAGCAATACGTGAACTGTGAACA
>NW_011494633.1:5972391-5973355 GCF_000754665.1 Bison bison bison | reverse complement strand
ATCAAGAGGCTTTTGAGTTCCTCTTCACTTTCTGCCATAAGGGTGGTGTCATCTGCATATCTGAGGTTATTGATATTTCTCCAGGCAATCTTGATTCCAGTTTGTGTTTCTTCCAGTCCAGCGCTTCTCATGATGTCATCAGAGAAATGCAAAATTAAAATCAGAAAGACATACTGTTTTTTTTTAGCTGAGCATAGACTTTACAGACATATGTTTTAAATAACTAAGTTTCAAACACAGAGGTACATAAAAAAATAGCTGATAAACTTTTCTTATATTTTTTCACCAAAACGGAATCCTCATAATCATCGAAAATCCACCATCTTTCCACTAGATTTAAAAATAATATATTTGACATCAAAATATTATGAAAGATGTATAATGTCTTAATAACAAAAGGTTTAGCACTATCCCTTTAAAACTCCAAATTCTGTCTGTGTGTTTCAATTTAATCAATAAGGTTTTTGGAGATGTAAATTAAATAAACATTTATTTAATCACTGATTCATTGATGCAGGTGTTTGGTTCCCTAGATTCTTTATATTCCTTTTTCCGTGGATGGTAACAGAAGTAAATGATATTAGAGCCATGCAATAAAGAAATACTTTCACACATCCACCATAAGTGCTAAAACGTAAAAAGATGGAAATTGCCAAGTACTGGTGAGTTTATGGAGCTGCTAGAACACTCATGCGTTTTCAACAGAACTCTAAGTAATAGAACCACTTTGGAAAACTTGGACTGTATCCATTGAACCTAAATATAGGCCTTCTCTTTGATCAGGCATAGGGCCACCCTATGAGTCAGAAGTTCCACTCAAGACAAATGGGGGCAAGCTCCATCAAAAGACATGTACAATGAAAAACAAGAAACTATACACACCACAACATGGATGAGTCAGACATACTTGAGTTAAATAGTGTTGAGTTAAAGCAGACACAAAAGACCACATATTATATAGTTT
>NW_011494633.1:5971131-5972291 GCF_000754665.1 Bison bison bison | reverse complement strand
TCAATAAAGGACAGAAATGGTATGGACCTAACAGAAGCAGACGATATTAAGAAGAGGTGGCAGGAATACACAGAAGAACTGTACAAAAAAGGTCTTCACGACCCAGATAATCATGATGGTGTGATCACTCACCTAGAGCCAGACATCCTGGAATGTGAAGTCAAATGGGCCTTAGGAAGCATCACTACAAACAAAGCTAGTGGAGGTGATGGAATTCCAGTTGAGCTATTTCAAATCCTGAAAGATGATGCTGTGAAAGTGTTGCACTCAATATGCCAGCACATTTGGAAAACTCAGCAGTGGCTACAGGACTGGAAAAGGTCAGTTTTCGTTCCAGTCCCAAAGAGAGGCAATGCCAAAGAATACTCAAAGAACCACAAAATTGTACTCATCTCACATGCTAGTAAAGTAATGCTCAAAATTCTCCAAGCCAGGCTTCAATAGTATGTGAACTGTGAACTTCCTGATGTTCAAGCTGGTTTTAGAAAAGGCAGAGGAACCGCAGATCAAATTGCCAACATCCTTTGGATCATCGAAAAAACAAAAGAGTTCCAGAAAAACATCTATTTCTGCTTTATTGACTATGCCAAAGCCTTTGACTGTGTGGATCACAATAAACTGTGGGAAATTCTGAAAGAGATGGGAATACCAGACCACCTGAATTGCCTCTTGAGAAATCTGTATGCAGGTCAGGAAGCAACAGTTAGAACTGAATTTGGAACAACAGACTGGTTCCAAATAGGGAAAACAGTACATCAAAGCTGTATATTGTCACCCTGTTTATTTAACTTATATGCAGAAATATCATGCATGAGAAACACTGGGCTGAACAAAGCACAAGCTGGAATCAAGATTGCCTGGAGAAATATCAATAACCTCAGATATGCAGAAGACACCACCCTTATGGCAGAAAATGAAGAACTAAACAGCCTCTTAATGAAAGTGAAAGAGGTGAGTGAAAAAAATTGGCTTAAAACTCAACATTCAGAAAACTAAGATCATGGCATCTGGTCCCATTACTTCACAGCAAATAGATGGGGAAACGGTGGAAACAGTGACAGATTTTATTTATTTGGGCTCCCAAATCACTGCAGATGGTGACTGCAGCCATGAAATTAAAAGACACTTGCTCCTTGGAAGAAAAGTTATGACCAACCTAG
>NW_011494633.1:5969166-5971031 GCF_000754665.1 Bison bison bison | reverse complement strand
ACGTATGATATTATACATGTTTCAATGCCATTCTCCCAAATCATCCCAGCCTCTCCCTCTCCCACAGAGTCCAAAAGACTGTTCTATACATCTGTCTCTTTTGCTGTCTTGCATACAGGTTTATTGTTACCATCTTTTTAAATTCCATATATATGCATTAATATACTATATTGGTGTTTATCTTTCTGGCTTACTTCACTCTGTGTAATAGGCTCCAGTTTCATCCACCTCATTGGAACTGATTCAAATGTATTCTTTTTAATGGCTTAGTAATATTCCATTGTGTAGATGTACCACAGCTTTCTTATCCATTTGTTTGCTGATGGACATCTAGGTTGCTTCCATGTCCTGGCTATTATAAACAGTGCTGCAATGAACATTGGGGTACATGTATCTTTTTCAATTCTGGTTTCCTCGGTGTGAATACCCAGCAGTGGGATTGCTGGGTCATATGGCAGTTCTATTTCCAGTTTTTTAAGGAATGTCCTCACTGTTCTCCATACTGGCTGTACTAGTTTGCATTCCCACCAGCAGTGTAAGAGAGTTCCCTTTTCTCCACACCCTCTCCAGCATTTATTGCTTGTAGATTTTTGGATAGCAGCCATTCTGACTGGCATGAAATGGTACCTCATTGTGGTTTTGATTTGCATTTCTCCGATAATGAGTGATGTTGAGCATCTTTTCATGTGTTTGTTAGCCATCTGTATGTCTTCTTTGGAGAAATGTCTATTTAGTTCTTTGGCCCATTTTTTTATTGGGTCATTTATTTTTCTGGAATTGAGCTGCAGGAGTTGCTTGTATATTTTTGAGATTAATTTTTTGTCCGTTGCTTCATTTGCTATTATTTTCTCCCATTCTGAAGGCTGTCTTTTCACCTTGCTTAGAGTTTCCTTTGTTGTGCAGAAGCTTTTAAGTTTAATTAGGTCCCATTTGTTTATTTTTGCTTTTATTTCCAATATTCTGGGAGGTGGGTCATAGAGGATCCTGCTGCGATTTATGTCAGAGAGTGTTTTGCCTATGTTCTCCTCTAGGAGTTTTATAGTTTCTGGTCTTACATTTAGATCTTTAATCCATTTTGAGTTTATTTTTTGTGTATGGTGTTAGAAAGTGTTCTAATTTCATTCTTTTATAAGTGGTTGACCAGTTTTCCCAGCACCACTTGCTAAAGATACTGTCTTTTCTTCATTGTATATTCTTGCCTCCTTTGTCAAAGATAAGGTGTCCATAGGTGTGTGGATTTATCTCTGGGCTTTCTATTTTGTTCCATTGATCTATATTTCTTCTTTGTGCCAGTACCATACTGTCTTGATGACTGTGGCTTTGTAATAGAGCCTGAAGTCAGGCAGGTTGATTCCTCCAGTTCCATTCTTCTTTCTCAAGATTGCTTTGGCTATTAGAGTTTTTTTGTATTTCCATACAAATTGTGAAATTATTTGTTCTAGCCCTGTGAAAATATCGTTGGTAGCTTGATAGGGATTGCATTGAATCTATAGATTGTTTTGGGTAGTATACTCATTTTCACTATATTGATTCTTCCAATCCATGGACACGGTATATTTCTCTATCTATTAGTGTCCTCATGAGAAACGCTGGACTGGAAGAAACACAAGCTGGAATCAAGATTGCCAGGAGAAATATCAATAACCTCAGATATGCAGATGACACCACCCTTATGGCAGAAAGTAAAGAGGAACTATAAAGCCTCTTGATGAAAGTGAAAGTGGAGACTGAAAAAGTTGGCTTAAAGCTCAACATTCAGAAAACGAAGATCATGGCATCCAGTCCCACCACTTCATGGGAAATAGATGGGGAAACAGTGGAAACAGTGTCAGACTTTATTTTTGGGGGCTCCAAAATCACTACAG
>NW_011494633.1:5952543-5969066 GCF_000754665.1 Bison bison bison | reverse complement strand
ATATTCAAAAGCAGAGACATTACTTTGCCAACAAAGGTCTGTCTAGTCAAGGCTATGGTTTTTCCTGTGGTCATGTATGGATGTGAGAGTTGGACTGTGAAGAAGGCTGAGTGCCGAAGAATTGATTCTTTTGAACTGTGGTGTTGGAGAAGACCCTTGGGAGTCCCTTGGACTGCAAGGAGATCCAACCAGTGCATTCTGAAGGAGATCAGCCCTGGGATTTCTTTGGAAGGGATGATGCTAAAGCTGAAACTCCAGTACTTTGGCCACCTCACGCAAAGAGTTGACTCATTGGAAAAGACTCTGATGCTGGGAGGAATTGGGGGCAAGAGGAGAAGGGGACGACAGAGGATGAGATGGCTGGATGGCATCACTGACTCGATGGACGTGAGTTTGAGTGAACTCCGGGAGTTGGTGACGGACAGGGAAGCCTGGCGTGCTGGGATTCTTGGGGTCGCAAAGAGTCAGACATGACTGAGCGACTGATCTGATCTGATCTGATTAGTGTCCTCTTTGCTTTCTTTCACCAGTGTTTTATAGTTTTCTATATATAGGTCTTTTGTTTCTTTGGGTAGATATATTCCTAAGCATTTTATTCTTTTCGTTGCAATGGTGAATGGAATTGTATCCTTAATTTCTCTATTTTCTCATTATTAGTGTATAGGAATGCAAGGGATTTCTGTGTGTTGATTTTACATCCTGCAACTTTACTATATTCATTGATTAGCTCTAGTAATTTTCTGGTGGAGTCTTTAGGGTTTTCTATGTAGAAGCTGAAGCTAAACTCCAATACTTTGGCCACCTGATCCGAAGAACTAACTCATTTGAAGAGACCCTGATGCTGGGAAAGATTGAAAGTGGGACAAGAAGGGGTCGACAAAGGATGAGATACTTGGATGGCATCACCGACTCAACGGACATGAGTTCGAGTAAACTCCGGGAGTTGGTGATGGACAGGGATGCCTGAGTGCTGCAGTCCATGGGGTGGCAAAGGGTCAGACATGACTGAGCAACTGAACTGAACTGAACTGAAGGATATATAAAGAGCTCCAGGATCTTAACAACACATGATGTTTAAGAAAAAAAAAAGAAGTTAGAAAAATGGTGTTTGTATGCTATCATTTGTATAGAAATATCTTTTATGAGTAAAATCTGTTTCTTTGCCTCCTTGGAAAACTTGGCTGGGCAACACACGGGAGAGGGTGGTTTTTTCTTCAATGAATCCTCTTTGGGATGTGCCCTTTGAACACTGTACCATAAGAATGTATTTTTTTTAATATTAAAACAACTCTTAACTTTGAACATCCTTGGAGGCCTAATGCACTCCCCATGTCTTCATAGTCCTGCCTCTCAGTACCTCCTGACACCCTTCGTTTATATGTCCTGCCCAGCCCAGCAGGCTTTCTCCAGGGATTTTGTGACCCTCATTAGAAGGTTCCTATATTCCTTCAACACCAGGTTTTTATGATTCTACTCCTTGTTAAGCAGCTCTGAAGGACGAAATTGTGAACCTCTTTGTGCATTTCTATCTTCCAGCAGCAGGAGGCACTTAATACTTAAAAATATGTACATGCACATCATATTTGGATTAACAAGTAAAATGAGGATTGGTGGACTGTTTTGTTTATAGAGCACAGAATGTAATATTTCCATAAATCTGCCCTAGATGACACCCAGGAATTTCATATTCCTGTACCTGTTTGGGAGTTCCTCCAGCTTGACAGGCCATTTCTGGCGAATTCGGTGTCATCTGGAGTGCTAAGATGCTCCTGGAGATGAGTCCCTCTGCCATGGCACTCCTGATGAAACCTCCTAGGCCCCCATTTACCCCTCATTCTCAGAGTGTCATGAGCATTTTCTGCTCAGAAGCCTCCCACCCCCATTTGACCCTATGTGGGCAGCAGGGCTGGTTGGAGAAGAGGCTTTGAATTTTCCTGGAAATAACACGCGCCTGAGAGTCAACAAACAGCATGCTGTGCCTTGTTTTGGTGTCATAACAACTCCCTTTCTCTCTCAGGGCCTCAGTTTCCTCATCTGTAAAATGGGTGATTAGTGGTTTTGAAGGTGTATATGAGTGATTTTTATACCATGGTGTTCTTTCTTTTAAGGACATCTTATGTCTATGCCTCATACATAAAGTGCATCCAAGTGAAGCACTCCTGATTAAAGACTGTAGATGAAGAGGGTGACGATGGGGAAGAGGATATGCAGATCCCCTTCCAGTGTTTCCCCATGCCCCACCAAGAAGCCAAGAAGCTCCTGATGTAGCTTCTAGGGAGTTCAAAATGTCTCTGCACCTGTACTGGGTGTTTTTTTTTTTTTTGCGTGCCGTAAGGCTTGTGGGATCTTAGTTCCCTGACCAGGGATTGAACCTGATCTGTCAGTGAGAGTGTCAAGTCTCAACCACTGGACCACTAAGGGGTTCCCTGGGTGTTCTTTAAGAGCCTCACTTTGAGGTTCTGGGGTTCTGTGGAAGACTAGTCCTGCTTGGGTGCAGGGAAGGGACCTACATCTTATCTTCTTTGTGCCATGAACCCTTTTGCAGAATTGTGTGGCTATCTTTTTTTTTTAATAATTTTTTTCTATTTTTAAATTTTTATTATTTATAATTGAGGGCAGGAGGAGAAGAGGGCAACAGAGGATAAGATGGTTGGATAGCCTCACTAACTCAATGGACATGAGTTTGAGGAAACTCCGGGAGATGGTGAAGGACAGGGAAGCCTGGTGTGCTGCAGTCCATGGGGTTGCAGAGTTGCACACGACTTAGCAACTGGGAAACAACGATGGCTGTGCTGAGTCTTTGTTGCTGCACACAAGAGGGCTTTCTCTAGTGGTGAGTGGGGAATACTCTCTAGTTGCAGTGTGCAGGCTTCTCCTTGCAGTGGCATCTGGTTGCGGAGCACAGAATGCGGGGTGTGTGCAATTCACTAGTTGTGGCATACGGATTTAGATGCCCTGCAGCGTGTGGAATCTTCCCAGACCGGGGACTGAACCCATGTCCCCTGCATTGGCAGGAGGATTTTCAACCACTGGACCACCAGGGAAGTCTTCGTTGTTTTATTTTTAACAAGTTCATCATTTAAGAAGTCTGAATTCATTTTCATCACATGATATTATACACAGTCATCTGCTGAAACAATTCTTTTTAACAGATCACAGTTTTAAAAAGTCATAGGTATTGTAAGTTCTGTATAAACTAGTGGATAGTAAGTTGATTCCTTTGTTCTGATTTATAAGCCTCAACTTCACTATTGAATAAAGAAAGTAAAGCAAAGAAAGCATAATTGGTCACTTGTTTAGAACAGCATTATTTCTGTAATTTGAAGCTTTCTAAATGGACAGGTTCAGACCTGGTGTAACAGGATTATTTAATGAATAGGCTATAGTGAAATTGTACAAAAGGTTATTAACTTTAATCATTAATAGCTTAAGGAACACTATGTTACTAATTGCTATTCAAATTCAAAAACCTATTTTTCAATCCTCAGGAAGTAGCTTGTGTACACAATTAAGCCACCTTATACTCAGAGGAGTGTCAATATGTAGACACTCAATGTTCAACAAAAGCTTTGGCTTTAGGGAAGACAGAAACATTTAAAATAATGACTTTAATCGTCATTTTAAGTATATGATAGGGCTTCCCTGGTAGCTCAGTGGTAAAGAATCCGCCTGCAGGATTTGCATGCAGGACACGCGGGGGGTTTGATTCCTGGGCTGGGAAGATTCCCTGGAGAAGGAAATGGCAACCCACTTTAGTAGTCTTGCCTGAAAAACCCCATGGACAGAGGAACCTGGTGGGCTACAGTTCATGGGGTCGCAAAAGAGCTGGACATGACTTAGCAACTAATCAACAACAACAAGGGAAAGTGTGCTTTAATTAAATACATATCATACCAGTGATGCTGGCAAGGTTGAAAGTTACTCCCAACTTGGACAGCTATAAAAATGTGTGTACATGATAAGACAGTAAGATAAAAAGCAGTCCTTTTGAAACAAAGGTTTAAAAATATTTTGTTCACAGCGGTTTGTATCAACAGTATGCATTTTATGATGATAACTTGTACAGATAGAGCACCCTAGGGCTCTCTTTATATCTTAAAGAAAACGAACATTCACATTATTCATGGGTTGTAGTGAATTTAAAACACATCAGTTGTACACTTACCTCCTAGACAGGATAAACTGTCCCGAGACTTTCAGCTTTAATACCATCATTAAAGTTGTTTGCAAAAGGAACAGAGAATTAAAAAACAAAACAAAACTGTAAAAAAATAAAACATTTTTTTCCTGGGTGTGGAGAGTTTCCTATTTGCTGTTATAACAAGCAAATATCATTCATTAAGTCAAAAATGGGAGGAGCAGGCTCACCAACACTATTTGAGCAAGCTGGACAATCCACATAATTTAAAAAATGAAGGTCGTACACTCTATATCACAAGTTCCAATTAAGCAGTGTCAAAATGACACCCATTTCTTTGCTTGCTTTGTGGTCACACCCCTTGGGGATGTTAATGGATCTCCTGGCATTTGGCTTCTTTTTCTCTGCAAGTTTTGAAATCTGAAAAAGACTTTGTCCACACTTAGCGTGGTATCTCCATTGTCAAACTCTCCACAATAATTGGGTGCAGACAACAGAGTGATCGAATGCTTCTTGGCAAAAAATTCATACCCATCTTCTACCACCTTATAGGCTCTACATATAAGACCCAAATCATACTTATGGAGAAGGCAATGGCACCCCACTCCAGTACTCTTGCCTGGAAAATCCCATGGATGGAGGAGCCTGGTAGGCTGCTGTCCATGGGGTCGCGAAGACTCAGATACGACTGAGGGACTTCACTTTCGCTTTTCACTTTCATGCACTGGAGAAGGAAATGGCAACCCACTCCAGTGTTCTTGCCTGGAGAATCCAAGGGAGGTGGGAGCCTGGTGGGCTGCCGTCCATTGTGTCACACAGAGTTGGACACGACTGAAGCGACTTAGCAGCAGCAGCAGCAGCGTGGTATCTCCATTGTCAAACTCTCCACAATAATTGGGTGCAGACAACAGAGTGATCGAATGTTTCTTGGCAAAAAATTCATACCCATCTTCTACCACCTTATAGGCTCTACATATAAGACCCAAATCATACTTATGGAGAAATTTGCCAACCACTTCTGCACCAAGTGTGAAGGACACTCCTCTGTCATTTTTATCCTAAGACAACTTTACCCAGGTCACATCGCAAAAGGTCACAAAGCAGACCTTGATCTGGTACATCAGAGGGTCACATCGTTTTCCAAATCTGCTCCATAGATTGAGGATCTGGTGACAAACCTCCAGGACAGCAGAGTATTTTCTTGACCAAGAAGGCTGCTACTGGTAAACAGGTAAAGCAGTCTGTGAAACATGTTTTCCATAATGTAACTTTATATCTTTTACATTCATCACAGAATCCATACATTCTATTGATAATGGCACATTTGTGGTTTCTTCTGAGAAGAAAAAAGTCTCTGGATAATCAATTTTTTTCTTTAGCCAATAAAAGGCAGATAGTCTCCAAAGTCTGTGTCGGCCACTATAGTTTGCTTCCTAGTGGGAAACCACCACACTCCAAAAGTTGAGACAAATCCAAGTATTGCCTGTGGGTATCATCACTATTTTGAGCAATGCTTCAAGTTCTAGTAGGATGGGCTGACTGAGAAAGATTTGGCAGAACTTTAAGCACAGTTCTCTTTTTTCGTTTTCCTTGTAGCCAGACATCCTTGTGTGGCTTAGACCCTCTCATTTGCAGCAGTCATTGGTTGAGGCTGTTGATGTTGAGTTTATCTGTATCTGCCATCACCTACTCACAGTTGACCCTCCTGCAGGCGTGGGCTCACACCTGGGGATTTATACCTCCTTTCCCAAGGCCAGGAGCACAGAGGTGGCCGTGGTGGTGGTGGAGGTGATGACAGAAGCCACAGTGGGTCCCCTCCTTTGGCCTCATTCCCTGCATCCTCTTTCTCTCCTTATTGGAATCCTGAGGCAGAATTGTGTTTTTCGATGCATAAAATAATATGCACAGGATGATAAAAGAAACTAGATTGGAAATTATTAAAATACAGTTATCAAAAATTTTTAGATTATGTGATTCAATAATCTATGTACTTTTAAAATAACACATCAAATAACAGTGTGTAAAATGAAACCCAGCCTCCCTACTCTGGCCCACAAGGTGTTGCTGAAAATCTCGGCTCTCTATGCACCCATGCCAAATGGAAATACGGAGACAGAGGTTTGGAGGAAAGAGAAGGCGTAGCTTTATTTCTTTGCCAGGCAAAGAGGCGACACAGTAAGCTAGTGGCTCCAGAACTGTGCCTGCCCTGGAGGAGTTAGCGAGAAATTTTATAGTCAGGGCTGGCAGTCTGGAGAAGGAAATAAGGCTCAAGGCAGTGACAGGCTTGCATTCTTGTTTCTTTTGCAAAATTTCAAAACAGCCACAGCTGGCATCAGGCATAACTGGGGTTGGTCCTCCCTGCAGTGATCTGTTCGTGACGTTCCTTCTGAAGGTGTGGGGGAAAAGAATGCCAAGTGCAGGATAGAGTTCACAGACTCTGAGAGTGATTAGCTTGGTGAAGGAGCAGTCTAGCTACGTGTGTTTGTTAGTAGTAACAGCGAAAGAGTAACCAAGGTTGCTTAACTCTTTTGGTCCTGTTTAAGCTGTTTCTTCAGCCTGTTCATTGTTCTCTTATTCCCTTATTTATGAGAAAAGTCTCATTTCTATTTCTGCTGCAGCAAAGGCCTTGCAGGATCTGGCCCAAGTTGCCCTCGCCATCTCCATCTAGAACTGCTCTTCCTTAGACTCACAGCGTCCGGCCATCCTACCCTCAAGAACACTGGCCTTGATGTTCCCACTGCCTGGAAATTTCCTCTCCACATGTCCCCTGTTCTCCCACTACCCACAGTTACCACTTCATATTGCCGGTTCCCTCCCATCCTTCAGGTCTTGGTATAAAATTCTCCCCTTCTGGAGGCTTCCCTGGCCACTCGGGGTCAGCTAGCTGCTGTTCTCCACATGGTACCTCATTCTTTCCCTTTATAATATTTATGCTAATTTCATTGTGTATAATTTGTACAATTATAATTATGCAAATTTATAATAATTTGTATAGTGTGTATATATGTCCAGTTGTTTATTTACTTAGTGTCCATCTCCCCTCCATGAAGGCATAGACCACATCTGTCTTTCTCTGTGTACCTAATATCTGGGACAGGGCTTTCTACTTGGTAGATGCTTCTCTCTCTGCTCTGCGTGTGCATGCTCAGTCATGGCCGACTCTTTGCAACCCCATGGACCGTAGCCCACCAGGCTCCTCTGTCCATGGGATTTCCTAGGCAAGAATACCGGAGTGGGCTGCGATTTTCTTCTCCAGGGAATCCCCCTGACCCATAGATCGAACCCGTGTCTCTTGCGTCTCAAGCAGGAAGAGCATTGGCAGGCGGATTCTCTACCACTGTGCCACCCAGGAAGTCCTTGGTAGGTGCTTTCATACTTGTTAAATGAATGAATGCAGTGGTCCCACCCTGTGGATTAGAGGCGCTGGTTCCATGAGATAGGCAGATATCTCAGACAGAATCTATTGCATATGTAAGCATCCAGTATAATGCCTGGTGCACAACAAGGACTTAGTAAATGGTAAGCATGATTTTTATGTCCTTCTGAGTTTTCCCCTGCATGGCCTTCTACTTATTCTTCTCCATCCACAGTCCACATCTAAAGTCCTAGTTCCATCCAGAATGAAGATGTGGGCCTTGCCATGGTCTCCCTGTACCCCTCCATGCCAGCCTGCCTAAACCACAAGGCCTATCTACCACCTTCCTCCCCACACTCATCTCAAGTAGCTACCCAACGTGGTTTTCCAGGACCCCAGGGACATGGAGGTGGTAGCTTCTGCTGCAGTGCTGGAGGCATTCCTGACATACAAGCATAGAAAAGCCTGGTGGAGTTCCCTAGGTCTGAGAGGAGGGGTCTTTACCACTCTGCGGGGGAGACATCACCTTTGCAATTGAGTGCGAATTTGGTGGAGTGACCGAGGGGCAGGACCAGCGCAGCCCCCTTGCCTCAGGAGCCAGGAGGCTGAGATGGAGGTGACGGTCTCAGGATGGAGGGATAGTGAGTGGGGGTCCCTGGTCACAGAGGGCAGAGGAAGAGAGAAGGATGCCCGAGCCTCGTGATGGTGCCCAGGAAGGGGGCACAGCTGGTCCTTGATATCATTTCCTTGTAAACTGACTGTTAGTCACGATTTGGGGATTTGCCATCTGAACACAAGTGGGGTAGCCAAATAAATGTGTGCTTGTTTCAACTCATGTCCCTCTCAACCGGCTTATTCTCCCATAATTAGGGAACGCAGCAGCCTAGCAGGGACTCAGTGCCCGGATTCCCTCACCCAATGTTATTTCCCCAGTAGATTCCCTCTGCTCTGTCCAGACAGGTGTCCCCACCGTTCTGAAGACAAGCCTTGTGAACGCCCCAGCTTCTGGCCTTCTTTCACTCTGCCCACTGTCTTTCATTCACCCACCCATTCCATCTTTGTTGAGTTGTCTAGTCTACGCCAGGCACAGCGAGGCATTAAGGAGACATGACACCTGCTCTCAAGGAGCTCAAAGTCTGTGTGGATAGATAAGGTAACTGACAGTTATAAACAGGGAGACCTGAGGAATGACTAAATTGGTGAGTTAATGAGTAAGTCTGGGTGTGTGAACACACCTCAATCTACTCAGTCCTGTGGCCCCCACTGCCTCAAACCACCCACCCTGGCCAGGCATGATAGTAACCACTTGCATGACTTATCTTACAACAGGAGATCCTGGGTAAGGAATGCGGATCTAACAACCAGAAGAATTTGGGAAGGGTCCTAAGGAGAAAGGAGACA
Source organism: Bison bison bison (assembly GCF_000754665.1). Taxonomy (NCBI): domain Eukaryota; kingdom Metazoa; phylum Chordata; class Mammalia; order Artiodactyla; family Bovidae; genus Bison; species Bison bison. The sequence goes on along the minus strand of NW_011494633.1, from coordinate 5,960,172 downwards.
CAGACACCAATTGATATGTCCTACCAACCTCCCAGAATCCTCCTTGCTGGAATCCATCTTGGCTGAGAGATGCTCGCACCACCAGGAAGGACCCTGAGTCAGAATGATTGGCCAGAGACAACCCAGAAATGAATCCCATCACCGAAAACCCAAGACTGCAAGCCACATGGCAGAGCAGTTCTCCTGGCTTCCCTTACCCTGCTGTTTTCCACCCCAGGCACCGCTTCCCCGTAAAGTCTCTCATCAGCACATGTGTCTCCATGGACAATTCATTCCTGAGTGTTAGACAGGAGTCCACTCTTGGGCCCTAGGAAAGGTCTCCCTTCCTGCAACAGTGTGACCATCCATGGACAATTCATTCCCGAGTGTTAGACTAGAGTCCACTCTTGGGCCCTAGGAAAGGTCTCCCTTCCTGCAACAGTGTGACCAGTCTTATGTCCATCTTATCGGTGGGTAGGAGCACACACAGGTCTGGGACTGAATTCACAAGATCGTGCCATTCTCTTACAAGAATACATGTGGGGTTTCTAAGGCAGAGACTTAGAAGTGGAATTCTTGAAAGTTTCTCCTTTCTATGAACAATAAGAAATTTTTCTCTTGGTCAGTACAAACTCCTTTTCTTTCTTGAAACTAGCTTTTGGAAAATTCATTCACTGATTCAACAAATATTTATTGAGCATTAAGGGAGACCAATCCTGAATTTCACTGGAAGGTCTGATGCTAAAGCTGAAGCTCCAGTATTTTGGTCATCTGATGCACACAGACAACTCATTGGAAAAGTCTCTGATGCCGGGAAAGATCGAGGGCAGAAGGAGAAGAGGGCATCAGAGGATGAGATGGCTGGATGGCATCACCGATGCAATGAACATGAACTTGGGCAAACTCCGGGAGATGGTGAGGGACAGGGAGGCCTAGCATGCTGCAGTCCATAGGGTCGCAAAGAGTCAGACACAACTGAAGCGACTAACATTCTCACATGCGCTTAGTACAAATCTAGTTGCTGGGGATAGGAACCAAAGAGACCAAGGTTATATTCTAATGAGAGAAGACAGTCAAATTCTGGCATCTGAGACAGTGATAAGTTCTATGGAGGAATACAGAGCAGGGAAGGAGGGGGTGGTGTTTGGAACGGAAGTTGCAATTTTGAATAGGATGGTCAGGGAAGGCTGAATGAGGTGACAGCTCTGTTAAGACCTGAAGGAGATAAAGAAGTGAGCCCAGAGGATACAGAGTGGGAAAAAGAAGAGTGTTGCAGCCAGAAGGGAGAGTGAGTATCGAGACATGGGTCAGGGGCAAAGGGAGCCAGGACTGCAGGGGCATAAGGGGCAGAGATGCTGGAGGTGAGGGTGGAGAGGCAGGCAGAGCTCAGATAATACAGGTCCTTCTAGGCCATGTGAGAATTCTGCATTTTATCTTAAAAGCATTAGGAAGCCCTTAGAGAATCTTAAGCAGAGAAATGCTTTAACTTGTTTAGCAATTCAGTGTGCATTTTATGTGTCCACATGACTGGGTCAGGGCACGCCCAGATACCTGGCTCAACATTATGTCTGAGTGTGTCTGGGAGGGTGTTTCCAGATGCAGTTAGCATTTGAAAAGCTAACTGACTTTCCTGGGTGTCAACTTGAAGACAACCGATCACGGCACTTCAAGCCTTCATAACTGCATGAATTAATTCCATATCTCTATCATACACACATACATACTGTTTCTCTGGAGAACCCTGACCAATACAACCAGGGTCCCTCTGGATGATGTGTTGAGAATGGATTGACATGGACCAAGGACAGGAGCAGGACAACAGTTTCTGGGTAACCGTAACGACCCTGGTGAGAAAGGAGAGCACCCACCCCGGAATCATAGCTGTGGGGGTGACAAGAAGTGGTCAGATTCTAGAGCTGTTCTGAAGAGAATCAGTAGGATTTTGCTGACAGATCATGTAGGGAATAAAAGAGAAGGGACTTCTCTTTCTGGGGGTCCAGTGGTTAACAATCCACATGCTAATGCAGGGGACACAGGTTCGATCCCTGGTCTGGGAAGATCCCACGTGCCACGGAACAACTAAGCCCATGTGCCTAGAGCCAGTGGTCAGCAACAAGAGAAGCCACTGCAGTGAGAAGCCCATGCACCAAACGAAGAGTAGCCCCTGCTCGCTGCAACTAGAGAAAGCCCATGCCCAGCATCAAAGACCCAGCACAGCCTAAATAAATAAATAATATACATTTTTTAAGGAAAGAAAGAGAAGTGTCAAGGATGAAGGCTGTAAGGTTTTCTGCTGGAGGACTTCGAAGAAGGACTTGACATGAATCGGAAGAGTAGGCTTGGTGGGGAAGGTCAGGGGCTCAGTCTTGATCCGGACAAGTGTGACAGGCCAAGTGGAGAGGTGTCAAGTAGACAATAGGATGTGTGAGTCTGGAGTTCTGCGGAGAGTCCTGGCTGGAGAGACATGGATGGAACTTAAAACCATGATGAGTCAGTCAGGGACTAAGTAGGGACAGAGACAAGGAGAGGTATCGGGCTCTGGACCTCCAATGTTCAGAGATCAGGGTAAGGAAAACCAGGAAGCATGGGGATCCTAGCAGCCTCATGAAGAAAATGTTTAAAGGAAGAGGAAGTGATCGGCTGCATCAAATTGTGGGGAAAGAGCATGATGGCATATATACAAAATACGCAGAGCAGGTAAATAAAGACAAAGAGCAGATGGGTGGGGAGTGGGGAATGAGCATTGATTTGGGAAGAGGGTTTTCTTTTAGGGTGGTGAAAATGTCTTGAAACTCCACAGAGATGTGCTTGTACAACATTATGTGTATTAAATGCCATGAATTTTACTTTAAAATTATTAGTTTTATGTTATGTGAATTTCACATCAAAAAAATTTCTGTGAGCAATCAAGCATGATGAGCATGATAAGATAAGCAATCAAGCGTGATAGATCTTGAAAATGACTAATGGATTTAGAAGTGTGGAGGTCTCTGGTGAGCTGGACAGAAGTTGTTTTGGGCAGGGGGGTGGCATAGAGCAAAAACTTTAAGGAAGCCCCATGAGGGCTGCCACAGGCTGCAGTTCTCCCAGGATCTTTTTATCTCTCTGCCCAGAGCATGTTTTCTTTCTGTCAGTTTTAGTCATTAACCTCAAGGCTCATTCGCCTCTCGAATCTGGTTTTGACCTTGCCATCAGCAGATTTCTTACACTTAAAAAAATTTTTTTTAATTCCTTTTTGTATTTAAAATGATGGTTTTGTCCAACCTCACAAATTTTGTCAATTTGGCGGGTGTCTAATGGTGCCTCCCTGTGGTTTTTATTATGTGAACATGTATTGTATGCGTACATCTTGATATTGTCAATCACAAGTTGGCACTTGCCGTGGGCACTCGCTGCCTACTTCCGTAAGGATTAAATCATGTGCTGCTGCAGCTGCTGACTTTTAACACCCCCTGAAAGGAGTTCAGGCCAGAAATGAGGCACTCTGTGCTCAGGGAGAAAAACTGAAGACAGATCTTCAGATAGATATTTTCAGGGGACGATTTTATGAGTCCAATTCTTGTATCTCTTCATATTTAGAAAAACACTGAAATCCTTCATGGTGATGTCCGCTCCTTGTGACTAGCAGGAAAAAGCCGCTCTGTATCCCCTCTTTCTTTTTGTATAAAAAGGGCGTGGTCTTCTAGGCCTTTCTTGAGTTCCAAAGAGCAGACTTAAGCAGTTACTAATTAGGGAAGTGAAGGGATGCAGAAACAAAGGGAAAACAATCAAGAAACAATAGTTCAGCAATAGCAATGAGACAGTGTTAGTTCCTCCTCAAGGGATACATATATAAAACAATCTGACACATATCTTTGAGCTGTTCTGCAGAAATGAAGAGCCCACCCCACCACACCCCCACCCACTCTTCCCCTGTTCAACATACTGATGGTGACCACATGCTGACCATAGCATGTTGACCCCAGACTGGTTTGAACCAGGAGGTGGATGATTAAGATTCTTGCAACACCACCCTCACCAGCACCAATCAGAAAAACATCATACACCCTGCAGCCCTCACGCCAAAAGTTGCCTTTAAAACCCCTTCCCTGGAAGCCACGGAGGAGTTTGAGTCTTTCGAGCATGAGCTTGGGCCTGGGCCCTGCAATAAATGCTGACTTTGCTTCACTATAACCTGCTGTCAGTCAGTACATCGGCCATGCTGCATAGTGGGCGAGCAGATGCAAGTTAGGTTTGGTAATACCGTACGCAGTTCTCCATCTGGTTTTTCCCGAGTTGCACCCTTTCACGATAAACTAGTGATCTAGTAAGTAACATGTCTCTCTGTGGGCCATTCTGTAAGGGGAAACACTGACTGAAGTTGCCCACCCTGGCCAGGCACCATAGTAACCGTCTGCATGAATTATTTTGCGACAGGAGGTCCTGGTAAGGAACACAGAATCAACAAGCCACCACCAACCAGAAGAACTTGGGAAAGGTCAAAAGAAGACACAAGGCTTCCCTGGTGGCTCAGGTGGTAGAGTCTGCCCACAGTGCGGGAGACCTGACCCAGGTTTGATCTCTGGGTCTGGAAGATCACCTGGAGAAGGAAAGAGCAACCCACTCTAGTACTCTTGCCTGGAAAATCCCATGAATGGAGGAACCTGGCAGGCTACAGTCCATGGGATCTCAAAGAGTCAGACAGGACTGAGCAAATTTACTTTCACTTTCTTTCTTTCAAAAGAAGACACCAGTCCATATGTCCTACCAACATCCCAGAATTCTTCTTGCTGGAATCCATCTTGGCTGAGCAATGCGTACCCAACCAGGAAGGACTGAGTCAGAGTGATTGACCAGAGACAACACAGAAAATAATCCCATCACCATAAAACCCCAGACTGTGAGCCACATGGCAGAGCAGTTCTCCTGGGTTCCCTTACCCTGCTGCTCTCCGCCCAGGCACCCGTTCCCAATAAAGTCTCTTCGTCAGCATGTGTGTCTCCTCGAACAACTCATTTCTCAGTGTTAGACAAGAGCCCACTTTTGGGCCCTGGAAGGGGTTCCTCTTTTTGCTGCAATTCTAGCAAATTTATCAAGGAGTGCATTTTGAAAACCTCTGATTTGTTGTCAGTTTCCTAAGAAGTCCACTTAACAACCTGGACTTGCAACTAGCATCTGAAATCCACGAAAGGGTGTTGGAAGCTCCAGTCTTTAGCTGGTTGGTCAGAAGAAGCTAAGACAGATAAGAACTTGGACTTGTGACTGGTCTCTGAAGTCGGGGGCTGAAGTGCGTGAAGGGCAGTCTTGTAGGACTGAAGTCTTGACCAGTGGAGTCTGATGCTGTCTTCAGGTAGACAGTGCCAGAATTGAGTTGAATTCCAGGACACCCAGTGAGTGTTTGAGAACCGTCTGTTACACGGGGAATACCCGCGCCCATGATGGTGTAGAAAAAGGAACAGACTGTCACCCATCCTCCAGTTATACAAAGAGTTAATTCACAGCCCACTGCGGGCGCTCACTGACTGTGCACCCTGAGGGGAATCAGAATGGAAAAGCAGGTGAGGCATCCAAGGCTTTGGATAAACAGGATGAGGTTCCAGATAGTTAAGAACAGGCCCCTGTGTAGTCAAGACACATAGCTCAGGAAAAACTTCAGTGACCACAGATTCTTGCATCTTCTCATACATAGAAAAGCACTAAAATCATTAACTTGAGATTCCTGTTCTTTTTGATGAGCAGTAATCCTTCACCAAGATGTTTGCTTGACTTCAGTTTTTCCTAGACAAAAAAAAATTCGTATATACACTGGCCCCTACCTTTGCAGAGCAGATCCTCAGAGATATCAAGAGGGTGTTTCTCAGGCTACCATCCTCAGTGAAACCCTGAATGAAACCCAGCTCACAGCTCTTAGGTTGTGTGTGTGTGTGTGTGTGTGTGCGTGTGTGTGTGTGTGTGTTTTCCATAGGCACTGGAAATTGGGTCTCAGAACACCAAAGAAAGGTCTATCCCCTGTCACCTACAAATTGGCACTGGCCATCTACCCTTACAAGGATTAAAATTATGAGCCTCTGCACCTGCTGACTTCAGGACCTCGCAAAATGAGTTCAGGGTAGAGAGCAAAAATGAGGTACTCTGTCTTATAGAAAAAACTAGCAGAACAGGTCTTCGGATAGATATTTTCAGATATTTCAATTTTATTAATTAATATGAGCCAAGTTTTCTCAAAATTGTCTCAAATATGGGGCAATTTTATTAATATGAGCCTGATTCTTGTACCTCCTGATATCTAGAAAAGCACTGAAATCCTTCATGGTGATGTCTGCTTCTTGTGACTAGCAGTAACCTTCTGCAAAAAATATGTGCTCGATTGCATGTACTTCCCCTTTACCCAAATCACATGTATACTGACCTTCCCCTGTTTCTCTTTGGAGAAGTTTCTCAGAGCTATATGAAATGCTGTCTCACAGGCTATAGTCATCATTTTCCCCCAAATAAAACTTAATGCATAACTTGCACACTGTGCTTTTTTTTTTTTTTCAGTTGGCACCCTTAAATTTGCATTGCTATACCACTCAAAATTTTCCAAGCCAGGCTTCAGCAATATGTGAACCCTGAACTTCCAGATATTCAAGCTGGTTTTAGAAAAGGCAGGGGAACCAGAGATCAAATGATCAACATCTGCTGGATCATTGAAAAAGAAAGAGAGTTCCAGAAAAACATCTATTTCTGCTTTATTGACTATGCCAAAGCTTTTGACTGTGTGGATCACAATAAACTGTGGAAAATTCTGAAAGAGATGGGAATACCAGACCACCTGACTTGCCTCTTGAGAAACCTATATACAGGTCAGGAAGCAACAGTTAGAACTGGACATGGAACAACAGACTGGTTCCAAATAGGAAAAGGAATACGTCACGGCTGTATATTGTCACCCTGCTTATTTAACTTATATGCAGAGTACATCATGAGAAACGCTGGGCTGGGAGAAGCTGGAATCAAGATTGCCGGGAGAAATATTAATAACCTCAGATATGCAGATGACACCACCCTTATGTCAGAAAGTGAAGAAGAACTAAAAAGCCTCTTGATGAAATTGAAAGAGGAGAGTGAAAAAGTTGGCTTAAAGCTCAACATTCAGAAAACAAAGATCATGGCATCTGGTCCCATCACTTCATGGGAAATAGATGGGGAAACAGTGGAAACAGTGTCAGACTTTATTTGGGGGGGCTCCAAAAGGCTTCCCTGATGGCTCAGAGGTTAAAGCATCTGCCTGGAATGCAGGAGACCCAGGTTCGATCCCTGGGTTGGGAAGATCCCCTGGAGAAGGAAATGGCAACCCACTCCAGTACTCTTGCCTGGAGAATCCCATGGAGGGAGGAGCCTGGTGGGCTACAGTCCATGGGGTCACAAAGAGTCGGACACGACTGAGAGACTTCACTTCACTTAAAATCACTGCAGATGGTGACTGCAGCCATGAAATTAAAAGACGCTTACTCCTTGGAAGGAAAGTTATGATCAACCTAGATAGCATATTCAAAAGCAGAGACATTACTTTGCCAACAAAGGTCCGTCTAGTCAAGGCTATGGTTTTTCCAGTGGTCATGTATGGATGTGAAAGTTGGACTGTGAAGAAAGCTGAGCGCCGAAGAATTGATGCTTTTGAACTGTGGT
>NW_011494633.1:5951038-5952443 GCF_000754665.1 Bison bison bison | reverse complement strand
TTGGACTGCAAGGAGATCCAACCAGTCCATTCTGAAGGAGATCAGTCCTGGGTGTTCTTTGGAAGGACTGATGTTGAGGCTGAAACTCCAGTACTTTGGCCACCTCATGCGAAGAGTTGACTCATTGGAAAAGACCCTGATGCTGGGAGGGATTGGGGGCAGGTGGAGAAGGGGATGACAGAGGACGAGATGGCTGAATGGCATCACCGACTAGATGGACATGAGTTTGAGTGAACTCTGGGAGATGGTGATGGACAGGGAGGCCTGGCATGCTGCAATTCATAGGGTCGCAAGGAGTCGGACACGACTCAGCAACTGAACTGAACTGAACCATCTAGTTTAATTTTGTTTGTTTATGAACTTTACATCCACGGAGTCTTTGTGTATGCTTTCTCCTGTATCTGGCTCATGTTGTCAACATAAGGTGTAATATTTAGCCACATTGTTCCATGAGGAAATTTCATTATTTTATGGTATTCCATTGTACCTATCTATTATCTATCTATCTAGAGAGAAATTGGGGGGTCATGGGAAATTGGAAAGAATGAGTCTGATCATTCTTCTAAGGAATTTTGTTGTCAAGGAAAAGAAAAATGGGCAGCTTCTACAGGGGATGGTGGGGTCAAGAGATGATTTTTTTCTTTCCCTGCTTTTCTTTTTTTAGATTGGAGAAAAAACAGATCTTTCTCTTTTCCAAGAAAACTCCAAAGGAGGAAGAAAAAATGATAATCCAAAAGAGAGAGGGAAGTTGAAGCCATGCCCTTGATTTGCTGAGAGGGGATGGTACACATAAGGCATGCGGGGGTCGGGGGGTGGAATGGATGCCTTAGCTAGGAACATGAACAATCTGTCCACCTGTCAACTGAAAGAAAAATGCAGTGTGAGGGCTGTGAGTCAAGTTCTATTCAGGTTTTACTAAGGACTGTAGCCTGGGAGACAGCCTCTTGGATAGCTCTGAGTAACTGCTCCAAAGAGGCAGGAGGGGACTTCCTCGTGGTTCGGTGTCTAAGACTCTTCGATCTCAATGCAGGAGGCTCAGGATTGATCCCTCATCAGGAAACTAGATCCCACATGCTGCAACGAAGATCAAAGATCCCAGGAGCCACAACTAAGACACAGTCAGATCAGATCAGTTCAGTCACTCAGTCGTGTCTGACTCTTCGCGACCCCATGAATCACAGCACTCCAGGCCTCCCTGTCCATCACCAACTCCCGGAGTTCACTCAGACTCACGTCCATCGACTCAGTGATGCCATCCAGCCATCTCATCCTCTGTCGTCCCCTTCTCCTCCTGCCCCCAATCCCTCCCAGCATCAGAGTCTTTTCCATTGAGTCAACTCTTCGCATGAGGTGGCCAAAGTACTGGAGTTTCAGCTTTAGCATCATCCCTTCCAAAGAAATCCCA
>NW_011494633.1:5950207-5950938 GCF_000754665.1 Bison bison bison | reverse complement strand
TTTCTCTTCACTCTCTGCCATAAGGGTGGTGTCATCTGCATATCTGAGGTTATTGATATTTCTCCCAGCAATCTTGATTCCAGCTTGTGTTTCTTCCAGTCCAGCATTTCTCATGATGTACTCTGCATAGAAGTTAAATAAACAGGGTGACAATATACAGCGTTGACGAACTCCTTTTCCTATTTGGAACTAGTCTGTTGTTCCATGTCCAGTTCTAACTGTTGCTTCCTGACTTGCATACAAATTTCTCAAGAGGCAGATCAGGTGTTCTGGTATTCCCATCTCTTTCAGAATTTTCCTCAGTTTATTGTGATCCACACAGTCAAAGGCTTTGGCATAGTCAATAAAGCAGAAATAGATGTTTTTCTGGAACTCTCTTGCTTTTTCTATGATCCAGCGGATGTTGGCCATTTGATCTCTGGTTCCTCTGCCTTTTCTAAAACCAGCTTGAACATCTGGAAGTTCACGGTTCACTTATTGCTGAAGCCTGGCTTGGAGAATTTTGAGCATTACTTTACTAGCGTGTGAGATGAGTGCAATTGTGCAGTAGTTTGAGCATTCTTTGGCATTGCCTTTCTTTGGGATTGGAATGAAAACTGACCTTTTCCAGTCCTGTGGCCACTGCTGAGTTTTCCAAATTTGCTGGCTTATTGAGTGCAGCACTTTCACAGCATCATCTTTCAGGATTTGGAATAGCTGAACTGGAATTCCATCACCTCCACTAGCTTTGT